>NC_057837.1:72397307-72700576 GCF_910594005.1 Cervus elaphus | reverse complement strand
GACTGGATCTTTTCCTTTGACTGGATCTTGACCTTTGACTGGTTCTTGTCCTTTGACTGGATCTTTTCCTTTGACTGGATCTTGTCCTTTGACTGGATCTTGTCCCCTTACTGGTTCTTGTCCTTTGGCTGGATCTTGACCTTTGACTGGATCTTGTCCTTTGACTGGATCTTGACCTTTGACTGGTTCTTGTCCTTTGACTGGATCTTGTCCTTTGACTGGATCTTGTCCCCTTACTGGATCTTGTCCTTTGACTGGATCTTGTCCTTTGCCTGGTTCTTGTCCTTTGACTGGATCTTGACCTTTGACTTGATCTTGTCCTTTGACTGGATCTAGACCTTTGACTGGATCTTGACCTTTCACTGGACCTTGACCTTTCACTGGATCTTGACTTTTCACTGGGTCTTGTCCTTTGACAGGCGACTGACCATTGATTGGACCCTTTCCATTGACTACAACATTTCCTTTCTTAATGCCTTGACTTTTTGGACGACCTGTTGAAAGAAATATCCCCACATTTAGACCAATGGGTCTGCTTCAACTATCTAGTCTTTGCTCCAGGTCCAGCCACTGCTCACTGCGGTGTCCCTTAAGCTGAGGGACACTGAGACAGAGGAGGCTCACCAGGGTTAGCTGGGGTATCCATTCTCAGATGGCTGTTCCCTGGGCTTTGGGGAAAAGGTCCATAGGACCAGGTTTCCTATGGGTGTCCATTTTTTCCCCTCACCCTCCATTCTGGGTCCTGGGCCCTCATGAGGATATGCCAGGGAGGAGTGACTTTCAGGAGATGAGGACACATGGTCATCTTTGGGGAAACTTGGTGGAAGGGCAAGGAGCTGTGAGACACATGCCAGGAGACCTGAGCTCCAGCCTAGCTCTGGAGATTGCCCTGACAATCCCTCACCTCACTCTGGATCTCAGTGTCCTGCTTTGGAAAACAAAAGTCTTCAGACTCCATGATTTCTGAGGCCCTGTTGGCTCTTAACCTCCTTTTCTAGGACTGATGACTCAGGTGCTTTGATGGAGCAAACAGACAGGGAGGAGACCCCCACACCCAGGGCCCAGATTCCTGGGGCTTCTCAACTTCATTTCATGTTCTGTTCAAGTATCAGTGCTTGAGACCAGGTCATGTTACAACACTCCTTCCACAAACAGCCCTGATTTCTCAGTCCTGGGGCAGAATGTACATGGAGTCTAGTGGGCAACTTCCTACTTCTCTGGATACACTCCAGGCTGAAGAGTGGGCTCCAGCTCTGCATGCTGCCCCTTGTCAAGACCCAGGCTGCCCCTAACAACCTCTCCTCAACCCAAGCCGGCCTCACCCAGGCCACTTGTCCACTCACCTCTTACAATAGCTGCCTCTGCCACCAGTGTCCCAAGGACGAGAAGGACCACAACCTGGACCAAGAAGCTTCTGGTCTTCATGTTGTCAGGAAGGTGTATGACTGAGAGCTGTAACTAAGCCTAGTTTTATGCAGCTTCAGCTTGGCCATGTGCCAAGGGTGGATCTGTGGTTTCACAAAGGATAAGACTTACTTTTTCTTAGTTCTACCAGGAAATATCCACCCCCATCCTGGGAGGGACCTTGGGCCCTTCCCCAGGGATTATCCACGGGGAGATATGGTGGCTGTTACATCATTTCTAATAGCTCCAAGAGCTGTCTCATATTCTCACAAAGAAGTTGGGCTGGCTGGTCTGTATGCATCATCATGACCAAATTCTTTATACTTAAAGAGTATGAAGCCCAAAGGAGAGAGAGGAATCACCCACAGTCATTCAACAAGTCAGTGGTAGGTCCGGTGTACTGTTTTCATAGCCAAGGTGTTCCCCCATTACTCCCCAGCTCCTGCAAGCCCCACCCAGACCTACCCTAACAATTTACCCTTCCCAGCATCACGCTAGGCTTTTCTTTCATTCTCCCCTGATCCCAAGAAAAACTCCCAAGGGCAAATTTGCCTTGAATGTTTAATGACCAATCAGTATACTTTTCCATTTCACAGGCAGTCTCTGAAACGCACCAAGAAACTAATAGAGAAGGTGGCATTCGACATCTGCAGTGGCATGATGCTCTTGAAATCACAGTAAGAAGAGAGGGAACACCCAGTAAGGGAAGAAAACAGAAATCATCTATAAGGTGGAATCTACAGTGCATGCATCCAATATGACTTCTGCCTTTTTAAAACAGGCACCCTGTGTCTTCTGAAGAACTCCTGTTTCTTTGTGCCATCAACTTAAGAATCTAATGGGGATGTTGATCATTAAAGCTTGACACCCAGTCACAGATCAGGGTGTGTGAGTGTGTATGTGGTCAGCTGACATCCTTTATTTAAATGGACACACTAAGGGGAAGTCCCTCATTTTGGTAAAGGTAAGAGAGATGAGCCTAGGAACTCCTGAAGCTATGGGTTCCAGTCTGGGAGGAAGGCAACTGTTTGAGAAAAATAAACTTAAGTCAATTAGGAAAGCAGAGAAATGATGGTAAGAGAGGTTCTGGAAGGGACTAAGCTTTGGAAGCCAGCCCTTCATTCCCCTCTATCTTGAGAGCAGTTCTTCCCATACCTTTGCCATAGTTCGGTTATGACCCAATAAACTGCCTAAGCTAGTCTGAGTTCACATTTTGTCACTGCTGTCATAGTTCAGAGTAATAAAAATGAATACACAGATGTTAGACATTGTCAGGAACAGAAATGAAGTGTGGAAATAATAGTTGAGTTCTGGGTGAGACAGGGATGAAAGCAAACTAAGTATTTTATAGTCAAATATTTGTTTAAATCTCCATTCTTTGTCTCTTTGGACTCAGATCTCATCATGCCCACCAATGCTGCTGAAACATTAAGGAGCTATAATAAATGCAAGACATTGGAGTTGGCAGGCTACTTAAAAAAAAAAAAAAACCCTCATCACAAAATAAATTATACAAACAAAAAAAGTGTGTAGAACTTATATTCTTTAAAGAATTAAAGCATTAAAATGGCAGCCTGCACTCACTTACCAGGTAAAAAAGGATACTATTTCCTGTATATAGGCCCTATCACCATTTACTCCTCACCAATTTCTTCCCTCTCCATCTTCCACAGAGGTAACGACTATCTTGGATTTTCTAATTTTCTGTTAACTCAAGCATCTTGCCCATTTCTAGCTGGGTTGTCTACCTTTTTCTCATTGTTTTGTATATAGAAGAAACTCTCACTCATTACTAGTGAGAGTGAATATTCATGCAACCTATTTGAAAATAAGTTTGGCATCAGCTAGTAAAATTAACCAGTCCATCCTAAAGGAGATCATTCCTGGGTGTTCATTGCAAGGACTGATGCTGAAGCTGAAACTCCAATACTTTGGCCACCTGATGCAAAGAGTTGACTCATTGAAAAAGACCCTGATGCTGGGAGGGATTGGGGGCAGGAGGAGAAGGGGACGACAGAGGATGAGATGGCTGGATGGCATCACCGACTCGATGGGCATGAGTTTGAGTAAACTCCGGGAGTTGCTGATGGACAGGGAGGCCTGGCGTGCTGCAATTCATGGGGTCGCAAAGAGTTGGACATGACTGAGTGACTGAAATGAATTGAACTGAGTAAAATTAAACATGAGTAAAATCTTTTAGATTTTTGCCAACCTGATGAGTAAGAAGTGATACGCTGCTGAAGTTTTTAGTTAGCATTTCTCTATCAATTATTTCAAACATTTTTCACATCTTAAAAGCCACTTATATTTCTTTATCTGAAAACTTCATTTCTTTTGCTCATTTTCCTATATAGTCATTAGCTTTTTTCTTCTCAACTTCTAAGCACTCCTTACATATTGTAAAAGTCTTTATCTGTGATAAGGTTTGCAAGTAAAAATTTTAACTCATTCTTGGTGGCGGTGGTGGTGGAGTCGCTCAATCGTGTCTGACTCTTTGTGACCCCGTGGACTGTAGCCCACCAGGCTCTTCCGTCCATAGGATTTTCCAGGCAAGAGTACTGGAGTGGACTGCCATTTCCTTCTCCAGGGGATCTTCCCGACCCAGGTATTGAAGCCAGGTCTCCCATATTGTAGACAGACGCTTTACTGTCTGAGCCACCAGGAAGTCGGGGTGGCACTCTTTTCTGCTCTTATCTAGAGATTACCTACTGTTGTTTGGTTATTTTTGCTCTGGATTTCTGCACTTCTGCTTCATGATATCCTTAGATTGGTGAAACTGGTTCATTAATCTGTTTTCAATTTGTGTGCCAAAAAAAATCTTAATGGTACAAATGAGTCATAGAAAAAAATAATTTTCTAAACTGAAACTGACACAAGAAAAAGCAGAAAATCTGAATAATACTGTAACCATTACAAAAATGGAAACAACAGCCAACAATATTTGACCATATTAAAGCATCAGGATTAGACCTCTTCATAAGACCTCTTCATTAGACCTCTTACAAGGCAATCAAGGAACAACTAATTCTAATATAACATAAATAAAAATAAAAAACAATTCCCAGTTTCTTATGTTTTATGAAGTAAACATAATCTTGATACCAGAGCTTAATAAGAACTTATACCAATTATATGTCAATAAAGTTGTTTAAAAATAAAATTATCAACAAGGATTCTATGAAAAAGAAAGATTTGCTAAAAAGTGAAATTTTAGCAAATTTCACTCATAGAACACAGGTTCATGAATATAAAAATCAACAGTGTTCATAAAATTCCAAACAAATCTACATATAATTGTTAGAATCAATGAGAGTTTATCATGACAGATGCATACAAAGGAAATGTACAAAAATCAATGGTACTATATGCATTAACAACACAAATCAGCAAATGAAATTTTAATAATTTTATAATCATATAAAATATGAAAAGCTTATAAATATATGTAATAAATTTTGTGCAGAATTACTACAGAGAAAAGTATAAAACTTTAGTGAGAGACATTTTCTAACACTCCCAAATCAGGTATGTATACCATGTTCATGGATTGGAAGACTCAATATGATAAGTATGGCAATTCTCTTCAAATTGATTTTTAGTCTAAATGCACTCAAACCCCCAGAAAAGTTTTTACAAAAGTAAACCAAGAGAAACTTGGCAATGCAATTCTGAAATGCATACAAAAAATGCAAAAGATAGCCAAAATACTCTTGAAGAATAATTTAATAAGACTTGATGTAGGAGATATCAATCTTTATTTTAAAGCTGTAATAATTATGATAAAGTGGTATTACAACAATCATAGACAGATATGCAAATGAAACAGAATAGAGAGTCCTCAAACAGATGACTGCACATGATGAGAGTATGTTTCTAACTTGGCTATAGTAAATAAATATCACTATAGTCATATTTAGAAGGCTGCACATCATAATATTAATATACATTCCCTAAGTGGCTGAAGGAGGTTTCAGGTTAAGAAGGTAGGATAGAAGAAGAAAAATAAATAAATGTTGATTTACCAAAATACTCATCCTGTCTCATGGAATTTTATTACAATTATAAATATATTGCTAAAAAAATGAATATCACTAGATCTCTGTTTACTGTCTTCCAGTGATGTCTATGAAATCTTACCAACAGAAAAAAAAAGGTGGAGAGTAATATATGGGCTTTGACAATACTTCAGTTGAACATTCCTGTATATGAAAATACTTACATGTGAAAAAGGAAAAGGGTTTGAAGGAATAGCCACTGCTGTGAATACTGGTTACATGATGATGATGGGAGTGGAAAGGGGACAAGCATGAGTAGCTCTGCCTTTATCCATATTAGTTTCTAATTTTTTTTCTTGTTATAGTTGTCGATGAAAGCTCAGTTAACAATTCAGAAGAAAGGGAATTTTATTTGAACCAGACTGAGGATTATAACCCAGAAGAGAGACTCTCAGAAAGCTCTGAGAAACTGTTCCGCCAGGTACAAGTGGAAGGCACAGTCATACACATTTTTGAGACAAAGGATCATACATCAAAATGACATCCTGATATTTTATACAAAGTTCACCAAGGACACATAGTGCAGGTAAGCACGTATAAAGAGATCGGGAAGTCCGTGATCCCCTGCAGAGTTGGGAAAGAATGCTATCCTTTGAAGAAATTGTATTGCTAATGTCAGAAGAAAGGGGAAAATGTTATCTTTATGGTTAAGCAGACACTACTATCTTCGAGGAAGTTTGTTTAATATGTAATGCAGGTACACACTACACACTAGGGAGGGAGGGTAGAGGCCCAAACGGATGCAGAGAGAGAATTCTGTGTTTAGTTTTTTCTTGTCCTGCCAGGAAATAAGAATTTTATTTCATCACAGCAAAAATCTCTTGTGATCTGAACATATCGAATAAAGAAAATTAAAATTCATAATTTGTTGTTGTTTAGTCGGCTAAGTTGTGTCCAACTCTTTTGCAACCTCATGGACTGTAGCCCCCCGCAGGCTTCTCAGTCCATGGGATTTCTCAGGCAAGAATACTGGGGAGGATTGCCATTTCCTTCTCCAGGGGATCTTCCCGACCCAGGGATCAAACTCACATCTCCTGCATTGGCAGGCAGATTCTTTACCACTGAACCACCAAAATTCATTACAGGTTACAATAAAGCACTCAAGTAATCACGTGAGTGGAGAAAACAGAGTAATTAAGAGTTGCATCAAAAGAAATGATTATATATACATGTAATCATTAATGTCAGTGTTACAAAGGGATGTTTAAAATATGTCATAATGTAAAAGGAAAACAGTGCACCAATCAGAAGCCGTCAAAAGAAATCACCTAGGTAGTTCAACCAGAAAAAGAATTTCAGCTATTGTATGAGCACATCTCATTGTAAGAACCAAAATCCCGTGTGAAATCCCGGATATGAAAGAGTCTGGGAAAAGATAGGCATTTGATTTACAACCCCTGCAGGAAGGCATTCTGGGAGCAGCTGAAATGCATGCAGATGGAGACACTGCACAGTACCTGCCATACCCCAGCTCCCTCCCATACTTACACTTCCAGTTAGAAACTATTCACCTCTCAGAAGGCAAAGCTTGCCCACTTGAGTGGGAGCTGAAGTGAGTGGGTCTGAGAATAAGCAAGGCAGGACACAAGAGCTGGGAGATATGAATGAAGTCAATAGAGAAGAATGCAGGGTATTTATGAGAGCAGTAGTTACCTTGCAGTGCTGGAGTAATATCTCAAAGTGGCCAGGGCTGACGGTGGAGCCCTCCTCTCTCAGACAAGTACCTAAGAAAGAGAAGTCCACGTATGTATTAGGAAAACTGCAACAGAGGAGGGAGCCCTTGAGCTACATTAAGAAACATTACTTCCAACCCTTCCCACTCAAATAAGATACTCTTCTCAAAATATAGTCCCTGACTCTGATTTTAAAATAAGAAAGAAATTTGGAAATCTTATAAGTTGTATAAAGAGACTCCTTTTTAAAACAACAGAAATGAGAAGCAAACCTTAAAAGCATTTGAAAGAAGTTTTAAAATCCCAGGTAAAATGTCACCACAAAGCTGAGAAAAACTTATAAACTAAAATAGATTTTTAAAACTAGTGAAGCAAATTAAAGGTATGAGGAGAAGTGAAAGTCACTCAGCCATGTCCAATCCGCTACCCCATGGATTGTAGCCCACCAGGCTTCTCTGCCCATGGAATTCTCCAGGCAACAACATTGGAGTAGGCAGCGTTTCCGTCACCAGGGGACCTTCCCAACCGAGGGATTGAACCCAGGTCTCCCACACTAAAGGCAGATTCTTTACCATCTAGCCACCAGGGAAGCCCAAAGGTATCAGGAACCATCATAAGACAGAAATATAGAAACTCAAAGAGGAGATAGCAAGGTAACAGGAAGATGTGAAATAGAATCTGATGGAGAGAAGAGAATTGAAGAAAAGGACAAAACTATTTCATAAATAAGGACTAAGTAAAGTAAGGAAGAAAAAGGGAAACATAGGAAAAGCATATAACAGAAAATAAAACTAAAGAAAGAAGTAGCTTAAAAACACAGTCTTAAATATTAAAAAGTCAATGAAGGTCCACCAGACACGAAAATCAAGTCCTACCAGGAAGAAAACCAAGTCAAAAACAAAAATTGTTTCAAACAATGTTTGAGGAAAATATTTCTGAAATAAAAGATTTGAGTCTACATATTAAAAGCTCACATTATAGTAAACATAAGATGAATGAAAGTAAAAATTGTGGTCTTTCAAGATAAAAATAGAAGCCTTCAGGAGGCCAACACTCTCCCCTCCAACTAAAAAAGAAACAAAACCTTAAAAAATCAGGTTGTAAGATAGCAATGCTCAATGCCAGAAAATAGTGAAGCAAAACTTAGACACTCTAGGAAAGAAAATATGCACTGAGGATTTTTGTACAACTAATTTGTCCTTGACCTAAATATATTTCTAAATGTGCAAGAACTCAAGAAATACTGTTTCTGAGAACTTTCCTGGGGAGTTTCCAAGAGACAAGATTTATTCAATCAAGAAATGTTTGCGGAAATTAGCAACATGATTTTTATTGAGTACTGAACATTTTAATTGTGGAATTAAGTCTGATGAAAGAGTAATAAATAGTATGTAAATATGACCTTCTGTGATAAGGTACAAATAGCAAAACCTCCATCAGATAGGAGGATGAGGGAGAGAGGTAGCTCAAAGAAAAAGTCCCTGGACTGGTTTATGTATAATAGCTTCAAGTCAAAGAATATTTAAAACACATAAGGTTCAACAAAATTAAAAACTTGTGCATCAAAGGATCGTATCAGGATAGTGAGAAGATCCTGCTGAGAAGAAGCAACAAACCAGGTCTCTGATAAGGGCCTGTGACTCAGACTATACTAAGATCTCTCATCACTCCACATTCAAAAAATGAATACCCCAACTTAAAAATGGGCAAAGAACGTAGACATTTCTCTGAAGATACACAAGTGGCCAGTGAGCACCAGGAAAAGATGCTCAACATCATTAGTCATTAGGCAGATGCAAATCAAATTCACAAGATACCACTTCATACCCAATAGTGTGATTATAAGAAAAAAATTTAATGGAAAATGACAAGCATCGGCTAGGAGGTGAAGAAATTGGAACCCTTGTACATACTGGGTAAGAGGTAAAATGGTGTAAACTCTGTGGAAAACAGCCTGACAGTTCCTCCAAAAGGTCAGCATAGAATCACCAGATGACTCAGCAATTCCACTCCCAGATGTATATGTAAAAGAACTGAAAACAGGAAGTTCTGGTGCATGACTGAGACACAGGAGGCTCCTCAACTCACCTCCACCCCTGCTCACACAAACTTGACAGCTACAACACAAAGCCATTGAAAGAAATCCAGTAATGAGTTGAGCCAGTGCTACAGATTGGGCAAGCAAGAAAATACTCACATTGGAGAGGGCCTTGGCACACCCTCAAGCCACGAAGAACAAAGAAGGCGGCTTGGACAATTACAAGGTTTCAAAACACAACCAAGAGCTTAGGAGGGTGGGACAACAAGGTTCCTCTCCTATACATGGTCACATAGTCAAGACTGGAAGACGTTGCTATTTGATCTAATGCCCAGAAGCCAGTACAGACAGTGGAGGAAAATGAAGTCTCCACACTGGGTCTTGCACATTTGAAAATCCCTTCCCCACACCTGCAGGTAGCTCCCTACTGGGCACACCCACTTGCACTGCAGGCTCCAACCCGGACCACCGATCCTCAGCTCTGCTAACCCTGTCATCTCACCTCGTTATGTCCCAGGAATATCAGAAAGTGTTGCTACAACAGTTTACTGGGAGGTCCCTGTTCTTTACGCATCTTCTCTGTTGGAGTCTGAGATTCAGCTCCACTGGCAGGCACTCCATCTGCCTGGATGGCATAGTTACCTCCTTCCTGTGGTCTCTTTTGAAAAATAAATGATAAGCCAAACGCTCTGAGTCTCTGAAATGTTAGAATAACTTAGTGGCATGAGCCATCCTCTCAGTTCAGTTCACTTCAATCGCTCAGTCATGTCCGACTCTTTGCAAACCCATGGACTGCAGCTCGCCAGGCCTCCCTGTCCATCACCAACTCCCGGAGTTTACTCAAACTCATGTCCATTGAGTCAGTGATGCCATCCAACCATCTCATCCTCTGTCGTCCCCTTCTCCTCCCTCCTCCAATCTTTCCCAGCATCAGGGTCTTTTCACATGAGTCAGCTCTTCGCATCAGGTGGCCAAAGTATTGGAGTTTCAGCTTCAACAGCAGTCCTTCCAATGAACACTCAGGACTGACCTCCTTTAGGATGGACTGGTTGGATCTCCTTGCAGTCCAAGGGACTCTCAAGAGTCTTCTCCAACACCACAGTTCAAAAGCATCAATTCTTTGGCACTCAACTTTCTTTATATTCCACCTCTCACATCCATACATGACTACTGGAAAAACCATAGCCTTGACTAGATGGACCTCTGTTGACAAAGTAATGTCTCTGATTTTTAATACGCTATCTAGGTTGGTCATAACTTTCCTTCCAAGGAGTAAGCCTCTTTTTACTTCATGACTGCAGTCACCATCTGCAGTGATTTTAGAGCCCAGAAAAATAGTCTGCCACTGTTTCCCCGTCTGCCACGAAGTGTTGGGACCAGATGCCATGATCTTAGTTTTCTGAATGTTGAGCTTTAAGCCAACTTTTTCACTCTCCTCTTTCACTTTCATCAAGAGCCTCTTTAGTTCTTCATTGCTTTCTGCCATAACAGTGGTGTCATCTGCATATCTGAGGTTATTGATATTTCTCCCGGCAATCTTATTCCAGCTTGTGCTTCATCCAGGCCAGCCTTTCTCTAGACAATAATAATTTGGGGGTAGGGAAGACTTAAGGGGTGGCAGGAACCTACAGTGGAAGGGGGACTTTCCTAGACACACCCCAATGACCTCATGGCTCTGCTGTCCATGCACTGGTCTGTCCTGTTCCAAGGAGGTGCCAGGGAGTTCAACTTCCTGGGAGGAGACACTGTGAGTGACTTCCAGAACAATGGCCTGGAAGTCAGTCTCAGCTTTGCCCAGAACTTGCTGTGTGACCTCAGGAGAATAACTCTCCTTCTCTGAGCTTCAGTTTGGGGTTTTGATTTTTATTGAACTTGCTTGTGAGCAACAGCCAAGTAGTCTGTGTAGTTTGTAATCAGGAATAAAAATCAGCCTCATAAAGCTTTCCTTCTAAAGAAAGCTGCCAAGGGGATGCCAGAATTCCCAAAGTCACATCAGATCATGAACTACAGGGCCGCTCTTTTCCTGAGAACTTAGAAGACAGCATGAGGTTAAACCCCCACAAGCACTTCCTGACTGAGGGTTGTCTTGGACTGGAAATCTCTCTTCCTTTCTCAGGGTCAGAGGAGGGATTGCTTCACTTCCGAGAACAGGATGGGGATCATGGAGAAGCGATGTTCCCATGGAGAAGACGTCCCAGCCTAGTTAAGAATTAACTGTGTCCTTGAGCCAGCCCCCTCCCAGCTACAGGCAACTGTTCCCTCATCTTTCAGACAGGAGGGCGGGGAGGATGTCCCTGATCTCCTCCCATCCTGGTGAGTTACTCAGATTTAGTGCGTTTCCACCTGGGGCCCCTTAGGACTCTGAGAGCCACTTGCCTCTCTTCCACCAAACACAGGAGCCGGATGATGTGAAATCTAGGTGGGGGGTGGGGGGTGAGAGTTGGCTGAGATGACCTTTTGCTCAGGATCCCTTAGGGCCAGGGAAGGGGTCCCAGAGGCCACCTTCATCCTCTGTGACTAGCCACCACAGCCAAATCTAAAGCCTCGCTCTGTCCACCTCTGATAGCTCAGCCAGCTCCAGACAGAGGGCAGTTCTACCAGATGCCACTGGAGGTGATCTTACCAAAGGCAGAGTGGTCTCTCTCTCTCATCCACTGGAGCCCTAGAGGAGAGACCAGGGCTGGCCCCACTCACCGTGCCAGCCTGGGCCAGCCATCTCCAGCAGAGAGCACTGACCCTAACGCGAAAGCTTCCCTTTTCAAGTGTCCAGATCTCTGCAAACCCTTCCTGGACATTCAAAGCCGACTTCTATCCTCCACATAAGCCATGGCTGGGTCTTCAAGATGTTAGAGACCCAGGAAAGGGACCCCCTGACTCAATAACTCTATCTTTCATACAAATGAGAAAAACTGAGGTCCAAACACGAACAAGGCTTGTCCAAATCACAACCCAAGTAGGAGATACAGGTAGAACCGGATTCCAGCCCCGGACACCCAGGGCGGGTCCTCAGCCATCATCCATTCTTGCACAAGCACCCTTGCACAGTGGCTCTTGGGCAGGGGGTGGGGCCAGGATGAGGCAGACACATACCACTCTGTTTATCCCCTCTCCTTCCTCCCTCAACTCAGTTACTCTAGCCTCCCCCAGGTTAGTAGGTGTTAATCTGGGGGCCTCTGGATTCTACCTTATCAGGTGTCAGCAACAGAAACATGAGGGCCCAGAGCCTCCTCCTCCTGGTGGCCCTCCTGAGTTTGGGGAGCCAGTTACCTGCTGCCTTGGGCAGGAGGAAGGGAGGTGAGTATGGGTAGGTTCCTCTGCTCCAGGGACAGAGGTGGTTTCTACCTTTTAGGCAAGAATAAGAGTTTGGGGGAAGGCAGGCAATGAAGTGTAAGTGTGTGTGTGTGTGTGTGTGTGTGCGCCTGCTTCTTAGTACTTCCAGCAGCTTGCCTCTTGTCTGTACATCTTCATGCCTGTCAGCCTGCTTGCGTGTGCAGCTGTAAATGTCTTCTTGCCAGTTTTCTGGTGCTTGCCTCTCTACACATCTGACTGTAGGACTGTGTTCACACACATGCATCTCCCTCTAGTTATAGGTGTAGCTTTGTGCCTGAGTGTTGGTGTGATCTGAGTCTGCCCATGTATCCCTAGGGACGACCGCACACATGTGTGTCTGAGCCTGCATGGGTGTCCATGTGAGAACTGGTGTCTTCCTGTGCCTCTGCGGAGGGTTGGAGGGGACGGTTGGTCCCCGCTCTTTGGTGTCTCCATGGGGGTGTCTGGACCTGTGGGTCTGCACAGCAGGGAGATGATCTTTTCTGTCATCCTCTGTGGCCAAACAGGTCTGGTCTGGCCCCCTGCCCATCTTGTTTGTGTCCTTCTCCAGGCTTCTCTGTCTCCCAGCCCAATCTGTGAAAGGGACTCCGGAGCTGAGTAGGGGGCGTGGTCTCTTGGATTGGGCATCTCTCAGAAGGAAGCTCTACCTACCCTACCTCTCTTCTCCTCCGCCTCCTTTAAAAGGCTGAGTCTGACCTGTCAACAGTGGGGAGAGGCTGGGGCTGCAGAGATAGCCAGAAATGTGCCTCCCCACCCAGGCGATGCCTCCACCTCCATCCCTTCTGGGCCTGTAACACTCTGACCACACTGGTGTGTGTATATGACTGTGTCTCTGTGTATATGTCTGTGAGTGGGGAGCCTGATTTGGAGAGAAGGTGATGGAAGGCAGATGCAAACTTGAGAGTAATACACGGGGCAAAAAACAGGGCCTGCAAAGAGAAGCAGCTTGGAGCTGATAAGAAGCCGCAAAGTGGAAACACGGTAGAAGAAGACACCAGAGAGATGGGCTGAGGCCAGATCAGGCACGGTCTAGTTGCCCAGGTGGAGATTTTGAATTTAAAATTGTTTTTTTCCCTCTGCCTTTTATGTCATCTGAGTCTCAAATCAACCCTGAGAGGATGCAGTGTAGCTTCCCATTTCACAGAAAACAGGCTTGGAGTACAAACCAAACTAAAACAACAGCAACAAAAAAAGCCTTGCCGGCCATTTACAACAGCATGGATGGACCTTGAGGGCATTATGCTAAATGAAATAAATCAGACAGAAAGATAAATACTGTATGGTATCATCTAAAAAAATCAAGCTCATAGATACAGAAAACAGTTGGTGGTTGTTGCCAAAAGTAGGGTGCAGGGGTGGGAGTGAAATGGGTGAAGGGGGTCAAAATGTACACACTTCCAGATATAAAATAAGTCACAAAGATATAATGTACAGCCTGGTGACTGCAGTTAATAATGCTACAATTCACATTTGGATGTAGCTGAAAGAATTGATCTTAAAAGTTCTCATCACAAGAAAAAAAATTATAACTATGTATGGTGACCGACGTTAACAAGACACTGTGGTGATCATTCTGCAGAACATACAAAAATAAATCATCACGTTGCACACCTGAAACTGATATATTACATTTCACTTTAGATGTCAGTAAAAAAATAAATAAAAAACAAGCAAGCCCATTCCAAAATTTTAAAAAAATTGCAAACGATGGGCAAAGAAGTATGGAGTGGAGAATTTAGATGGCGCAATCCCCAGGACAGTGCTTATACTGAATTCTGAACTGCCTCCAGCGGCAAAATCTGGGGAGTTCTCTTACAGAGAAGTCTGGGGGCTGCCCACCGGATGACGGGCCCTGCCTCCTCTCGGTGCCTGACCAGTGTCTGCACGACAGCCAGTGTCCCTCAGGGATGAAGTGCTGTCGCCAAGCGTGCTTCCTCCAGTGCGTGCGGAAGGTCTCAGGTAAGGGTCCCCCTCCACCGTGCTGACTCCAGCCAGACCCCAAGCCCCAGGGCCGGTGCACCGGCAGGACTCCCCCGGTCCCTGTGTTGCAGTTAAGATGGGCAGATGCCCCGAGGACCGTCTGCGATGCCTGAGCCCCGCGCAGCACCTCTGCTCCAAGGACTCTGACTGCCAGGGCCGCAAGCGGTGCTGCCTGGGTGCCTGCGGCCGGGACTGCAGAAACCCTGTCTGAGGTAGGGCTGTGTGTGCTCGGGCCAGCTCCTCCCCTCTCTGAGTCCCAGCCCTAAGAGATCCCTCGAGTTCAGCCAGCTGAACAGGAAACTCCCCAGAAGCCTGGGCCTCCTGTGGCCAGCCCTGGAGAAGTGGATGGGGTGGGAAGGGTCCTCCTAGGATCACAGAGGAACCGGGTGTCCCTGTCCTCTTGTTGAACTTGTATCACCTGGACCACGGCCCTAACGCTCTGAGCTTCAGTTTGCCCCTGTGAAGGAGGGTGGGGAGTCCTGCCCTCCTGGCTGGGCTGATGGGGTCTGGATGGGGGAATCAGACCCAGAGCCCAGAGCTTTATCATGGAAAGGGGGTTAACCTGTTCCTTGTCTCTCCTCAGGCTAATTCTGGCTTAGGATCCATAACTCTGAACCATGGGATGGGGTTCTCTGCAGGAAGATATGAAGATGGGTGGGGTCTGGGACCCAGCAACCCAGAGAGAAGCTGCCCTGCCAGTGGAAATTCCAACCTTAATAAACTCTGTTCTAGAAGAATTTTCCAAACGTCAATCTGTTCACAATGTTCGCCATACCTGCAAAATAGCATCATGATATTTTGTGTATTGCCTGTACTCCTATTGACCTAATGTTTTTCTTCCAAGGGACTCACTTTTGTATAAAAATAAATTTACTTGAAAAGAGAAACTGGATATCACTACTTTAAATGGGATAAACAGGGTCACTTCTCACAAACAGAATATAAGTGTAAAAGCAGATGCAACTAAAGCAATGAAGTTCCATGTAAGTAAATCATGTCTGATTAAATGATATGAAATAATAATATTAGATTCTGGCTAGATACTGCCACCTCCCAGAACTGTGAGCCTGAAGCCTGCTCTCTGTCTCTGTTGTGATAAAGGATGATTAACGAGGGTTAAAGAGACGTTAAAGACACAGACCTCTAATCTGGGATATTCTTGCTGGTATACTCAGGATTGAAAAGAACTTTCTCAATGCAAGAGTCACTGGTGTACGATGTTGCATCCAGACTCACGCTAAGATCATTTCAAATTGCTCCACATTTGGGGAAATGTTCTCTGAACAGTTGAGATGTCATTATTTATGGGTGGGTCTTACTCTACCATTGGATAATAAGTCACTGGCCTCTATTTCTTGTGGGCCTGGTCCATGGCCAGAGCTTAATGAGTGGGGGTGTTAAGGGAATGACAGCCATCCCAAGTGGCACTAGTGGTAAAGAACCTGTCTGCCAATCCAGGAGATGTAAGAGATTAGGGTTCGATCCCTGGGTCCGGAAGAGGCCCTGGAGAAGGAAAATGGCAACCCACCCCAGCATTCTTGCCTGCAGAATCCCATGGAGAGGGGAGCCTGGTGGGCTACAGCCTATAGGATAGCAAAGAGTCAGACACTACTGAAGTGACTTAGCGTGCGCGCACACAGACACACACACACACACACACACAAACACACACAGCCATCCCAACGGACATTCTAGAGAGTGATCCCCAGCAGACAGCAAGCAGGAAAAGAGGGAGGTCCATCCTACAACCAGAGGGAAATGAATTCTGCCAACACTCTGTGAGCTGGAAGAGAACCCCAAACCCCAGATGAGAACCACCACCCTGGCTGACACCTTAACTTCAACCTAGTAAGACGCTGAGTAGAGAATCCAGCCATGCCATGCCCAGATTTCTGATCCACAGAAATTATGAGGTGATTAATTTCATATTTCTTCAAGTTGCTAGGGAGACCAGGTTCCAATCCCTGGTTGGGGAACTAGATCCCACATGCCACAGCTAAGAGTTTGCATGAAGTGAAGTGAAGTCGCTCAGTTGTGTCCGACTCTTTGAGACCCCATGGACTGCAGCTTCCCAGGCCCCTCCGTCCTTGGGATTTTCCAGGCAAGAGTACTGGAGTGGGTTGCCATTTCCTTCTCCAGGGGACCTTCTCAACCCAGGGATCAAATCTAGATCTCCTGCATTGCAGGCGGACACTTGACCGTCTGAGCCACCAGGGAAGCCCTGGTGTTTGCATGCTGCAACTAAAAAAAAGAAAAAAGAACCCCGCATGTTGCAAGTAAAAGAGCCCACATGTGGGGCAAACCCTGGTGGTTTAGATCATAAAGATTCCACACACTGCAGCTAAGACCTGGTACAGACAAATAAATAAATATTCAAAACAACCAAACTCCCCAAAGAAATACCTGGATTTTGAAGACTTAGCACAAAAATGAAAATGTAAAGTATCTCATTCATAATTTCTTTATTGATTCCATGTTGAAATTATTTTAATAATATTGGGGTGAAACAAAATGTAGCAGTAAGACTAATGTTACCCCTTTCTTTTTACTGTTTTTAAAAGTTGCCTTAAGAAAAATTTAAAGTCTATTTGTGGCTCACATTACATCTATCAGACAGTCATGGCCTAGAGGACTCAGAAGTCGACCATATGACCTTGAGCAAGTCACCTCACCTCTCAAAGCTTTACATTTCTTATCTGCAAGATTGGAATAATAATAATAGTGCCTATGTCACAAACATTTTTCAGTTTAAAAGATAAGGTCTATAGAATATTGGAACCAAGGTAAGTGCTCAATAAATAAATCATCATTATTAATAACAATATCTGTAAAGTAGGAATCCTTTCTTGTATCCAGGTCCTAATCTTCAGGACCAGGCACACAGTAGGTGTTTAATAAAAGCTTGTGGGTCACACACCTTGACAAAGCTCTTTGGCAGGGTTCTATCTTACCCTTTCCACCATGAATCAGGAATCTGTGGGCAGGTGAGGACACTGAATTTCGGGGGCAAAATGATTTGTTTCAGGCTTCCCTGTTTCAACATGTCCCTGCTGAAATATTGGAATATGTGAGTCCCCATCCCAGGTCCACAAGGTCTAGCTAAGTGCCCTGAGCAAGTGACACTTGTGAAACAGGGAAGAGAAGACCCTGTCGGCAAGAACTTAGATAAGTCACCTGAAGCCCAGCCCCTGGCCCATATTAAGCACTCAACTAAGGAAGCTATTATTACTGCTGTCCTCTACAGGGACCCCCCACCAAATTACCCCTCATCCCCTGGCCTCTGACTTGGTGAGGATGCCTGGGCTGTGGGGGCCCAGTCTCCACACACCCTGCTTCTTCTCTCAACCGAGTCAGGAATAGAAACCACCGCTTCCGGGCTCCCTCCCCGGGCAGCGGCAGCGATCAATAGACCTCAGCCACCGGGGACGAGGAAGGTTGGGCAGAGGCTGCAGGCTGCAGAGACGCAGAGGGGCCGCGGGGCAGAGCGATCCCGCCGGAAAGCGGCTCTCCAGCCTCTGCGCCTTCGGGAACCACACGGCCCGCGGGCGCCCTGGAAAGGCCCCTACAGGTACGGGACCTCCCTTGCGGGGCGGGAAGCGAAGACTAGGTTAGGGGAAGGGGCGTGGGCTGCAAGAATAGGAAGCCAGGCTGCCCCCGGGGTTCCCAGTGCCCGCGGCCCCACTATGAGAACTCCCTCAAGGAGTGAGCAGCGTGGAACTGGCTGAGCTTTGGGGCTGTCCCATCGGCTCATCTGTACAGAAGGAGTCGAAAACCTCCCAGTCAGGGTTAGTGGAGGGATTAAACTCAGTGAAGTGTATCTAGAGCCCAGAGAATTGTCCAGCACATACTAGGTGCTCAAAATTAATATATGGAGCGTCTTGAATCAAAAAGTCTAGCCTCCAGCCTCAACTGTTCCATGGGGTAGCTGAATAATAATTTTCAGCAAATCATTTGATCTTTCTTACTGATATTCAGATTCTTGTCAGAGAAGGTTTGTTAAATTATTCATCCTGTTTCATAGAGCAGGAAAGTGAGTTCTAGAAAAAAGGAAAAAGAATTTGCCCACAGTCATGTGCCTAATGGGTGATGGAACTGGATTAGAAACCCCATCTTTTGAATCCAAGTCCAGTAGAGGCATAGGAGCTGCATCACATATATATTTATTGTGCACGAATTATGTGCCAGGAATGGTGCTGCCCATAAGCAATTCGCCTCATTTAATCCTCCAAACTTGTCATAGAACCTAAGATGTTCCCCAGTTCACAGATGAGAAAACCGAAGCTCAGAGAGGGGCATGATTCTGGTCAAGGTCAACAGTTAGTAAATGGCAGTCGCAGAATTTGAACCCAAGTGTAATGAGGGAAGTGCAATGAACTGACATTTATTGAGCATCTATTGTGTTCCAGGGGCCTCTGCACACATACTCACAATAACTCTTCACCGGAATGTATTATCTCCATTCTGTAGATAAGGGAACTAAAACCCAGAGCTGCAGGAGACTGGCCAGAGGTCACACAAGTGACGGAGGTAAGGACGAAATCCCCACCTACTTAAACACCAGGTCTAGGGTGAGTGACAGGTACTCTGCGTGCTTCCTGTCAGGCACTGGGCCAGCGACTGGATAGGCACTCAGTCCCCGGTCCAGCCTGAGAAGCAGGCATTACTGAAGTAATCTCAGTAATCTGATGAGATTACTGAGGGTCAGGAGGTGAGTCACTAGCCCTTGAATCCAGCAGAGCTTGGAGGCAGTGAGCAGTGGAAGGAGCTAACATTTCCTGAGTATCCACTAAGGCTGATCATGTCCATAACCTACCTTAATCCTCCAGCTTTCGAGAGCAGGTGCTATTGTCTGCATTGTGAATTGTGCATCGTGCCAGAAATAGAAATCTGGAGAAAAGCATCTTCTTCAAGGCTCCAGCTGCATTGGGGTGGTGAGAAGCCCAGGTTTGCCTGACTCTGGGAGACAGTAAAACAGGTGAAAGACTTACTACACCCCTTCTGGAGCCAGGCCTGCTAAAGGCATTAGATCATTTAACATTTTTAAGCACGCTTGGCAATGGTTGACAGAAGCTCTGAAAGGTGACATGACTTGCTTATGGTCACACAAGAGTGCCAAAATTCAGTCAGGTTGAATCTTATGGTTGCTGTGTAGTCACCAAGTTGTATCTGACACTTTGGGACCCTATGGACTATAGCCCGCCAGGCTCCCCTGTCCATGGGATTTTCCAGGCAATCTACTGGAGTGGGTTGCCATGCCCTCCTCCAGGGCATCTTCCTGACCCAGGAATCAAACCCATGTCTCCTGCATTAGCAGGTGGATTCTTTCCTGCTGAGCCCCCACGGAAGCCCTCTGACAGACTCTACAGATGTTTTAAAAAGTCTAAGCCAATGACTCGCAATCCTGACCGTGCATCAGAATCACCCTCCAAACTTGTTGAAACGCACACTGCTGAATCTCCTCCCCTGAGTTTGTGATTCAGCAAGTCCCCAGCAGGCGAAGAATATGCTGCATCTTTGACAAATCCCCAAGTGATGGTGACTCTGCTAGCTCAGGGAACGCACCTTAAGACCTTCTGGTCTAAATTGATTCTCCCAATAACCCTAGATAGTAAGCATTGCTATCCCATTGTGTAAAAGAGGAAACTGAGGTTCAAAGTACTGGCTTGTCCAAGATCCCATAGGAAACCTCTGGTGTGCGAAAATCCAGGTTTGGGCAAGGAGACATACTGTATGGGCAGCCAGCAGGTGCCAGGACATCCTGCCTTCAATAGCTCTCATCATCCAAGGTACAGCTCAGCATTTCCTTTATGTAAATGAAGGAGGCGGACTTGGTGATTTGGCCAAAGACCCCCCCAGTCGGGGAATGAGAGATATTCAAACCCAAGCCTGACTCTTGAGGCCAGAGGGCACCTGACACTGTGCACCTATGGCATACCAGACGCTTGACATGGAGCCTCCAACACGCCTGGCTGGTGGATGGCGCAGGGGGGAATTTAGACCTGGTCTTTGGGGAAGGGGCTAGGCACTAGGGCTTCCCTGATGACTCAGATGGTAAAGCATCTGCCTGCAATGCGGGCGACCTGGGTTCGATCCATGGGTCGGAAAGATCCCCGGGAGAAGAAAATGGCAACCCATTCCAGCACCCTTGCCTGGAAAATCCCATGGACAGAGGAGCCTGGCGGGCTACAGTCCATTGGCTCACAAAGAATCAGACAGGACTGAGCGACCTCACTTTCATTTTGGGGAAGGGAGGTCCGAGGACGCCCCCTTCACCGTGACCCTTTCTGTCCGTAGGCCAGGGCGCCGCAGCCATGGTGAGCGAGTCCCCGGGGCCCGGCGCCCAGGTCCCCTGGCGGCGAAGCGACGAGGCGCTGCGCGTGAACGTGGGCGGCGTGCGGCGGCGGCTGAGCGCGCGCGCCCTGGCGCGCTTCCCGGGCACGCGGCTGGGCCGCCTGCAGGCCGCGGCGTCGGAGGAGCAGGCGCGGCGCCTGTGTGATGACTACGATGCGGCGGCGCGCGAGTTCTACTTCGATCGGCACCCGGGCTTCTTCCTAGGCCTGCTGCACTTCTACCGCACCGGCCACCTGCACGTGCTCGATGAGCTGTGCGTCTTCGCCTTCGGCCAGGAGGCCGACTACTGGGGCCTGGGCGAGAGCGCGCTGGCCACGTGCTGCCGCGCGCGCTACCTGGAGCGGCGGGTGACGCGGCCGCGCGCCTGGGACGAGGACAGCGACACGCCGAGCAGCGTGGACCCGTGCCCCGACGAGATCTCCGACGTGCAGCGCGAGCTGGCGCGCTACGGGGCGGCGCGCTGCGGCCGCCTGCGCCGCCGCCTCTGGCTCACCATGGAGAACCCGGGCTACTCGCTGCCCAGCAAGCTCTTCAGCTGCGTCTCCATCGGCGTGGTGCTCGCCTCCATCGCCGCCATGTGCATCCACAGCCTGCCCGAGTACCAGGCCCGCGAGGCGGCGGCTGCGGTGGCGGCAGTGGCCGCGGGCCGCAGCCCTGAGGGCGTGCGCGACGACCCGGTGCTGCGGCGCCTCGAGTATTTCTGCATCGCCTGGTTCAGCTTCGAAGTGTCGTCGCGCCTGCTGCTAGCGCCCAGCACGCGCAACTTCTTCTGCCACCCGCTCAACCTCATCGACATCGTGTCCGTCCTGCCCTTCTACCTCACGCTGCTGGCCGGTGCGGCGCTCCGAGACCGGGGCGGAGCGGGTGGCGAGGAGCTGGGCGATCTGGGGAAGGTGGTGCAGGTGTTCCGTCTCATGCGCATCTTCCGCGTGCTCAAGTTGGCGCGCCACTCCACCGGTCTGCGCTCGCTGGGCGCAACGCTCAAGGTAGGGGGTGGGGGTTTCAGGGAGGTGGGTGTAACCGTGGGGCGGGTGAGCAGGGGCCCTTCCTGGTCAGCGGTGTTCAGGCTCAGGATACAAGGTGTGCATTTCAACAGGAGGTCTTTCTGTTATCCATTTCCCAGGGCAGAAGGGGAAAATCGAGGCAGAGCTTAACGAAACCAAAAACATACACACACACACACAAAAAAAAACCAAGACAGATTATTTTGGAGCTATCTGTCAAAACATCGTTGTTGTCCAGTCACTAAGTCGTGTCCGACTCTTTGCAAGTCAACCATCATAAAAATACGCAAAGCAGGCTTCTCCCAGTGAGCCTTTGTGCTGGCGTTATCCGAGAACACAGGTATCATAGGTCTCTCTGCCTAGGTTAAGCCTAGCAGTGGGTCCAGAGCTAACACTTACTGAATGCTGCCTCTGTGCCAGTTTCATATCCATTCTCGATTTTATCCTCAGGAACATGCTATTATTTATTCCCTTCCAGTAGATGAAGAAGCTGAGGTTCGAGGGTTGGCTTTTTAAAGCCTGGTTGCAACTTATTGAGCAGCTGCCCTGTGTCAGGCCCTGCACTGGGGGTGAATCCCTGCCCCCCCAAGCTTACCCTCAAGGGGGTGAAATTGACCTGTTTGGAGGAGGGAGGAAATGTGAACAGCTTGGATGAAGGTCTGGAGAGGAATAAGGGTGATGCTGGGAGGGAGACCTGGAGGGAAGGACATGCCCACTGAAGAGGTTGGAGAGGTAAGTGGGGCAGGGTACTGAAGGGCCCTCAATTTTTTTTAATATTTTATTTTAATTAATTTGGCTGCGCCAGGTCTTAGTTGTGGCACACCAGAACTCTTAGTTGGATCATGTGGGATCTAGTTCTCTGACCAGGGATTGACCCCAGGCCCCCTGCACTGGGAACATGGAGTCTAAGCCAGTGGACCACCTGGGAAGTCCCTGGCCCACAGCTTTGGATTTTATTCCACGGGAATAGGGGATCCTGTGAGAGTTTTAAACAGGGTAGGTATTTCTATGACTACTTTGCAGATGTGGGAACTGAGGCTCCAAGAGGTGCCAGGACTTGTCAGAAGTTCCTCAGGGAGTAAGTGGGACAGCCCAGAGAGGAGTTCGGCTGGTCCTGACTCTAGCACCTCGGCTCTTTCTCCTGAAGGTCCATGCAACCCTGTTAAGAATCCCTAAAAGATGCTAAAAGGTCCCTTCCACGCATAGCTTAGGAAAACGTTTTGCATGCTCTTGTGGCAGGGCAGCTAGGATGCTGAATGCAAGCAGGACAGCTGGGCAGGATGCTGGGGCAGGTAGAGGGAATTCATTTGCCAGACTTCCTGAACTCAGCATCTCTCCAGCGCCCCAGAACCCTGCCTCCACCCTGCAGGGAGCCAGGGCCTGATGCTGCTAACTTTTTCAAGGAAGGAGAAGAGTATTGACCAAAGCAGCAGAGTCTGAGACACGGGTGAAAGACTCCTGATGAGGCCCCTGGCCAGCAGCCACTTTCTTATTACCCGGGCATTTGCAAAATCTCTGGCCCTACCGCAGACCTGGGCTTCTCTGATGGCTCAGCAATAATCTGCCTGCCAATGCAGGAGATTTGGGTTTGATCCCTGGGTTGGGAAGATCTCCTGAAGAAGGAAATGGCAACCCACCTGAGTATTCTTGACTGGGAAATCCCATGGACAGAGGAGCCTGGCAGGCTACAGTCCACAGGGTTGCAAAAGAGTCAGACACGACTTGACAACTAAGCAATAACCCCAGAAATACTGAATTGGTCCCCCCTACCTGATTTCTCTCCACCTTACGGGCTTCTGTGGTGGCTCAGATGGTGAAGAATCCACCTGCAATTCTGGAGACCTGGGTTTGATCCCTGGGTTGGGAGGATCCCCTGGAGAAGGGCATGGCAACCCACTCTAGTATTTTTGCTGAGAGAATCCCCATGGACAGCGGAGCCTGGCGGGCTACAGTCCACAGGTCGCAAAGAGTCAGACACATCTGAGCAACTAAGTACATCAGCAGACATGATGTCTCTCCACCTTATAGTTGGGAGGCCCTGTTCCAGACCAGGGGTTCTCAGCCCTGGCACTGGGGACATTTAGGGCCAGATAATTCCTTGTTGGTGGGGCTGTCCTGTGCATTGTAGGGTGTTTAGCAGCATCCCTGGCCTCTACCACTGATGCCAGTACTAGATGTTTCTACCTAGATGCCAATAGCACACCTGCCCCCAAAATGACTCCAGACATTGCTGCATGTCCCGTGGGGGCACAGTCACCGTAGAGAATCAGTGTCATAGGGCTTGGTCTCAGGGGCAGAACAGATATACATACGCACAGGCAAGTGCATTCAATAGGTGGTCCAGGGAACCTATGTATCCTCTCAGCTTCCTTGAGCGGCAGAAAATATTTTTGTCCTTATCAGAACTAGGACAGACCAAAGGACATGAGCCCACCTCTTTGCATTGTGGAATATAAGCTGTGGTTCTCTTGGTTCTGCAACAGTGGAAAAAATTATGAACTTTCCATAACTGGTTGCTGTCACCAGTGGCCCCTGCACTAGAAGAAATAGCCATGGCTTAGCTGGCAGGCACCTTGGACAACAGAAATCAGGCCTGTGTTCAATCCTAGGGCAATCTGCTGGCTATCGTAGTTGAAAGATCTTAGTGTGAAGCAGGGGGACCTGGGTGTTGGCATCAGTTCTGCTTTGCTGGGTGACTTCAGGCCTGCCCCTAGGACTCTCTGAGCCTCAGTTTCCACACCTGCCCAACACAAGGTCTGTAAGCCCAGCCGGCTCTCACGTGGCTTCCTGCATTCTCTTCCAGCACAGCTACCGTGAGGTGGGCATCTTGCTGTTGTATCTGGCCGTGGGGGTGTCCGTGTTCTCCGTCGTGGCCTACACAGCCGAGAAGGATGAGGACGTGGGCTTTGACACCATCCCGGCCTGTTGGTGGTGGGGCACGGTGAGCATGACCACCGTGGGCTATGGGGACGTGGTACCGGTGACGGTGGCTGGCAAGCTGGCAGCCTCGGGCTGCATCCTGGGGGGCATCCTGGTGGTGGCACTCCCCATCACCATCATCTTCAACAAGTTCTCCCACTTCTACCGGCGCCAGAAGGCTCTGGAAGCTGCCGTGCGCAACAGTGACCACCGGGAGTTTGAGGACTTGCTGAGCAGCATCGATGGGGTGTCAGAGGCGTCTCTGGAGACCTCTCGCGAGACCTCCCAGGAGGGCAGGTCTGAAGACCTGGAGGCCCAGGCCTCCAGTGGGCCTCCAAACACTCAGGTTTATTAAAACCAGGGCTCCATGCACCCCCTTCCCACACCCCTGCAGTCAGCTGAAATGGAGCAGAGATTCCTCCCCTGCTTAACTTCTTAGTGAATGACCTCACAGGATCACTCACTCTGGCCTCAGAAATGACACCTGGAGGCTGGGTCCTTTCCTCTAAAGACACAGGGAAGCATAGTGTTATCCTAGACTCTATGAGCCTGCAGAGCAACCCAAAGACCTTTATAAATGAACCTTCAAGCCACCTACAGTACAGGCATGAGCCAAAAAGGGAAAGTCAAAAGGATGCTAACAATTCCTGAACACTTCCTATCTGTTAGCCATGTCACATTGACCCTATGTTAGCAGATGAGAATTATCGACATTTCACAGATGAGGAAACTGAGGCTCAGAGAGGCACAATGACTTGCCTAAATATCACACGGCTAGAAGAGGTGGAGCCAAGGTTGGAATCCCAACTTGTTGATCTGCCAAGGCAAATATTTCTTGCTCTGGTCTTTCTTCTACCCTCACAAAGTTTGCAGGTGGTTTTAGGTGGTTCATGGGCCCCCAGAGTTGGTTCATGGTGTTAGACACTTCTGTTAGAGCTAGGGAAAGGACCAGACAGGGGATTCAGATGTAGAATCCCTGGACCTCATCTGTGGTTCTTTTCCAGGACCTTCCAACAAGAGTTAGCTCTCAAAGAGGAGGTCTGGGAGGAAGGACTAGGAGGCTGCCTCCTCAGTGGATGGGTAAGACTTGCTAAGCAATACTCCTAAGGCTTCCTCCCAGAGCTGGCTTAAGATCCAGAAAATCTGAAGGGGCCCCGGCATGAGGCCTGAAGTCTAGACTCAGCTGTGCTAGGGCTGCTCCTTCTCCACATCTCAGCCCTTGTATCAGATGGTCACAGTCTGTGCCCCAGAGGGAGATGAAAGCCAAATGGTTCAGGGGTGGCATTGATTTAGAGCCAACTCAGCTCTGAAGTACTGATGGCAAGGAGCTACTGTGCCTGGACATCTGTCTCCCCTTCCCAGATCCCCTAGGCTGACCTTGGCAGGTCCCCTCTCCCCGTGACGCAGACCTCCAGCCCTGCCATGGGTCGCCAGCCAGGCAGATTCTTGAGTCTCCTGTCCCTTTTGGCCAGGTCCAGCTCTCTCACCTTTTCTGGGGCCATGTCTCTTATGACCTGCTGAATCCTCTCTCTACATGCTGAGAAAGTTGGGAGGGAAGGGTTCCTGCAGCCCTTTCCACATACTGTGGCTAGGAGAGCCATCACGGGACCATCATGGCTGGACTGTGGCTCTGTCTTTCCCTATGCTGAGCTCCAAGATGGAAGACACTGTCCCACTGAGCCCAGCTTGGTTCGGAACAGGTGTTTTGTCAATGTTGAATGGATTGACCGATTTGTACAGTCCACTGTGTGCTGGGTGCTGAGGAGAAAGAGAAAATAGAGAACTTGTCCTCAAGAAAGAGGGCGGAGATGAGCTCGAAAAGGAGGTTCTGCCTCCCTCCTCCTTGATTTTTGAGGATTTAAAAATGATTTCCTTATAGATTCTTTCCTCACTCATTCAACCAATACCTTTTGGAAGGGGCATAAGCTGGGACTACATGTGTGCCCTGCAGATGTATGTTGTTCGGCCGAACAGTATTTCTAGTGTATTTTTTAATTCAGACATCGTTGGGGCAGGCACGCTGTCTCCAGTTCCCCATAGCAACCCCCACTTCCCACATACCTGCTCATACACATAGGCGCCAATGTGTCAGCCCCACCACTTCTCAGATCTACATCACCCACCTGGCTTTTGAATTATTAACTGCTTACTAGGTTCCAGAGATACAATGGGGAGGAAAATATATATCCCTGTGCTCATGAAACTTACAGACTAGTGGAGGAAGTGGATTTTAATCCAATAATCACATAAATATGTAATAGTTTTATGAAGTAAAGGGAACTGTAAGCCTGTAAGGGAGCAGGGACCATTAACCAAGAAGGTCAGAGAAGACTTTTCTGAGCAAGTGGTCACCCCATCATAAGGATAAATACCAAATCAGGCAGTGAGGCTGCCTGGAAGCATGTTTCAAGCAGAGGGAACAGCATGTGCGAAGGCCTTGGGTCCCATACAGGGCCTAGGACACAGTCAGCCCCCACAGGTGGATGGATTCTGGGTCTCCAGATTGGAGCAGAGACTGGAGCTAAGCCAAGAGGCTGCCTGTGAATTCACCACGCACACACCAGCCCTCCTACACACATAATTCCTAGCCCAGCTCTGCCCAGGTCAGGGCACAGAGACCGGAAGGCTGCATGCACCACCCTTACTGTCTTGCTGGACATACCAAGGAGCCAGATAACTTCCAGCCTTTGAGCCCCTAGAGCGGGTGTGAGGAAAGCTCAGGGAAGAATCGTCTGGCCTGCGTCCATCACAAGGCTACATGTAGTCCTGGCAGAAAAGCAACAGCTTACTCCCACTCCTGTGTATCAGTGAAAACCATGATGCAAATAAAGAGTCTGGGTCCAGGGACCTGTGTCTGCCTGTGTGAAGCTGGCTGGCTGGTGTGCGTTCTGGATGACTGGGGATGGAGGGTGACACGCGGAGTGACTCAGAATCTGCAATCTCTGGTTCCAGTCTTCAGTTAGGCACAGGTTATAAGCGATGGTGGTGCTAGTGGTAAAGAACCTGCCTGCCAGTGCAGGAGACATAAGAGATGCGGGTTCAATCTCTGGGTTGGGAAGATCCCCTGGAGGAGGGCATGGAGACCCACTCCAGTATTCTTGCCTGGAGAATCCCCATAGACAGAGGAGTCTGGCAGGTCACAGTCCATAGGGTTGCAAACAGTCAGGACTGAATTGACTTAGCACATAAGAGATAGGAACAGGAATCCAGCTGATTACTTAGTCAAAAAGCATAATTCGTTAGAGTAAATAATTGAAATGATGAACAACAGTTACAATAAGAGTTCTTTGTTTGCAAGCAAGAGAAACTGACTTCTTTAAAATGATACTTAATTTATTGGAAGGTATATTAGTTTCTGGTGGCTTCAAATTTTCTACAAATTTGATGAAACAAACTTGAAACAACAGAAATTTACTCTCTCGCAGTTCTGGGAGCCAGAAATCCAAAATCAGAGTGTGAGCAGAGCCACATTCCCTCCAGATGCTCCAGGGTGAACCCCAGTCCTAGCCTCTTCTAGCTTGTGGGGGCTGCCAGCATCCCTTGGCTTGTGGCTGCATCACTCCAGTTTCTGCCTCTGTCATCACATTGCCTTCTCCTCTGTGTGTCAGATCTCCCAAAAACTCTTGTTCATAAGGAGACTTGTGATGGCATTTAGGGCCCACTAAGAGAATCCAAGATAATCTCATCTCAAGATCATTAACTTCACCACATCTGCAAAAAGACCCTTTGTCCAAATGAGGTAACATTTACAGGTTCCAGGGATTAGGATGTGAGCATATCTCTGGGACCACCATTCAGCCCACAACAGGAAGGTATTGGTGAAGTTCACAGGGGGCGTCTCAGGTGGTCCAGTGGTTAAGAATCTGCCTTTCAATGCAGGGGATGCAGGTTTGATGCCTAGTTGGGGAACTAAGATCCCATATACTTTGGAGCAACTAAGCCCTCTTGCCACAATTACTGAGCCCGTGCACTCTTACTGCTCTGAAGGAGAAGTGGTGTACCTCGATGAAGACTCACACAGCCAAAATCAAATAAAAAGTTTAAAAATGAGTGAAGTTCACCCAATCAAAGGAAAAGCTGGCCAGGCCTCAGGAAACATAGGAATGAGGGGAGCTCTAGGGACCTCAGTGGCAGGACCCATGAACCTTCTACTGAGGACACTGCCATTCAAATGATCCACGTCCAATCTCCTTCCTTCCCTGTATCCTTCTCCTTGTATCCTTCTCTCCAATCCCAGGAGAGAGGTGGATTTGTTTAGCTTGAGTCATATGCCTCTCCCTTGATGGGGTGGAGAGCAGGGTACCTGGATAAACAGCTACAACAGATCACTTAGGGTGGAAGAAGGGTAGTTACACAAAGAAAATCCGCATGGTGTCAGCAAAATAAAGGGGAGGAATGTTAATAGGTGACAATTGCAGGTATAATTACATTCCAACCCCTGACCGCCCACCACATCATAGGCTCACACCTTCTTCCCAATTCGCACAATTTTATAAATGTTTCTAACATGAGGAAACCATCTTGTATATAATTAAAAATATCCTTTTGTTCTCCAGGCCCTATTAATATGACTTAATCAACGCAGTGGATAAGTTTGATGTGTGGAACAAGGATGATCAGGGAATCAAAGTCTTCCTGCTGCAGAGCTGGAGAATTAAGGTCTCCCTGTGAGTTGGAAAACTGTTATCCTTTCCAGCAAACAGTAAAGTGCTTCCTGTGGTTTCAATTTCTTCAAATAGTGAAACCCTTAGATGTATATTAGCTCCAGGGACTGTAATTAGGAGCGTGTTTCTAACACAGAAGCTAAAATGGGAATTGCCACTTGATTAATGTCATTTTCTAAGACTCTTCTCATTTTGCACCAAACTGGAAAATAACAGTTTTGTTGTTTGTTTTGTTTTAAAATTCTATTTAATTTTATTATCTAATCCTTTAAAAAAAATTTATGTGGCTATGCTGGGTCTTAGTTGCAGTATGTGGGATCTAGTTCTTTGACCAAGAATCAAACCCGGGCCCCCTGCGTTGGGAGCAAGGAATCTTAAACGCTGGGCCACCAGGGAAGTCCCCTAATGGTGTTTTGATAGGAGTCATCACCCTGCAGGAGTTTTGGTAGAAGCACTAATCTTTCAGCCTCCCTAAAGATATGGCATCTCTGTTGAGTTCTCTATTTTGAAACAGTTAATTGAATTCTATTGGCCTTTTGTATTATAATGGCCTCCATGGGTCTGGAGCCAATGTAGGGATCTTTTCCAACTATCACTCTGAAACTGAAGATACAGGATAGCTTTGGGATCCCACTAGACCTCCAGTGATAGGGACCAAGGTCAAAACATGGTTTTTCACATGACTGGTGGACCTACAGTGGTCCTCTGGGTCCCTGAAAATTGGTAGTAGCTCATCCAAAGTCCCCTAGAAGATTTGGGTCTTACCCTTTCTTCCACACCCAGTTACCCTGGAAAATGGCCACAAGTCCTCCTGCAAGAGAAATGTTCACATTCCACTCATGCCAGAGTCCTTCCTCCAGGTTAGTTGTGTATACTTCATTCCATCAATAAAAGAACTCAAGCCTGGGTGTTGGGTGGTGGTTTGTAACTATCACAGTGGCTTAAGTCAGGGCCTCATTCACAGTCTCTTATTTCAGATCAGAAAACAAAGACCCAGGGAGGTCCACAGTCATACTTGAGTTTGTTTGTGTGGAGATGAGCTTTTTAGCTCAAATAAGGACCAAGCAGGGTGTTCATGGGCTTTCCTGGTGGCTCAGATGGTAAAGAATCTGCCTGCAATGCAGCAGACCCAGGTTTGATCCCTGGGTTGGGAAGATCCCCTGGAGAAGAGAAATGGCTACCCACTCCATTATTCCTGCCTGGAGGATCTCATGGACAGAAGAGCCTGGTGGGCTACAGTCCATGGGGTGTTGGACCCAACTGAGCGACGAACACACACAGTCACACACTGTGTTCATACTGGGAAGTGGAGGTGGAAGGGAAGCTGGTTGACTCATAAGGTACTTTTTGAGGCTCTCAAGAGTAAAGATCATCCCTGGGGGCTCAGATGGTAAAGCATCTGCCTACAATGTGGGAGACCTGGTTCAATCCCTAGGTCAGGAAGATCCCCTGGAGAAGGAAATGGCAAACCATTCCAGTACTCTTGCCTGGAAAATCCCATGGAACAGAGGAGCCTGGTAGGCTACAGTCAATGGGGTTGCAAAGAGTCTGACACGACTGAGCGACTTCACTTCTTATGGACTAATAATAACCACCCTTCATGTATCTGGCACACTACAGTTAAAGTGATTTCACGTCCTTTATCTCATACCCTTCTCACAATAACCCTGCAAGGAAGCAGCAACAGTAATAAAATAGTGTAATCATTATTGGGCAGATTCAGGAAACTAGTCATAGTCAAAAAGTACTGAATAAAAAAGAGAAGTGAATCAGGGATTCAAGCTCGGGCTTCCTAATACTGTCGTGTTCTCACCTGGCATCACGTCCCACTGTCATCACTTTCTCTGCCAAACTTAACTCCCCAGGGATCGCTGAAGGAAGTGACTTTGAAATGTGGGTCCTGTTATGAATTGCTTCTTTCCTCCGGGTTCTGGGCACTGTGCTTAGGTGCTGGCTGGGATGGTCCTTGATGACTACCAGCCCTCTTATTTCAGGCCAACCAAGTCCTGTGCCTGAGTGTAGAAAGAATTTTCCAGAAAGTTTTAATAAGCTGAGAAGCTAACCTCATATGGCAGGAGCCTTTGAGATGAAAGGGACAGTGTCTTTCAGAATCATGACTGCTAGAAATGAGGAGTAGGACAAGGACAGATGTTGACTGGTGCTCTTGTTCCAAAGGAATAGGTTCAGAACCTTCAGGAAATCCATGCATTGAGGAGGGACTGGGCACAGCTTGCTCTTGGAGTCAGATCTGGTTCGGATATTGGCCCTGCCACTTACCAGCTGCATGACCTTGGATGGGACCTGTTGGGTCTCCAAGAAGCCCATCTCAGGGTCAACCTCCAACCAGGTTGGTAGCCAAACCCCAGTTCTTCCTCCCTTCTTGGATTGGTAAAGCTCTTTCAGTTACGAGTGACAGAAACCCAACAAGGTGTCCTAAGTATGGGGGTTCCAGAGGTTCTGCTGAGGTCACCAGCTTCTCTCTCCCTGTTCTGCTTTCCTGTGTTGGCTTGTTCTCAGGTGGGAAGGTGTGAAAATTATCTGTATGTGATGGGAGACTATGAGCTTTGCCTTGTGGCTCAGAGGAAAGAATATGGGCTCTGAGGCCAGAGAGCCTTGGGCTTGAATCTCTTTTACTAGGAGCTGTGTGACCTTAGTTGGATTTCTTTGCCTCTCTGAGCCTGTTCTTCACTTGTCTTGATCTAATAAACTCCTACAACTCAGAGTATTAATATCAAGTTCAAGTGAGATAATACATGTGAAAATGCCTGGTACTGTAATATTATATATTAACCCTGAAAATATACATAGGAAAGAGCGCTCGGCAACCCCTTTCAGAGCTCGTGTTCTCCTTAGTAAAGCAACTCTGCACAGAGGGCACAGGAAAGGAAGTAGCTGCGTGTCCAGAGATCACAAGTCAGGCTCATTCTTCTACTTGAGGCCCCAGCTGGGGTCTCAGAATGAACAGTGGGGTCAAGAAACCCGAATTTGAGTTCAGACTCAATGTGGCCAAATCTGGGGCCTCAATTACATCATTCATCAAAGCAGGATGCTGGCTGAGACAAATGCTGAGGGATAAAGAGTAGCTACCCTGTACGTGTGCACAGGGCTGGGTGGTGACCCTCTGATGGCCTCCATCTTATCAGGAATAAACACCCAGGCCCCATCCCATAGACCACAGGGCCCTGCATGCCCTTGTCTCACCCCTCTGACCTCACTGCCACCTACTCTGTCCTTCAAACACTCTGTTCCAGGAACAGTGACTGTCCTTCTAGCAAGTCAAGCTTTTGTTCTTACTCAGGGCCTTAGTTCTTGTTGTTCCTTCAGCTTGGAATGGGTATCGTCCATGCCTTCCACCTGGCTGGCTTCCTGTCACTCATTTCAAAAGTCATCTTCTCTGGGGCAGGCCTAGATCCTTCTGTGTAGAGCTATATTTCCCCGCACCACCACACACACACTGCACTCAACCTCATTACTCTGCTTTATCTTCTTTTTTTAAATGAATTAAATGTTTTTTTATTTGGCTGCATTAAGTCTCAGTTGCAGCACATCGGCTCTTTAGTCGAGGTGCACAGGCTTCTCTCTAGTTGTGCCTGTCAGTTTAGTTGCTCTGGGGCATGTAGGATCTTAGTTCCCCAACTAGGAATTGAACTCATGCCCCCTGCAGTGGAAGCGTGGAGTCTTAACCACTGGATCACCAGGGAAATTCCCTCTTTTTCATTTTGTATTAGTAAGTTCAGGATGTTATTACCTTCTCCAGAAAAGCTTTCTTGGACATCCCAGAAGACCTGATTGTCGCTCCTTCCTCCTGTGTCTGCAGGCTGTATACTTCCTTCTGCCATAATATTTTCAATGTTGTGTGCTCGTGGGCTGGACTGACTCCCCGAGTGGCCTGCCAGACCTGTGTCTGGTTCCATCTTTAAACCCCTGACAACTAGCTCAGTACCTGACACACGGCAGGTGTCCAACAAAAATTTACTCCTTACGCCACCTGCCTCTCCCCTGGCTTTGGATTCTAGAATAAACACAGCACAGAGTCAATGGTTCACAATACCATCATCCAGGCTATAGATGGAGGATGTTGTTTTTAAAAAGAGAACAGTCTCTGGTCCAAAGAACAGTTTATTTAAAACAAAGGTGACAAAGTGGAGGAAGGAGGGAGAACAATTCTAACATAAAAGCACATAGGAAGCATCTCAATTTTTTTTTTAAAAAAAGGGCAGTGGAGGAAGCTATGTCTCATACATATACAAACTGCTGACCTCAATTGATTATTTACATCCAAACTTTATAAAATAGCATTTCAAGTCAGCACTTAAGCCAGTGTTATTAGTTTTTGTTACAAAAAGTTAAAGCTACAAACTTCACATTTTTAAGTTGTACGTCTGCAACAGCATTTAAGCTTTTTTTTTTTTCCCCAAGTTGGTCCGAGTGCAAGCTGGTGGAAGAGATTTTCTCCCCCCTCCCAAACACAAAAAAAGTACATCAATTCCAAATACAACGACTATAATCCTGATGAAATCCTGATGAAAACACAGACACAGTGCTTAAGAAAGGATGGGGTGATAGGATGTGCACTGGGCAGGAACAATTTTCAGGTAAAAAAAAAGGAGCTACAGTCTTTAGAGGCAACATGGTATGCTAGAAAGGGCACTGGAAGAAAAGACCTGGATATGAACTCTGGCTCTGCTGTATTCTAGTTACCTGACTTTGAGCAACAGACTTTACCTCTCAGAGCCTCAGTTTCCTTTCCCGTAAAATGAGGACAAAGATACCTGTATCTCTCAGAGATATTAAGTTTTAGTAGATGTTGGGCTGTTCAGATTATCTCCTTCTTCGTGAGTGAGATTTGGTACTTTGTATCTTTCAGGGAACTTGTCTGTTTTATTTAAGTTGTTATTAGCCTTTTAATATCTGTAGGGTCTATACTGATGTCACCTCTCATTCCTGATACCAGTAAGTGCTATTGAGTTTGAAATGGTATAATAAATTTCTGGCAGTAGGTGCTAAATAAATGTTTCTTGGATCAGAACCTACAGCCTCAAGGAATCAAGGCCATAGTTCTTAAGTTGCTTCAGAGTACTGGTTCTGTCTGTCTATATCTATCTATTTATCCATCACACTAAACATTTATCCACCGGTCCATCTGTCTATCAATCAGCTGGTGGCTGGGAGAAGAGACAAGGAAAAATAAAAAATAGAAACTTGCTGCAAAATTACTGATGAGGAAGCAATAAAGATATTCCTGGAGGATCTGAGATTTTTAAAAGACACAGTTAGGTCTGGGTCATTGTTTATTAGGGGAGAACAAGTGAGAGGCCCAGTGTCCCATGGAAGCTGGAATCACAAATGATTGAAGCTCAGGGCTCTACAGGAAGCCAGCTGACCTATCGTGAATTTAGTATCCAAGGAGAAAAATGACTAGGATTGACTTCTCTGCCTTCCTGGCATAAGAAAACAAACACACCTTGTCAGAAAATCTATCTCATCCAAAATAAATTGACTTCTGGCCAAAGGGCTTTGTCTAGCTCAACTGGAGAGCAATGTACTTTGTTGGACCAGCATGTTGGATACACACAAGGAGCTGAAACAAAATAAACTTCAGATCAAGACTCATCACCCAAGAATATTTATGGGGAAAAACTGAACCTTCTTTTACTTGGATCTAGCTTAGGAAGGGAGAAAATGGGCATTCCCCTCCTGTCTGGCCAAGTGCAAAATCCTTTTAAAAAAAAAAAGAGAGGGAGGGAGGGAAACTGGGGCAGGACGGTTAATCAGCACAGCAGATAGAGATAGGGAAATTCATGTTTCACACTTTTTTAACTCACTTGACTGTCAGACTTGACTGATTCAGTGGTTTCCCAACCTAAGAATGCCAGCTAGGATTTTTTAGTCTGTGCAAGAAAAGTGGTCACTTCATTTTTAAGAAGGCTTGTTGGATAAACAACAAGGTCTCACTGTATAGCACAGGGAACTATATTCAATATTGTGACAAAATATAATAGGAAAGAATACGAAAAAGGATGTATAACTGAGTCACTTTACTATACAGCAGAAGCTAACAAAACACTGTAAATCAACTATATGTGAATAAAATAAAATTTTAAAAAGACGACTTGTGGCTTTCCTTTTCCCTGTAAATACTGGTCCCACATAGTGGTGCTGTGAATCCTGACTTTACCACTTACTAGCTGTATGACCTAGGGAAAGAACTTTTTTCCTCTCTGAACTTGCTTCATCTGCTGTGAAATGAAGATGAAATACTTAATTCACAGAGTTACTGGGAAGGTTGGAGCTGACATAGAGAGCCTACCTACCTAGCTCAGTGCCTGGCATATAGTAAGGGGTCATGATTGCTAGCTGCCCTTTATTATTATAGCAGGATTCTCAAATTGTCCTCTGTTCTCTGTATCTGCCAAGCAGCTGTGTAACTGGCCAAGCCCTGCAGACCAACAATGGCCTCTTGCATTTTCAATAGCTTGCTGTCATTGCAAAGAACAGAATCTGGCCAAAAAGGAACATCCCTGACTTGCCACTGATTCCCAGGTTTGGGCAGCAAGAGCAATTATGGGGTCAAATTACAGTAACCTTAGGTGCAACCCAGTCACGGCTCCCTATCTGAGGGGAAGAGATTCTAAAAAATAAAAAGGCAGTTGCCTTTCCCAACTGTCTGCTCTCAGCCATGTGACTAAGTGACACGTGGCCTAGAGCCAAAGCCGCAGAGGGATGGCTCGACGCTGTCTGTTGCAAAACCCTCTGACCTGCTTTAGGCTCTGCGTCTGCCTGTGTGATGCTCGTGTGCTACCCGGCAGATGCCGCAGAGCTTGTGGGATGGCTGAAATGGAATGATCTTGGCTCCCCAGGGGACTCTCTTCACAGCCAGTTGCCTACTGAAGAGAAAAGCCGGGCAAGTTCCCATTAGCAGGGTTCCCTGGAACTTTACCAAAATGCACACGAGCGCCTTCCTTCAGAGAAGGGGCTGCTTGGCCCAGTGAAGCAGGAGTGAGGGGCCCCACCATCCAGTCCCAGCACTTCCTTTCATTTGCTTTGTGATTTGGGCCATGTCACTTCCCTGCTCTGGGCCACCATCAGCCCAGATGATGTCTATATGGTCCCTTCCAGCTTCGGCATCCTACACATCTGGGTTGAGTCTCCTGGAGGACAAATCTTAAGTCTGATATTCATTTACCCTTTCCAGACCCCAAGCAGTAAAATGAAAAAAGGAAACAGTCACATGTTTGAATGTGGGTCACAAAAGCAATGCCCCTTCCCCTGTCTGTAAGGAACATGGAGCAAAATGCCACGGGTGTCATCTTCACGTGAATGACGAGAACTTGGAAAGCCTTTTCCCCTTTCGTGGACTGAATGCAGCCCCACTTTGCCGGGAGTTCTGGGTAGGCCTGTGCCCTCGCTTGGATCACGTCTCCTCTTAAGGCACTGGGCAGTGTCTGTGCTGTGACTCTAGGCAGTTGGGAGAGCAGAGGTGGATGAAGGGTGTTGAAACTGCAAAGGCCAAGCTTGCAAGGAGGACGCCAGGCTTCTCCTGGGACTCAGAAACCCAATGCAAATTGTCTTTCCCAGGACACCACCAATAGCTCTGGAAGCCAGGGGTGGCCCGCGTAAGGCTGAAAGCGTGGCGAAGGAACTGAGCCCGATCTCATCTGTCAGCACAGCCCAGCTAGAGGGTGAGGCCGGCTCCAGGGGGTGGAGGGCCCCCCGCAGCCTCCCAGTGTCCTCTGCCCTCATGTTCCACAGTACCGTCATCTTACAGAAAAGAGGCAACTGTTTTAAAACTGTACCTGTACAGAGATGCCACCACACCACGTGGGGAATCTAGTTATAATTTATATATATATGTGCATATTTATATATTTTTTTAAAAAAGTCTTCCAGAAAGAACCACTGAAAGCTACTGGGAGAAGAAAAACAAAGAGACCGCGTGACACTTTCCCAGCGCTCACTCGACGAGGAGTCTCTGGTTCTGGGGTGGGAAAGTCTGAGGTTCAAAGCGCCCACATGAGTCCTGGGAAATGATATATACCTGTCCAGTTCAAATACACACGGCGGGGCGGTGTGCCGACTGGCTTCGCAGCCCTGGCCGCTGGCGCACTTTCTTGCTTCCTGAGTTCACAGAGGGGGCTCTGGAGAGATGAGGGAGGCGAGCGGGAGTTCACTGGCGGCCTGGGGCCGGGCCACCCTCAGAAGTTCTGCTGCCGCCGCTTCTTAGCCTCAATGGCATCCAGGATGGGCTGCCGCTTTGACTGGTACTTCTGCCGGATCTCCTCAATCTCCTGCTCCATCATGGGGTCCAGGGCCAGGAGCCTCTTCTGAAGGTCTTCCACCGTCCAACTCTTCAGCTACGGGGAGAGGCAGACAGCACAGTCACGACAAGGCCCGGGTCAGTGGCTTCTGGAGACAACCTAGCCTTTTGTTTTTTTGGCCATGCCACCTGGCTTGTGGGATCTTAGTTCCCTGACCAGGGATTGAACCAGCACCCTTGGCTTTGAAGGTGTGGAGTCCTAACCACTGGAACACCAGGGAAATCCCCCCGGGGAAGGGTTCTAAGTGCTACTCTCTTTGATTTACTGTTCCTTGACCAGGAACCTAATGAAGAAGACTTTCGCCTCCCCTCTCTGGTAAGTTAATGACACTGGATTCATGGTCAGGGCACTAACATAACAGTAATTTGGTATATAATCAGCAGAATGGCTCCCTCCTCATTCTCGTCCTACCTGTAAGATGGGCGTGTGCACGGTGGCCGTGTCTCCTGGACGCTACACCAGGAGGACGGCTGCTCTCCCCACCGTCCCGCCTCCCCACACTGTCTTGGCAATGGCACATTGCTCATCACTGGCATTTACTGGGGGCACCACTCTTAAGTAAGCACTTTACAGGGATCATCTACATAAGTGTCTCAGGAATACAGACACAAACCCCGAGTGTGGGTGGGGGGTGGGGGGTAGTTGGAGAAGCCCTGAAACTTCTAAGATGAACTTTCCATCAGGCAGAAAGAAAAAAAAAAAAAAAGAAAAGAGGACCTGATATCTACATTAATAACAAAGGCAAGCGTTTCCCCAGTGCTCTCCACACACCAGACACTGAGTGCTTGATGTATGTTAATATATACATTCATTAATTCAATCCTCAGGACAATCCTATGATTTCAGTGTATTATTATCCCTACGTTACAGATGAGCAAGCCAAGGAAGAGGGTGGCTCAATGACCTGCCCAATGGGCAAGAAGTGGCCAAGTCAAGGGACTTTCCTGGTCGTCCAGGGGTTGGGACTTTGCCTTCCAGTGTAGTGGGGTGTGGGTTCGATCCCTGATTGTGGGAGCTAGAATCCCACGTTTCTCAACTAAAAAACCAAAACATAAAAGTGGAGGCAATATTATAACAACTTCAATAAAGGCTTAAAAAAAAAATGGTCCACATCAAAAAAATCTTTGGGAAAAAAGAAAAGTGGCAGAGTCAAGATTGAAACCCGGAGCCCCTACTCTGAACCAGCCCTGGGAGAAGGCAGACCTGCCAAGGCACGGGCTTGAGAACCCACTCCGCCTGTGCTGGAAACATGGTTCTGCCTTGTGCAGATGCTGTGGGACTCCGGCCAGTGACCAGTCTCTCCGGGGCATCCTCATCTACGGAAGTGGGACACGGGGCCTCACCATGTTTATTGTAAGAATTAAATGAGACTGGGGTTGTTGGGTTGTTGGCACAGTGCCCGGAGCCCTGTGTGCTTCAAGATGGCAGTGCATGTGACAACACACTCTCCTGGCCACGGCCGGGGGGCCCGTCGTCCACCTGTGTCTGCAGCTGTCAGGCACGTGCCCTCATGGCCGTGGCCGTCTCTGTGGAGCGTTCACTGCACCCGAGCGAGGCCAGGCCCAGCGGGCAGGGGCGGGGATGAATGCCAACATTCTCCACAGCAGGTGGTGAGAAATTCTGTGAGCCCACGGCCGGTCGACAGGCGCCGTGTTTCAGGAACTGAAAAGGTTCACTCAAGCGTCACAGGAGATTTATAGACTCATCGGCTGCCCCTGCCCCTTCCTGAGGCCTCAGCAGGGGAGGGGGGGTCGAAAGGTGGGTGAAGGAGCCTCTTTCTGTCCCCTCTCCCTTTAGAGGGTGGAGTGGGAAGCGCTCCAGTGGCCTCGGCAGAAATGGCTTAATGACCAGTCACCACAGGAATGTCCCTTGGCCCGCTTCAGGGAGGTGGTCTGAGACGTGAGAAAAGCCTCATAGTTCAAGACGAAAGGTTCTTTGTGAGGTGAGAATGGAAAGACTCGAGAGGGTGGGGGAATGCTGGAAAGTTGGGCTGAAAAGCTCCATCTTGCTTCCAGCCTGTGTGGCTTTATACCATCTTGGAGGTTGGTATTCTTGGCCCAGGGACACCCCAGAGGGCGATGCTTGCCTAGTCTTTAGCTTTTTTTTGGAGCCCTTCTCCAAAGAGAGGACACCTCAAACCTAAAACTGGATGTTACTAGTAGTTCAGGACAGATCCTAACTCTTCACTGGCTGTGTCACCTTGGACAAATAACTTGACCTCTTTGAGCCTCACTTTGCTCCTCTGGAAAACAGACAATACCAGTTCCTCCACCCCTTGGGCTGAAATGAGAATTAGATGAGTTCATGATAGGCGTGGCGCTCACAGTGCAGGACTTCATTGTCGCATGTATCTGGTGGATAGTTAGCACGTCACAAATGGTAGCTATCAATGTTATTAATAACTGTGATTTTTGTTGCTGTTAATATTATCATTAACAATATTATTAGAAAGTCTCTAACCTCCCATCACGACTTGGTGACTAAACAACAACAAATCTCCTATCAACAAGCTGTTCCTACAATCTCTGATCCAAACCAGAGTCAGACGAGTGAAAATGAAACTATCCTACTCTAGTTTGCATTAACAGTGCCTAAGGACTGGGACTTTCCCACAATGCCTGTTAAAACAAGTCTTTAACAAAACAGTTTTCATCCATCCATTTATCAAACACTTGCTGAATACCTACTATGGGCTAGACACTGTCCAAGGCACAGAGGATACTTTAGTGAAAAGAAAAACAAAAACTCCCCAAATCGTTGCCCTTGTGAAGCTTACATTTTAGTGAAGTGAGACAGACATGGCAAGTAACATAGTACATTAGTGAATGACTCAGATTAGAAGGTGATACAAAAAAGAAAAGAAAAACATACAGTGAAGGAAGGGGAGTTGGGAATTGGGGTGGGAGGCTTACTCCTGGTCCATCCATTCAGATAAAAACTCAGTGGCAGGACTTCCCTGGTGGTCCAGGGGCTAAGATTGAGCTCACAACGCAGGAGGCCCGGATTCGACCCCTGGTCAGGGAACTAGATCCCATATGCTGAAACTAAGATTGAAGATTTCTTATACGGTAACGAAGACCCAGAGCAGCCAAATAAATAAATAAAAAACAAATAAATATTCTTTTAAAAAGAAATGAAAAGAAAAAAAAGTCGATGGAACTGCACTGGCTTGCCAGATTGTCCTGCCGCTTCAGGCAGCCCCTGTTCCCTCTAGGCCTCAGTTTCCCCACAAAGGGCTGCCTAGATGATCTTAAAGGTCTTTTGAAATTCAGTGTTTCTCAAAGTATAACCCATGGGTCACCTGCATCAGAATCACTTGTTGAAAATACAGACTCCTGCGTCCCCAGTCAGAACTACTTCATCAGGCTCCCTTGGGAGGGGAGGGACAGGGCTTCAGACGCTAAAGGTGCTCTTCAGGTGTTTCTTATAAGCCCTCAAGTGGGATAAGCCCGATCCTACATCTTCCTTCTCGTTTTCCTGGCAGCGAAATTCTGACAGTCATTGCTGTGTGTCTCTGGTCGAGGCTTCTTCCAGGTTTCCAATGTCTTTGGGGATCTTTTGCCCTTGATTCTAATCTTTGGGCCACAACAAACACCCTGACTTTATCTCAGCCACCTTCAGATTGCGGTAAGGCCCTTGGAGCTGAAAGTTACACCTGACCCATTAGAACACAGCCAGCCAGTCACACCATCCAGATATGGATTTTTCTGAAAATGAGCTCAAGAGAATGGTTTTATGGCTCCGAGTGTAGCATTTCACCGTCGTGGTTCTTGGTGGCATAAATAAATTTCAAATGGATTTCCTGCAGTAAAAGAGCTATGGCTCTACAGTTCTGCTGCAGCCAGCATCCTGAGAGAGTAAATGCTCACACTGACCACACAGACAGCTTGAGGGGTTTTCACTAGCTAAAGGGAGGGTCACAATTTAGCATCTCCTCTCTACCCTATAGCCCCCACAATTCTACCTTTAGACCAGAATTCTCCTCCAAACTCCGGACTCACAAACTCCAATCAGATCCTACCAGCTATCTCAGTCCCTCAACACATCCAGACCCAAAGTCTTGAGACCCACCCTCTCCTCATCTCCGAACCTCTTCTCCTTACTCCCCAGTCGTCCCCATCTCAGGAATGGTGCCCCCATCCTCCCAGATGCTCAAAATCACCCTGATTCTCCCCTTTCTGTCACAACCTCTGTGCACATCCAATCCTTCGATCTCTGAAATACTCATACAACTCAAATTCAACCATTTTTTTCATCTCTGCCTTCAACTCTTCAATTCAGGCTACCAACATCTCCCAGCCACAATTAAAAATACAGAAATGAGCTGCCCATATGTTGCCTACTGCACTTAGAAAAAAATCCAATGGTGCACCAGGGTCTACAATGGCCCGACACCTCTGGCCCATCATCCCCTCCAACTTCATTACCTGCTGCTGCTCAGGACCCTCTAGCTAAGCTTTATTTCAGATTGTCAGATATATTTTTCTGGCCTCAAAGGCTATGCAGCTAACAATCCTTCTGCCTGGATGGCCTGTCCCCAGTCCTTCCTTATCCTTTAGGCCTCAGCTCAGGGGTGAACTCCTCAGGAAACTCAAGCAAGCCTTCTCTGACCATCTCATCCAGAAAGGCTGCTGGAGGAGGGGGTGGGTTCAGGGTGAGAGCAGTGGCTTTGAGTCAGGTGGCCCTGGTTCCGCAGGAGCTGTGCCCTTGCGAGCTGGACGGCCCTGGACACATCTCTACTACGTGCCTCACCTGTCTGCTTTTCAGTGGAGGACAACGGGATTTCCCCAAGGGCAGCCGTGAGGCTTAGAGGGGCCGGTCAAGTACAGAACACAGTGTCTGCTGCACGGAAAGAAAGTGGGCAAGTGGGAGCTGCCACCTTAAATCTTTTTTTTTTTAATGGACCAAATAGGTCAGTAAGAGAAATAGTGGCTGTTGTTGTAAGAACTGAGCTTGGTGAGCTCGGTAGGTACAGGACACACACCCCACTCACAGACGGGTCTCCAGTGAACTGATGGTGCGTGCGTGCGTGTGAAGTCACTTCAGTAGTGTTCGACTCTTTGTGACCCCATGGACTGCAGCCTGCTAGGCTCCTCTGTCCATGGGATTCTCCAGGCAAGAATACTGGAGTGGGTTGCCATGCCCTCCTCCAGGGAATTTTCCCGACCCAGGGATGGAACCCGAGTCCCTTGTGTCTCCTGCACTGGCAAACAGGCTCTTTAGCACTAGCACCACCTGGGAAGTCCACACTCTGTGGGAGAAACCCCAAATCAAATGGACCTGGCTTGTTTCTTCGGGGCCAGAGAACAGCCAAGTCCTCAGCTTCCCAGCATCAGGACAGATCCATGAGGCTGACGGGAAGTGACTTCTCAAACAGCCTTAGCACCTCTGAGATTCTGAACGACACCGTGTCAACATCAGTTGCATAAGTGGCCTCGAGAACAACCGAGAAGATCCAGCTGGTGTTTCATCACACGCGACAAGTCACAGAGATTGCAATGACAGTGAGCAGTCACTGGAGTCAGGCTAAACTAAACGTATCAGCATGTACAGCAGAGTTTCTTCCTGCCTTCGCGATGAGGCCCATACTGAACACACAACCCAAGGTACAGGGTTTAGACCTTTTTCTAAGTCCTCCTCTGTGGCTACTAGAAACTCACCTCAGAAATCTATCGCGAGAATGGTGTCACAATACGTCCCTAAAAACGAAACTCAAGCACATCATCCTTTCGCAGGACAGGTAAGTCAGGCTGATGTCCTGGCACAGGCCATCACTTGTCCTGACACTGCAGCCAAGAACCACAAAAGAACACACCTTTGGAATTTGCAAGATGACAAGGAAGCTTGACAGAGGCTATAAGTTGGAGGAAGCTACCAGGATGCCACTGCATACTTTTTAAAAATATATATATTTATATATTTGGTTGCGTTGGGTCTTAGTTGTGAAACGTGGGTCTTCGATCACTGCAGCATGTGGGATCTAGTTCTCTGACTGGGGATGGAACCCAGGCCTCCTACAATGGGAGTACGGAGTCTCAGCCACCGGACTGTGAGGGAAGTCCCTTCTCCATATCTTTAATACCCTCCCTTAGACGTTAGCCAAACTGCAACAGAGGAAACATATAAACATCAGGCAAAAGGCACTGAAGACATTGATTTAGATCCACCAAAGATAGGTATCCTTTCCTGATGTGACCTTGTCTCCATCTAGGGATGGATTCAAGACTGGGGACTGGGGACTGGGGACTTTAGTAAGGTAAGATTCTTGGTGATGCAGTCACCTCTCAGCAGGTGAGTGAGAAGACAGTGATGCAGAAGAGCAAGGATGCTGACAAGTAAATGACAGCTGTGAGGATTAAGTAAGCACTGGACCATTCCATTTCAAAAGATCCTGCTCCTCAAAGAAGCCTTGTGAGAATTTTAATGAGTGACTGCCTCTGATTCAAATTATTGTCATGCCAGATCATGCTTCCACCTTATAATATCTTCCTCATTCCTCTCCAATAAGGAAGAAAAGTGGCAAAACTGTTACCAGTAAATTATTTCTGCAATCCCATTCTGAGTTTATGATGACTTCGAATCAATACATAGAACTGTTACCAGAATTTTAACCAAAGACATGACTGCATGTGTATAAAATATTTACTAAGATGACTGGAATGAAATGCAGACTTTGAGGCTGGGTGAAACAAATCTGGCTCCACGCAGGAATGGTGATATAATGACAAGAGCTTTGATAGGGGTCAGAAGATTGGCCTCAGATAACCCGCAGATTGCATCCAAAGAGCCTCCCACTCAGAGAGGGCTCAGTATGAATTGTGTGTGTGCGAATGAAGGATGTAATTTGACAAATGGTATAAACAAAAAGTGGGCTTTCCAGGTGGCTCAGCGGTAAAGAATCTGCCTGCAATACAGGAGATCCAGGCTTGATCCCTGGATCAGGAAGATTCCCCTGGAGAAGGAACTGGCAACCCACTCCAGTATTCTTGCCTGGAGAATTCCATGGACCAAGAAGCCTGGCGGGCTACAGTCTATGGGGTCGAAAAGAGCTGGATATGACTTAGAGACTAAACAATAACAAAATAAAAACACAATGTTTCTTTAAATAATGCGGTTTTACTATAGTATACATTACTTGCATTCTCTTAGTTATTTGTGATTTACTCACAGTCATCCTTAAACTTCCATGACAAAATGGAATTTTGAAGTAGTACTTTCACATGCTTAGAATTTATTCCAACTTTGATCTGGCATGAACTTTCACAACTTACTCTGAAAATCACAGTGCACCTGCTTTTTCTTGTTGCTTTGGTTTGGTTCTGTGAGTTTTATAATAGCTGTTGGCCAAAGGTAGTCAGGTTTGACCAAACCCAGATTTTCCCCGGACTTTATAAATGGGGCTTTTCACAGCAAAAACCCAAAAAGAAATTTCATACTCCAAATATACAAGAATAATGGATCTCAAGAGGCACTGCATTGCTGATATTTAACATTGTAACTTTATAAAGATGCAGTGAGTACCAGCTCTGTGTCAGACACTTGTGCTTGGCGTGGACTGGGCAGGAATGTGGATGATAGAGGGATATGACCAAGGAACGGTGTATACAGGACAAAAAGCATATGGCAGGTCCCTTCACACAAGCAGCAGAGATAAACAAGGTAGATAAGTCACAGAACCAAGCTACCGTATGAGGCATTACCGAGCAAGTGCCCAATGACTGCTCATGAGAGCTGCTTTGGGCTGAGTGCCATGTGCTCAGCCCTTTACATGCATCACGTCATGGGAGCCTCAGACGAGTCCATGAGATAAGTATCCATTTTACAGAGGTGGAAACTGAGACTGAGGGAGATATAGGAATTTCTCCCCTGACCCCAGAACCAATAAATGTAAGTGATCAGCTTAGGACACGAACCCTTGCTTGTCTGAGGGCAAAGCCAAGCCAACTCTGCATCAAGACAACATGTACTCTAGTTAAGAGAAGGAAGAATCCCTGTGGTCAGTGTCTCTGAGAGAAAGACTTTGTCTTTTTATACATTTATTGTGCACAGAAGGGGCACTAACTGAATTGCAGAACTTTGAAAATTGAAATGCAAATCTTATTTCAAGTCACTATCACATCTGAGGTACAGGGAGCTAATAAAATTAGGCTGAGTGAAGGCATGTATGAGTTCTGTATCAGTATCACTAACAGCTACTCAAAATTCCTTCGGGTACCAGTTTTTCATGCCTCCAGGCTTCTGCAGAACAGACTTCTGTCTTCGGTTTAGGGAATGCCCATTCAACCTTGCAGCCCAGCTCAACCCCCCACTCGTGTCTCTCTCCAATTCCCTTTTTCTTTTACTAAAGTGGGAGCTGTTTAAGAGTGGGAACAATGTCTATTTTCAGAGAGTCGGGACAGCATAAGAGAGTTCTCAATGAATATTTAATAAAGAAACAGATCCTTCAATCTTGAAGGTTTTGCATGAAAATGATACTGACTTTTTATTGGGTTCCAGCAATTACTAGTAAGACACAAAGCTTTTCAGAAGCTTTGAAAATATGGAATCAATAAATAAGCCTGAGTATAATGTAAGAGTGTTAAATAAGGTTATGTCAGTTACTCCAGACTGATCAATGCAGGCCCAAATCAAAATGAACAGCTCATCCACTCTCATGATTGCAGTAAAGTTACAAGAGAAAATGGACAGAAAAATCCACGCTGGTCTTGATTGCTAATGACTGCTCTTTTAAGAAAATTTCTACTTTCAGAGTGTATTGAGACATATACATTACCATATGTAAAACAGATAACCAGTGTGAGTTTGATGCATGATGCAGGGCATCTAAAGCCAGTGCTCTGTGACAACCTGGTGGGATAGGGTGGGGAGGGAGGTGGGAGGGGAGTTCACAGGATAGAGGGGACACGTGTATACCCATGGCCGATTCATACTGATGTATGGCAGAAACCATTACAATGTTGTAATCATCCTCCAAAAAATAAATAAATAAATTTTAAGAAAGAGTGGCTCTAAATTGGTTTATAGACTGCACACTGAAGGAAGCCAAGCTATAAAAGGAAAACTTTCAGGAAGTTAGCAAACACATAGCCTTCTAGAATAATGAAATGTCCTAAAATAATTGTCGATGTCTAAAGGAGGAAGAGTATAGGAACAGTGCTGAATATGATGCCCTGATATTTGAAAGCACTAAAGGGAGACATCAACAGTATCATTCTTGTGAGGATATTAATCTTTCAGAGGATACGAAAACCTAAAGCACCAACTGCACCAAGCAGCTGCTGTTTTAATGCAGCTGAATAATTCAGGAAAGGAGCTAGCTAGTCACACAAAAATCCCTACTGGTTGTTCCTTTGGACACTTTTTAGGGCTGGAAATTTCCAACATAACAAAAAGTCCAGGCTATTTTTCTCTCTTATCTGGCCAAATGAAAGAAGCTCAAAGAATCCTAAAGCAAACTCTGAAGACTGAAATATAAATTAATCTCACTTTATTTCATAAAGGTAGTCTCCAAAGGTATCTTCAGAGATAAATAAAACCCAATCTAAATACACTAAAATAACAATGTTTACAGAAAACCAGTAAAGAAGGAAAGTAAAAGCTCTCTGAGTAAGCTACTTTGCAGGCCTGAGTTTTTTCAGCGTGGGCTTTCTCAAAGTGGGAAAACTTGTAAGTGAATAGCACTCAATTTCTGGAAACCTCCATGAGCCTTACTGCTGGGTGCTCCCGTGTAATGGAGAGTCAGAGATTTATAACCCAAATACCCACAAGGAAAGAAAGAAAGTGAAGTCACTCAGTGACGTCCGACTCTGCAAATCCATGGACTGTATGTAGAGCCCACCAGGGTCCTCCATCCATGGGATTTTCCAGGCAAGAATACTGGAGTGGGTTGCCATTTCCTTCTCCAGGGGATCTTCCTGACCCAGGGATCAAACCCGGGTCTCCCACATCGCAGGCAGACGCTTTACCATCTGAGCCACCAGGGAAGCCCGCCCACAAGGAAACAGTCTCTCAATATCCTCTGATAAAAGAACTCTGCAACAAACGCTGTTAGGTTCTATCTGCAAGGCATGTCAGCATCTTTCTGCAATGGCCATCAAGTTTTGGGACCTAAATTCCTTGCAAAATTCTTGTCAAAAAGAAAAAAATCAGGTCTATATAGATAGGGGGGTGTGTATGTGTGTGTGTATAAAATACTTTTTAATTCTGCCAAACCACAAAACTGCCCAACAGGGATTTTTTACCATTTTCTTTTCTTTTTCTGACTTAAGACTTTTTTACAAAGTCATCTTTTTTTTAGAAAACTTAAATCAGAAAAATGAAAGTATTAATATGTATGTGTCCTAGATGCTTTGAGGCAGTCCTTTATTCTTTTCCACCAATGTTTAATCATTATGGATAATCAAATGTGATTTAATTCATGCCATGGTAATACTTTTCAAATGTGTATAAATTCAGAAACCAGAAAGCACTCTTTGTAAAGACGATGTGTCCTAGTTTTTTGGTTTAGAAATAGTTATCACCATATTCTTAGCAGTAAGCTCATCCAAGCTCAGAGTTAAAAACCACTTAACTTCTCTGGTGTAAAACTGTTCTTTAAAATGTGTGTCCTAAGTATTTTCTATAATGAGCAAGCAGCATGAAGAAAGAAACTATCTCTAACCTGGGGTCTGGCATAAAATTTGGAATCATTAATGACAGGGGGTGGGGAGAAGGATGCTAATACCATAATATATATGCTAATATGCTTCCCTTATGGCTCAGCTGGTAAAGAAACTGCCTGCAGTGCAGGAGACCTGGGTACTATCCCTGGGTTGGGAAGATCCCCTGGAGAAGGGAAAGGCTACCCACTCCAGTATTCTGGCCTGGAGAATTCCATGGACTATATAGTCCGTGGGGTCGCAAAGAGTCAGACACAACTGAGCGACTTTCACTCACTATATAATATATGCTAATATGGCATGGGAAAGTATATTTCATGATTCAGATAATGTTGATATGTGTCTATAAATGGAGTCTTTGTACGTCCTCATTTTCTTAAACCTTTTTTCCCTGGTGAAATATCTGACTGTTAATAGCACAGGTACATGGTTAGTACTGCTTTTGACTTGATAGTATTTCTTTTAAAAAGAACAGGGAGAGTGTATCAGTTACCAATTTACTGCCTCTCAGTTCTGAAAGCACCTTTCTCTGCAATAAACAAACGCACTTAAAGCGCTTCTCCTTTCAAGCATGTGTGATCTTAAGCTTTCTCAGGAGAGGCTGGAGGACAATTCAAGCAGGAGGCGGCTCCCCTGAATGCCCAGCACTGGGGCGGGCCGTGTGGGCGGGATGTCAGGTGGTGGGGTGTGGCCCACTCACAGCCCAGGACCTGGTTCCTGTGTTACCTTGCGGCCTCAGCCTGGCCATAATCTTTCGGCAGTCTTGTCAACGTGGATACCAGCGCCCCCACATGGCTGGTGGGCTCTGAAGGTCTCGTGGTCCCACTGGTACCCAGACCCCCAGTGCACATCCACGGCACTGGCTGCTGCTTGCCTGCTCCTTGCCTGCATTCCGGAGGGCCATCTATGGTTTCCCCACAGCTCATGTGCCAGCTTGGGTCTAGCGAAACCAGCAAACTCCTCTGCGATGCCACGGGCCGAACCCTGCCTTCTCTCCTGAGGTCTGAACCCCTGGTAGTCTGTCCTTCCTTGCGGACACTCCCTCAGCCCTAGTGAACCACAGAGAGTTTTCTTACATCTTGCAGTTCCTCATTTATCACAGGTAGTAACTCTTTGTATCTTTTCTTAATTTTTATTGGAGTATGGTTGATTTATTAATACAATGCTGTGTTAGTTTCAGGTGTATGGCAAAGCGAATCAGTTATACATACATATACACATACACACATACATGCACACACATGCATATATACAGCACTCTTTTTCAGACCCCTCTCCCACACAGGTCATCACAGCGAAGTCGCTCCCTGGGCTCCACAGTGGGCCCTTACCAGTCCCGTTTCATGGACAGTAGTGTCTGCACATCAATCCCCAGCTCCCAACTTATCCGACCCCTCGTGGTCCCCTGGTAACCGTAACCTTGTTTTCTACATCTGTAAGTCTATTTCTGTTTTGCAGGTAAGTCCATTTGTACTGTGTTTTAGCTGAATGACTCCTCATATTAAACCTCCCCTGTTAAACCTACTATGCGGCTCTTGCCTCCTGACTGGACCCAGGCTACTGCCGGGAGGAAGGCCGCCACTGAGGACAACATGAGCACGTGCCTGCTCACAAACGGAGAAACATCCACAAGGCCAAACCCCAAAGAAAAACTGCCATGTGAAAATGCCCAGACAATCTCAAATCCAGAAGAGCCTAGTATGTTTATTTACAGCCCGAATGAGGAACTAAAATACTTCATTTGCTCCCACTGAAAACTGTACTAATGATGAACAGATAAACAATCCGTGGTTTAGTCAGACAACTGAAAGCTCCTCAGTGGCCCAAAGGAGTGACTCCAGGTACGTGCAACCACATGGATGAATCGCAAAAAGGAATGCTCAAACAACCCAACACAGAAGACTATGCACTGAATGACCCCATCCAGACAGCACCATAGAAAAGATAAAACTACCAGGACAAACGACAGGGCGTGAGGGAAACTCCTGGAGGCGACGGAAATGCTCTGTGTCTTGATTATGGTTGTGTTTCCACCACTGTATACATCTGTCACAACTCTGCAAACTGCACACTAATAAGCCAGTTTTATGGTATATAAATTAAGCCTCGATAAACCTGATCTTAGAAAGCAAAAAACTAAATACATATAAAGAATTGTGGGGAACTTCCTTGGCAGTCCAGTGGTTAAGACTCTGCATTTCCAATGCAGAGAGCTTGGGTTCAATTGCTGGTTGGGGAACTAAGATCCCACGAGCTACACAGAGTAGCCAAAAAAAATGATTTTTAATTAAAAAAAAAACAACTGTGGAAGGCAGTTCATGTAATACTTAAAGGGAATTTTATACCTTACATGGACAGATTACAGAGATGATTTAAAATTATTACATTTAATTATCCAGTTAAAGAATAAAAAGCCCAGGAAAAAACCAAAGAAAGTAGATATGGGTAATATAAAATTATGAATTCAAAAGCTAAAGCTCAATGGCAAGGATCTCCCAAACCAAAAGCTAATTCTTTCATATGACTAAAAGGAAAAAAAAAACCCACAGAAAACTGCTGACAAGTTTAATCAAGAAAAAAAGAGGAAACAAAAGTACTGGGAATGAAAAGCAAGCTGCACTATGGATTCTATAAATTTTTAAATCTAAACCTTTATGTCAAAAAATCCAAAAACTTATACGAAATCAAGATTTCCAGGTGGGGGAAAAAATACCATAGATTTACCTGGAATCAAACCAAAAAGACTATGGACTAAGAAATATGGACCGCAAGCATACAGGATGAACTGAATTCCAGTTCTCCCAACAAGGCAGATTACTGGCAGAACTCCTGAAACTTCCTCCTATGGAAGAAGGGAAATCTTCAGGGGCCAGAATCATTGTTATATTAATAACACTAACCCTATCTTCTTATAATACTAACAGTGCTGCTGCTGCTGCTAAGTCGCTTCAGTCGTGTCCGACTCTGTGTGACCCCATAGACGGCAGCCCACCAGGCTCCCCCGTCCCTGGGATTCTCCAGGCAAGAACACTGGAGTGGGTTGCCATTTCCTTTTCCAATGCATGAAAGTGAAAAGTGAAGTCGCTCAGTCGTGTCCGACTCTCAGCGACCCCATGGACTGCAGCCTACCAGGCTCCTCCGTCCATGGGATTTTCCAGGCAAGAGGACTGGAGTGGGGAGCCATTGCCTTCTCCATACTAACAGCGCAGTTCCTGGTAAATCAAGAAAATATAAAGGACAATAGAATGGAAGGATAAACAGAAGCCCCCACCACCCCACCGCTCTGGTTGCCTTGGTGAAAGGGTAAGATTTAAGGAAATTAGTGTATAATGATTATAGTAATAATTACAATTATATAAGCCAGTATTTTTAAAACATTCTTAGCTGGTCACTACATCAAGCACTTTTTGTGTATTGTCTCATTTGATTGTCACTAAATCTTACAGCTGTGACTGTCAACCTGATTGTATAGATAATCTGAGGCATGCAGAATGACATACTTTGTCTGAGGTTACAGTCAGTAGGGGACGGAGACCCAAACTGACTGGCCTTCTCCATCTGTAAAATGGAAAAGCCAGATAATCCCAACTAACCTCTTGGAAAGGTTTTGTGAGGAATAACCAAAATAAACACGTGGGTAGAAGTCACCTGAGGACAAATTTTGGCTGAAATCAAAAAACACAGTATCTGCAGGCAGACCTTTTAAAGCAACAGTATGTATATTTCCCAACTACGGAATCCTCTCTTCTCAGAAATGACCAGAGGTGGTCAAGAAGGGACTTCCCTGGTGGTCCAGCGGTTAAGACTCCACGCTCCCAATGCAGGGGGCATGGGTTCAATCACTGGTCAGAGAACTAGCTCCCACATGTGGCAACTAAGACCCAACACAGCCAAATAAATAAAAGTTAAAAAATCAAGGAAAAGACAACCCACAGAATAGAGAAAAAAAAATATTTTATTTTTAAAAAAAGCAGGCAAGAAAATGCCAGATGATGTCTCTTGCTGGAGACATAGGAGGACTAGAACACATACCCTTTAAGGCCCCTTTCCATTCTGAAAGCCCAACACTCATCTGGCTGACATGGGGCCAGAAGAGCTTATGGAGGGAGACACGGCTTCTAGGAATTCAAGACATAGGCTATTTGTTGCCTGAACTTTCTGTGAAGCCTGGTGGACATGACCTCAAGACAGCCCTTCCTAGAGCCTGACGTTGTCAATACACCGTTCACGGGTCTTAGGAGCTGTTTCTGCTCTTCTGCTCTGAACCAGCAAGATCTAAATTACTTCTCACTCCTGTTCTCACTGCCACTACCCAAATTCATGGAACCCAGTCTGGACTCTGCTCTTTGGCTCACCATGTGGCTGAGATTAAAAAGAAAACATCCTATGTTGTAACAGCTGAGAATAACTGGCCATGAAGACAGAACTTAAAAGAAAGAAGCGCCAAGGAGACAGGGATCAGGCCACCTCAGAACCAAACAAAGGCAATGAGAGAGTGTCACGCTCACACATGCCGATATCATTCTTTTCTCCCCCTTAAATTGGAGCATAGTTGCTTTAGGAGGTTGTGTTAGCTTCTGCTATACAGCAAAGCGAATCAGCTACACACGTGTGTGTTCAGTCACTCAGTCACGTCTGACTCTGTGCGACCCCATAGACTGTAGCCCACCAGGTTCCTCTGTCCATGGGATTTTCCAGGCAAGAATACTGGAGTGGGTTGTCATCTCCTACTCCACGGGATCTTCCCAACCCAGGGACTGATCCTGCCTCTCTTGCACCATATACACATATCCCCTCTTTTTTGGATTTCCTTCCCGTTCAGGTCATCACAGAGCACTGAGTTCCCTGTGCTACACAGTAGGTTCTCAACTAGTTATCGATTTTATACATAGTAGGGTATATATGTCAATCCAAATCTCCCAGTTCATCCCACCACCCGCCATCCCCCCAGCCCGGGCTGAGAGCGTTCTAAGCAACCCTCTGGGGTCACGAGCCACAGCGCTGAAGCCCTGCTCTTGGAGCCCTGTCAATAACCAAGTCAAAACCAAGCTTCCCTCGGCTGCACGATTCCCCAGCAGAACAAGGCCGCTGTGACTCGAGACAAAGACGACATTCATCTGCCATGTGGTTTCTCAAAGCATATCTAAACAGCAGGTTGCCTGGGCAATTTTGGATACATATTTCTTTTTCCGACTGCTGTTCTTGGCTGGTTTTCTGACAGTAAAAAGTACAAGATCTCGTTATATTCCTGCGTACAAATGAATTCAGCCTTAACATACTTTAAGCCCAGCTTTACAGGAAAAATAAGAAATCTGAAACAAAAATAGTATACCTTGTCAGGAACAATTTAGGACAGTCTTCTCACCGGGAGCTGCTCGGCGTGGTTACCCCAGTAAAGACCATTAATGTGCAACTGGTGTTTATCCTGGCTGGCTCTGGGCACTCACAAGGCACTGCAGGCAGGAGGCCAGAGTACTAATCACGGTCTCCGTTCACCTTTCTTTCAGCACAGGATTATGAAAAGAGGTCATCAAGGGAAGGTTAACAAGTACACAAGCATGGAGTTAGTCCAGGACAGAGAGATGGTGGCAAGAGATGGTGCTACAGAGAGAATAGCATCTGAGGTTTAAAATCCTGACTTCATTCACACACTCCCCAGACAAAACACCACCAACAAAAGCAAACAGGAAGCCTCAATTCCTAAACCTCTCACTGACAAGAGAGAAAGCCTGGCTTAGTAAGTTCGAACGATCTCAAAGCAACCTGCATGCCCGTGAAGTTGCTTCAGTCGTCTGTGTGTGACCTCATGGACTGTTTCCCGCCAGGCTCCTCTGTCCACGGGATTCTCCAGGCAGGAATACTGGGGTGGGCAGCCATTCCCTTCTCCAGGGAATCTTCCCAACCCAGGGACTGAACCTGGGTCTCTTATGTCTCCTGCATTTATCATTCGTGCCACCTGGAAAGCTCCTCAAAGCAACCTAACTGCAACCAAAAAAGCTCCCAATACTGAACATCAAAGGAAAGGAGAATGAGGAAGTTAATCAAAATAGCATGTGGGGGAATTCCCTGGCGGTTCTGTGGCTCAGACTCCATGCTCCCAATGCAGGGGGCCTGGGTTCAAACCCTGGTCAGGGAACTGGATCCCACATGCTGTAACTGAAAGTTCATACTCTGTAACGTACTTAGTTGTAATGCTACAACTAAGACCCAGCACAGCCAAATAACTAAATAAATATTTTAAAAAATAAATAAATCACAAGATGTGGTGAACTATTACATAACCATCAGAATGATAATTTTATAGATGTTTCTAATGATATGAAAAAAATATCTGACATGTTAAGTGAAAAAAAAAATCAAGATGCCATATTATATACACAAAATGATTTCAGCTGTGTACAATATCTAAGCATAAGAAATCAGAAATGAATACATTAAAATGTGAACTGGGATTATTGTTGGGGGTGGTGGAACCATGGAAGAAATTTTCTTCCCCAAGCTTTTAAACTTCTAAACGTTATACAATGGGCATGTATTCTTTTTACACCTTAAAGGCAGGAAAACAGCATAGCAACATCCAGAAGAGCAAACAAGCACTGAAAAAGAAGATAAGAAACAGCATTTATTAAGGGCTTAGTACAGGCCAGGCAACTGTCCTCAGGGCTTCACATGCATTAGCATATTTGTTTTTACAACAGCCCTGTGAGATGAGTGTGACTTCTATCCATATCTGATAAGGAAACTGAAGGTGAGCCAGGTGGCATGACAGACGGATAAGACAGGACATGAAGCCGTTCAGCATGGCTGGTGGTTTTAACAAAGACTTACACCACCTCTCGAACACAACAGCAGAATCTGCCTTTCTGCCTGCAAGTTGGACCTAGAAACAAGCATCGACGATAAAAATCTTGAAAAGACACTATCATAATGGAGGAGAATGACTACAAAAGAGGAATCTGCCCAGATGCTAAGATACTTGGGTTTGAGTTTCAAACTGGAAAAACTAAAAGCACTTTCAATTAAAGTTTTAAAGAGAACTGATGTGAAAGAGTGAATCATCACTGTAGGTGAAAATATACCAGCACAACAAATTCAACCCACAGCTGAATTCTACAATACTAGAGAAAGCTGGGAATCACTGTCAAAACAAAGACCTCAGGTAGCTATTCATCAAACTAATAAATGAATAAAAGCATTTGAAGTTGGTGCTAGAGGTAGAGACTGGCTAGGTGGCGCTAGTGTTGTGACTGTGTGGATCACAGCAAACTGGAAAATTCTTCAAGAGATGGGAATACCAGACCACTTTATCTGCCTCCTGAGAAATCTGTATGCAGGCCAAGAAGCAACAGTTAGAACTGGACATGGAACTATGGACTGGTTCCAAATTGGGAAAGGAGTACGTCAAGGCTGTATATTGTCACTGTGCTTATGTAACTTAGATGCAGAGTATAACATGAGAAATGCCGGGCTGGATGAAGCACAAGCTGCAATCAAGATTGCTGGGAGAAATATCAATTACCTCAGATATGCAGATGACACCACCCTTATGGCAGAAAGAGATGAGGATATGAAGAGCCTCTTGATGAAAGTGAAAGAGGAGAGTGAAAAAGCTGGCTTAAAACTCAGCATTCAGAAAACTAAGATCATGAAATCCAGTCCCATCACCTCATGGCAAATAGATGGGGAAACAATGGAAACAGTGACAGATTTTATTTTCTTAGGCTCCAAAATCACTGCAGATGGTGACTGTGGCCATGAAATTAAAAGACACTTGCTCCTTGGAAGAAAGGTTATGACCAACCTAGACAGCATATTAAAAAGCAGAGACATTACTTTGCTAACAAAGTTCCATCTAGTCAAATCTATGGTTTTTCCAGTAGTCATGTATAGATGTGAGAGTTGGACTATAAAGATAGCTGAGCACTGAAGAATTGATGCTTTTGAACTGTGGTGTTGGAGAAGACTCTTGAGAGTCCCTTGGACTGCAAGGAGATCAAACCAGTCAATCTTAAAGGAAATCAGTCCTGAATATTCATTGGAAGGACTGATGCTGAAGCTGAAACTCCAACACTTTGGCCACCTGATGTGAAGAACCGACTCATTGGAAAAGACCCTGATGCTGGAAAAGATTGAAGGCAGAAGGAGAAGGGGACGAGAGAGGATGAGATGGTTGGAAGGCATCACCAACTTGATGGACATGAGTTTGAGTAAGCTCCGGGAGTTGGTGATGGACAGGGAGGCCTGCCGTGCTGCAGTCCATGGGGTTGCAGAGTTCACTGAGAGACTGAACTCTCTCAGTGGTAGAGAACTCACCTGCCAATGCAGGAGACATAAGAGACTTGGGTTCAAACCCTGGGTCAGGAAGATCCTCTGGAGGAGGTCATGGCAACCCACTCCACTATTCTTGTCTGGAGAACCCCACGGACAGAGAAGCCTGGCAGGCTACAGTCTGTGGGGTCGCAAAGAGTCAGGCACAACTGAAGCGACTTAGCACACTTAAGTTATAATTACTAAGGTTTGGACAAAGAGGACCTGAATTTGCCCTCCAAATATGAAGTACCCAGCAACAAGGGGCACTGACTCTTAAAGACTAGAGAATAGAAAGAAACCTAGGAGAAAAAGAAAAAAGCATTGTACTTGATGCCAAATTATATAACCTGCAACCAGCCTAAGAGGATCCCGACTCTTTTTTCAGTCCAGCACTGAAGGCCTTTTGGTCAGAAATAATCAATTTTGCTTGGCAAAAAAGGCATCAAGACATAGAAGTGCTTTGGATCAAATTCTGTAGAATCAGCCTCTTTGAGATGCATTAAAGTTAATGCCAAAACCAATATGGTGTTCTGTTCACAGATCCTTTCTAGAGGCTTTAAAAGCAGAAAAATATTTAAACTCAAAGTCTGAAGTGGAAACTTGCTATCTGTAAAAACAAAGCCACTTTAATAGCTATGAGAAGTCATTGAGATCTGGTAATTCCAAATTCACCATGTATAATAAAAATACTGGTTGTTAGGGAAATTGGCTAGCTGTTTAGAAAAATATGAAACTGGACTGCAACCTTAGTCTTCATACCAAGACACATCCTGACAAGATAAACACTGAAAAAGAAAAACATAAACATTCTAAAACAAAGTAAGGGTCAATATTTTTATAATGCTGGGATCTGAAAAACTTCTAAACGTGGCATTAAATCCCAGAAACCACAAAGGAAAAGCTGCTAAATGAAAATACATAGAATTAAAAATACCTGAACAGACACCTTACATAAAGTTTTTTAAAACTAGGGAAATACCTGTATTTAAAAATTCATAAGCTCACTTGATATATGAAGAACTCTTTGGAATCAATAGGAAAATAAAAACTCCACTGACAAATAACACAAAGTGACAATTTAGACACCCAAATGATAGGGGAATGTGACCATCTGTATCACAATCCCAAATTTACAAGGTTTGACGCTCAAGTGTTCTACTTGTAAGAATTACTTCTAAGGACATACATATTGTGCAAAGAGGTTCATTAAAGCATGCTTAGTATCAAAAAGTTGGACGCTACTTTGAGGTCCATGATTTGGGGGTTACTTAAATCAGGGGTCACAAACGCAGCTGTTTTCAGAAGTCAGTACGGCCAAGGAAAATGACCTCAATGGGCTAGTTTTAACACAAGGAAGCAGGAAGTGCTAAGATCTGGGGTGAACTGGAGAGTTCAGACCCTTTTGGTAATCCAAATGGTAAAAATTATGTGTTCATGGCCACACTGGCTCTCCTTTCCCCAGTCTCCACGGCCCCTCAGGGTTGGATATGTGATCCACAGCACGTACAGCAGCCTGGTCTCTCTGAGACACACCCAGGAGGACCCCCTTACTGTGAATGCGGGATGCTCCTCTAGCCCATCGCACTGGAGAAGCTACAAGAGCTCACTGACGCAACATCACTGGCTCCCAGAGCGGATAAAACCTTGAAGGTCATTGTCTCCACGTTTCCTTGAGGCTATGGTCAGTTCCGCCCTGTTGAACAGTCCCAGGTACAGAAGGAAGACAGGGGGAGGGGAAGGCAGGGATAGGGGGAAGGCCAGTAGTCAGGGAAGAAGGCTTTCTTTTGGGATTTTCATTTTTCATAAGAACAAAACTGAGACGGGAGGAGAGGTCGTGCGAATGAAAAAAGGCGAAGTCCTCCGAATCACATACCTTCTATGGAAGTGTCCCTAAAACTGCACATGCTGATCAAATACCAGGAAACCAGGCATGGTTTCTGAAAATTCTCACACGAAGTGCTGAGTTCCCAGCACCACTGTTACGTGTTCCTTCGGCAATAAACATCTGGGCAGCTGTTGTCCTCATTAACCAAGCTGGCACAGGGAAGGGCTGCCACGGATAATATAACATGATGTGTGGTATTTTTCTCACAAGACCTTAATTCATCCCAGGAACCGGTTTAACTAAATTCATCCCAGAATGGTTGTAGATTATAATTTCAGTCTCGGCAGCATGTCAGACGTAGAAAATGTCCACCTGAATGCGGAATGGAACATTTCTTCCCAGAGAAAGTAACTTGCCACTTGGTCCTGCCCCGTCTGGGGTAAGAACCCTTGGGAGAGGACAGCCAATTTCTTGATTTTACTGCATTTTAAATACCACTTCCTTAAGATCTGTTAAATTCCCAAAAAGGTACGTCAAATGGAGATGAGTGGTTGCCACATATGAGGGAACGGTGTGAGGAGGGTGCACCTGTAAAAGCCAACAGGAGCGATCCTTGTGGTGACACAACTGTTCTTTCATCCCCGATGGATGCTCGTCTCTCGTCTGGATGGATGAATCTAGATATCCTCATTGTGAAACTGTGCTATGACTTCTCAAGATGTGACCACTGGGGAAACTGTAGAGAGGGCAGTGGTCCCCAGCCTTTTGGGCACCAGGGACCAATTTCGTGGAAAACAAATTTTTCATGGACCAGGAGGGGTGAGATATGGTTTTGGGATGATTCAGGCACATCACATTTATTGTGCACTTTATTTCTATTTTTATTATATCAACCCCACCTCAGATTATCAAACATGAGATCGCGGTGGTTGGGGACTCCTGGTATAGAGTACACAGGATCTCTCTGTATTATTTCATGCAACTGTATGTGAATCTACAGTTATCTCAAAATAAAAATCTATATTCCTTTTTTAAAAGGGACATCCAAATCTGAAGGCTACAGAATCCTAGAATAGTCTTTACTACAACTGTGCTAAGTAAAGAGCAAATGGAAGTGATGGGTGGGGTCTGTAAAGTCGATCTGAGTTTGCTCTTCCTCCAGCAGCTGCCCACCTCCTGATCTGATGTGTGCAATCTGAACTCAGCTACACGGGCCAGGGCACTTGGCAAGTGATGGATCCCAGATACGGCTCTGGGTCTCTATCTTGATCTCATTCATCCTCTCTCACACTCACTCACACACATACACATTCACATGAGCTATTTTATATGAACAACCACACCCATCTGGATTCAAACTGTCCTGAAAAAGAATACCGATGTGAGAACTTTCCAGGTCCTACAGCTTCCAGGCAGGCACAGAAAGGAAGTGATCTCATCAGAGAAGACACACAAGGTCTGGAGGAATTGGTTAAGTTTGATACTCAAACCCCGTGCACAACAAAGTCTCAACAGAATTAAGCTCATTTCAGGTGTTAAGTGCAGCTTTCCTCATAGCTCAGTTGGTAAAGAATCCGCCTGCAATGCAGGAGACCCCAGTTCGATCCCTGGGTCGGGAAGATCCCCTGGAGAAGAGATAGACAACACACTCCAGTACTCTTGGGCTTCCCTTGTGGTTTAGATGGTAAAGAATCCGCCTGCAATGAGGGAGACCTGGGTTCGATCCCTGGGTCAGGAAGATCTCCTGGAGAAAGGAAAGGCTACCCGCTCCAGTATTCTGGCCTGGGGAATTCCGTGGACTGTACAGTCCATAGGGTCGCAAAGAGTCGGACACGACTGAGTGACTTTCACACAGGTGTCAAGTAAATACTTCAAGGCAAACCCCATTTAACTAGGAGGCGGAAGCTGCAAGCAGCAAGGCCCTGGACCGAGCTGTGAGGTGAGTTTGGGGCTTGCCTCCTGCCTCTCTTGTTTGGGGCAACACATCTCATCGTCTTTAACTCTTTCCCTCTGGTGGTTCATCTCTCCCACCAACATCTTACAGATCAATAGAAAATTTACTAAATGCCTACTGTGTGTGAAGCACTCTTTTAAAACACTTTAAAAGCTTTTTCTAATTTAACCTTCCCAATAACCCTGAAGTAAATATGATTAGTGCTTGGAGGTTAAGGGACTTGCCCAGAGCTAGAGATCTCATCAACAGTGAAGCCGGATCAAATCCAGGTGTGTCTGGCCCTGGTCAGTATGTTATCCTGCCTCCTGCTTTCATGTTGGTCTCCAGGGTGTCCAGAGCACCTCCCCGCATTGTAAAAGGACAGGAGGGACAAAAGCCTGACATATACTGAGCATCTTTTATATGCCTTACATAGGCTCTGCCTTTCCGGCTCAAATAACCCCTTCGACAGGTATGCGGTATCTCCGTTTTAAAGGTTAGCGAACAAAGCCTGAGAGAATTTGAGGGCTCTTGAAGACTTTTTCATCTCACTTTTATTTAGCAGATGAAGAAACGAGAGCCCCAGAAAGATTAGGTGGCTTGCTGAAGGACACAAAGCTGGTTACTGTCACAGCCGAGGTCTGGCTGCCAACCCACCACTCTCTTTCACCGCATCTAAGCTCTCGCTCTGAAAGGAACCAACATTATTAATAATAGAGCAGGAATGCCAGGCACTTTGCTAGATGCTTTACACCTCTCTCCAACTCTGAGGGAGGGGTTTCCCAACACTGCTGTTCCAATCAATGCTTTCTACTAACACGGACCACAGAAGGGGACCTCGACTTAAATGTCACACATCAGTTTTATAAGGTGGTTAACATGATCCTCTACACACAGACGAATGGATATCACAGGAAAAAATATGAAAAGACTTGGAAAATTTGTCACAGAAGGCACAAAGGATCTGAACAGTGTAATCAAATGATGCTTTCTGAGCACCTGTGTGCCCAGCGATTTGCCAAGGGCTGGGCCCCACTGAGAAAGACAATTCAGCCCCTGAATCAATAAGCACTCACCACCGGCACATGTGTGATGCTTCCTGCCACAGAAGCGTGTTATTCTGAAAAAAGCAAATGGTCTTGACATCAGAAAATCTAAACTGACAGCCTAACTTCACCATCCATCAATCAGGTGCCCTGGGGGCGAGGCAGGGGGGGACACATGAGTGAGTGTCTGGGCCTCTCAGTCAACAAGGGGGAAGAGCTGGCATCTTCTGGGCCAAGATGCTGTGAGAGGCGAATGGACCAAGATGCCTGAGGGACCCGACACAGGAGAAACACACAGTAACTGCTATTATCAGTTCTTCTCAAATTCTACAGCTTGAAGAGAGCACATGTCCCCGACAGTAAAACTGAAAAGGAGACGAACAGGGAAACAGGGAGGTATTAGCCCAAGGGTACCAAGCTCAGGTACACAAGATGAGTATGTCTTAGAGATCTTCTGCCATGCCGCAACGGTGCCTACAGCAAACATCCTGTATGGTATGTACCTAAAAATCTGCCAAGATGGTAGTCCCTCCGTTAAGTGTTCTTATCAAAAACACAAAAATTATATAATAAAGTAAATACAGAAGGTGGGAAGGAAAAGAAGACAAGATGATGAACAGCCAATATGATTATTGGAGTGGGAGGTACAAACTGTTGGGTATAAGACAGGCTGCTAGAAGGTATTACATGACCGGGGGAATATAGCCAACATTTTCTAATAACTGTAAATGGTGTGGAACCTTTAACAATTGTATTAAAATTTTTTAATTAATAAAAAGTTAGTAAAAATATTCCATCTCTACCACTAAGGTAAGAAGAGTAAGTTGACAGAAAAGTTAACACTGAGGAAATAACAGGGTTATGAGGGAGGAAAAATTTGGGAATGAGTGCTTGAATGAGACCAAAAGGCACCTGAGGGCATATCAACTGCTTGCTGTAGCCATTAAGACTCCTCTACAATTGATACCTTTGTTTTCACAGAGATTATATTTCGTCAAAACTCAATCACAATGACTTTTTATAGTTAGCATGACATTTCCTGAACAACAGCACGATTACTGTAACACCCACAGTTACAAAGTAAATAATAAAGAACATCAAGAGAAGGTAAAAATCACGTTGTTCTGACAAGGGGGATTAGTTATATAAATAATGAAATGCAAAGCTGGACAATCTGCATGCACTCTGAATAAGCATGAAAAAAATTCAAGTCAATAATAAATACTCTTCTTATAAAATTCCCAGTAAGATGTGATAAACCTGAAACCATTCTTCCTGGTCACTAGAACCCCCATCACGTATTATTTGAAAGAGGATTCTTTCACCCTCTTTGTAAAGTTAAGTAAGTACATAGTATGTCATTAGGTAAAGAATCTGCCTGCCAACACAGGAGACGCAGGTTCAGTCTCTGGGTTGGGAAGATCCCCTGGTGGAGGAAATGGCACCCCACTCCAGTATTCTTGCCTGGAAAATTCTAAGGACAGAGGAGCCTGGTGGGTTACAGTTCACGGGGTCACAAAGAGTCAGACATGACTGAGCATGCATGCACTGGAGCTCACGATTAGCTTGTTTTGTTTTTCCTGTAAGAAAATACCCAAGAGTAAACAGAGGTAGGAAGCAACCTGGGTGTTTTGGTTCGAGACTTGATTTTGGCGTTAAGTAGGAAAGCTGTCTTTTAGCATCTGGATTTCAGATATTCAAACTGTAAAAGGGATAAGAAAACTCGTCTTGCCCCCTCAGAGGTACCCTTAAGAATCGCCAAGTTAAAGAGGAAAATATGAATGCACCTTTAACTGTATTAAATGTTGTATTAACAAAAGTGATGATAATATTACCGTCATGAGCAATAGATGCATTCCAGAAGTCTGGGCTTAACTGCCCCTTTGGCCTTCTCTCTGGATCATCTGTTCTTATTCAAAGACCTAGTTTTTTTTTACAAAGATAAACAGTAAAATAATAATAATAAAGTAAGCACTAACAGTAATATACAATGAACCTAAAGCAAACATAAACAGCCTTACAATCCTCTGCTAATAGAATTCTATCACTGTTCTAAAAATAAATGTGATTCAAAAAACCCCGACCGACGGTCATGTGATCCTTCCTCTAACCCTGGAGGAAAAGCAGGACAGGTGGAATTACACTTGATTTTTACAGACTGCAAACCTGAAACACAAGCCTGAAAGAGAAAAGTCACCCATCCTAGTTCCCAGCTGAAGCCAGGGCCACTCAACCCTCTTCTGACATACTTTGCTATTCATTCTCCTGGTCTAGGAGAGTTACAAGGCACCCCTATTTTCAAGGAAACTCACTTCACATAATGTCCAACTTCCAGGCTGATGGAGTAATGCTATCACTAATTTGACGCAGCTGGCAACCTCTGTATCATAAGGAAATTCTTCCAACCAGGAAGCTGCACACACAAGCAGAGAGATGGTGACATCTACTGGTCAAAGTGTGCACTGCAGTGGAGGCTCAGTGCTTTAAGATTTGAAAAAGATCAGTAATGTTAATAGTTCATGAAATGAGGGGAGGGTACAAGGCAAAAAACATATGGAATAGAGAAGTAGGGGAAAGCCAGCAAGCACTGGGATGTTCTAAAAATGTGACTCATGACCACTCTGGGTAATCACTTTTGGTAAAAGTTCTGACTCCTTTCTTTAAGAGCAGTTTTAAATCAGTCTCTTTGGGAGCAAGTTTTCTTTGGGAATGTATCTCTGGTTTAATAATGAAAGTCAATGGTAAATCACTGGGGAAAGGTGTTTAGGTCACTGAAATTTACTCCATGGATGATGTTTCAAGAATGGGGGGGGGGGGAGGGAAAGAGAAGGAAGTTAACATTTATGAAATGCCTATTGTGTTGAAGGCACTTTATAAGCATTACCATGCTTAATTCTCAGTCCCACATGAAAGTTATACTAGAGGTAATAGTATTATCTCCATTTTACAGTGAGGAAACTGAGGCATAGCAAGTAGAAACTAGCCCCAAACTACTCAATAAACGGTAAAGTCAGGATTAGAAACCTAAAGGTCTGACCATATGACCTAAACACCCCAGGCACGCAAACCACCTCAACCAAAATCAACACCAACTACCCACAAGCATAATATATTTCCTTAGAAACAGACACCATTTCACATTTAAACGCATGTGAAATCTAACACTTTTCCTGTCCAAAAGCTTGGATGTCTCGAGCAATCAGTAACACACAATGAGTTGTGTCTTTACCATACAATAAATCACCATGGATCAGCCTTCTCCTCGCTGAGTCATCTTCTCAAAGCTGTCAATACTTTCTTACACTGTCAGCTCAAAATCTCAATAACATTAGCATCGAATTCCAATGGTGAGATGAAGAAAGGAAAAGACATGCTTTCTATTCAGTTATTGGTGCTTGGAGAGAACATGTCAGCAAAGACAAAAGATGCTCAATTCTGTTGTATTTCACTTGAGTGATGAAAAAGCACCAGGATTTTTAAGTAAATGTGGTCACATTTGGGGAGGGAAATGATACAAGTACTACATCTCAGGGAACGAGAAGAGTCCTGCATTATCTTCCTTCTTTCAAAGGCACTGGGGCTACAAAAGCAAATACTGCTTTCAGAATTCTAACAGAGAGTGTCTTTGGGTGGGGGTGAGAAAATTGGCATAAACCTTTTCCCTGTCTTTCTCAACATTTCATGTCCCAGGAATATTGATTACTGACCTGCCGAGAGTCCATGTGAGAAAAAAATGGGAGGGGAAGTGGAAAAGAAAGACTGAAGAAAGGATCTGACAGCTCAAAGGAAGAAGAGTGAAAAAGGATAGGTCTGGGTACATGAGACCACAATTCAATGTCATGGCTGTGGATTCAGCAGGAAAAAAGATAACTGACACCACAACTGAAAGTGGAAAACTCTACTTTCTAGATTAATAACTAATTACCATTTTTAAGTATTTGGAGGCTTCTGATTGAGGACAAGTAAATGATACTAAACTTATAGTTGTTTTTCTTTTCTGACTTCAGACTTAGCAACATTAAAGTAACTGAACAAATCTGGCTTCAGGTGTAAAGAGATTCAAACTAAAGAAATTTCAGGTTCTGATTACAGCAAGTGGGAATCCCAGACCTCCAGGAATTCCTTCAGTTCTTAAAACTAGCCTGGCAACATTCTGATAGCAGGAGCATCTAACAATGTTTGCTGGGACATTGATTACGTACTCCTGTGACACAGTGTTATGACTAGATTAGAATTTCATTAGTTTATTATCACCAGCCCCAGACTGTAGCAGAGAGATATCACCGAATCAATCTAGTCATTGTTAATAAAAGACAACATAACTACAAAAAAGAAAAAAAAGTTACAGAGCTTCAAAGTATGTAACTTGCTTCTCAAAACTGAAAGGCTACAGCTATTAAATACCTTAAAAAACAAAGGTAGCAATTATAAAAAGTTTCAATCTCTGTTTATGAACAGGTTTACGAAGTAATCAACTTGAAAACCACTACAAACAACCTAAACGTCTATCAACAGAGGACTGGCTGGATAAACTATGGTACCTCTTCACAATATAATGCTAAAACATCAGGAAAAACAAAATAAGGACTATCCCTATATACTGCTGTGGAGTGATTCCTAGGACATAGAGTTTAGTGAAAACAGAAAGGCAGATGACAATGTGTATCTTTATCTAAGAATGGGATATCTTATGTGTATCTACTTAACCAAGAATGGGATATCTTAATGTGTATCTACTTATTTAAGAATGGAAGTACAAATATCCATGTATTTGTATACAGTTGGCCCTCAGGGGATCACCCATGGTTGGCTGAATCCACGGATGCAGAACTCACAGATATAATAGAGTGCAGACTACAGGACATCGGCATCCTCGGCTTTTGCCATCAGCAGCTCGGGACCAATCCCCCACAGATGCTGAGAGATGGCTGTGTGTGTGTGTGTGTGTGTGCCCCACAGATGCTGAGAGATGGCTGTGTGTGTGTGTGTGTGTGTGCCCCACAGATGCTGAGAGATGGCTCTGTGTGTGTGTGTGTGTGTGTGTGTGCGCCCCACAGATGCTGAGAGATGGCTCTGTGTGTGTGTGTGTGTGTGTGTGTGTGTGCGCGTGCCCCACAGATGCTGAGAGATGGCTGTCTGTGTGTGTGTGTGTGTGTGTGTAACTGAAATGAAACAACCGAAAAAGGAGGAAATAAAGTAGACAGGATAGGGACAGAAGCCAAATCTGAGTAATTCTGTTTCGTAGTTTGTCTTTGGAACCAATTAGTTTGTATAATTATGAAGTGAAAATAAAAATAAAAACAATAAAAAACAATCTAAAAACAGAAAGCCAATGAGAAAATAGCATGAAATGACTGAGGAAAAACAGAATACCGGCAGGGTATTTTATAGCTTTAAAGAATTATTGTTCTTAATTTTTAAATGTATGATGATGGTATTATGGTTATATTTTTTTAAAGGGATCTTTTATAGATTCATATGGAAGTATTTTAAAATGAAATATGCCTGGAATTTGCTTCAGAATAACCATGCAGTAGGGGTGATGAATAATAGAAGAGGGGGATTAGAGGAAATAAGAGCCATGAGTTGATGGTTGTTACAGCTGAGTGACAGGAGCTTCACTAGAGCCTGTCTTACCAATGGAGGCAAGGATATTTGAGGATATGCATTTTTAAAACTCATCTTGAAACAAATGGACAATAAATCCAAAGACAGAAAGTTTTAGGAGTGTTTCTTTTATTTTCATAAAATGGCAGATTCAAGTTTCAAGTTGTAGATATTTGGGTTCCCAGAAAAAATTAAGAGCATCCTTAGGAGTATTAATTTAAACATGAGTAAATCAAACATTTCTGCCACTATATCAATCATGAAATTAAATTATAAATAAGACAGCAATAATTCTCATCGCTCACCAAATGTCTAATTTCTAAAGCGTACAGCCAAAAGCAAAAAATGCCATCCAATAAAAAATTAGTAACTGACTACGATCTGACAGTTCAGGAAAGCTTAATAAAAGCCCAGAGAAATCTCTACCTAACAGTCTGATTTGAAGGCCTGATCCAGGAAAGAATGCTTAAGATAGTTTCACAAAATCAGAGGTTTTTGTCACCCTCCAGGGAAAAAGTCAGGGCTAAAATGTATCCTTCACTACCACAAAAAGCCATCCAAATGGTTTATAACTATGCACAGAATCCAAACAGTCAATCTTGTTCAGGTTCTGTTGATCAAATTAATTTTGAATTAACAGTCTGGTGGTTTTGTATCCTGCTGGACCCATTATCAGACAATGTCAGAGGGCTGTTAGCTTAGTTCTTTGTGCTGCACTGGATTCTATTTTTAATTTCTCTGCTATATCAAGGAAAAAAATCTAGGAGGGCGCTAAGTATTTCCATAAAAAAAAAAAAAAAGGGCAGAGTGGGCACTAATTTACTTCACCTGAAGGGCACAGCACTGCACCCGCCCCCGTCCTCACACACCCACACCCACGTTCCCAGCATCACGACTCGTGACTTCCGTCCATGCCACACCTCTCTGCCCGCGCGCGCGCACACACACGCACACGCGCGCGCGCACACACACACACACACACACACGCACACGCACACACACACACACACACACACACACACACACACACACACACACACACACACACACACACACACACACACACACACACACAGCCCTTCCTCTCCGGGTGTCTCCGCCTGCAGGGCCCTCCCTCCTCCAGCTGCAGAATTCCTGTTCATCTTTCAAAACACACTTCAAATGAGATTTCTTGATGTTGTTCTTGGGGTTCTTTTTCCTGAGGTTCTTGCTCCCTCTTCTGGGCTCCTACAGCATTTTTTGTAAGTACTTTATGAACAGAATTTACGAGAAGAGCCTAGAGAGAGGCCAAAACAAGGTTAAGAGGATAGGCTCTGGAGTTGAATCCTTGCTCGGCCACTTACAACCTGTACAACTTTCATCAATGACTTGCTTCCTTTAAGCCTCAGTGTTCTCATCCATAAAATGACAATAATATTGCCTGCCACCTGGAATGGTTACGAGAACTGAGCTAATGTTTATAAAGGACCTTAGACCCATGCCTGGCACACAGTAAGTTCTCAAGCAATGTAAGCTATTATTAGCACAAGGTATCGAAATTATTTGATTACCTTTTTATTCTACACTACGTGCTTTCTTAGGGTAATGACTATATTTGTTGAATTAATTCAATTAATTAACTGAATTAATTAATGGCATTAAAGAATTATTACTCTTAATTTTTAAGAATTAAGAGAATCAATTAATTCAGAGGCTGTCTCTGAGGTTAACTGAAAAGTCCGTACTAACTATAAGCCAGGCGATTGTTAGGTGTTAGGAATATGAAGATGAGTAAAATTCCCAGCCATCAAGGATCTTACAGTCTTGGCTACTCACACATAGAGGACTCAGTGTACACAGACTGAATGAGTATGTGGGGTCCAGTTACTATCAACTCTTTTTTTAAAGAATAAGTCATAAGAAATCTGGAAACATTATTTGAATAAATACGAAACTTACTCTTAGACCTTATATACCAAGAGCTGATAATCAGCAATCTTTGCAAAGTTACTAAGATTGAAAAGTACCGTGGTTCATCTAGTTCTGCGGAAGCTCCAGCTAACTCCATTTAGACTAAAACCAGGAAGACCTCAGGAGAATTTAAAAAAGACATACCCCACTCTATTTTTTAAATTTATGCAAGTAATCTGTTAACACGGCAATACATTCTCACTGTAGAAACAGTTAAAACGGAAGTTCTTCTCCTCAAATGTAGTGACTCTTACCAAGTAGTTTCATATCCTTTTCTACCTATTCAGTTGCATGTGTGCATAACAGAAATAGGTAGCACGGTTTGTGGTTTTTTAAAAAATTTATACAAATGATATCACACTGTTTGCATTATTCTGCATTTTATCACTATTACACACAAAAATTCCTATATAGACACAGGTGGGTTTCTCAGCTCTGTCCTCTGCAAGGCCTTTTCTTACACTATCTCTTACCGTGCTCCTTTAAAATAAAAATAGCCACTATTAACTGAACTGGTATATTATCTGACTTAATGTCTGTTTCCCTCACCACAGTCAACTCCAGGAGAGCCTGGGGCTGGTCTGTTTTCATCCCCCTTGGTACTGAGCCTCCTTAGACGAAAATACTACAGTGTGTTTTTGGAAGGTCCGTGAGCCAAATTGGGTTTAAGCTGACAGCTTTTTGTGGCTTTTATGATGGCAAATGGGAGGGTTTGAACTCTCATAAAAGCAACATTCATTTCCAAAAATGCATGTGTTTATAGACTATGAAATACAAATTTTAGAGAATATTGCATTTATAAGTATATTTTATTTATACTTTAATCACTATTATGTCTCAAAAATTGAAGGAAATCTTTGTTATTTTTTCAGCGTGGCAAACAAGGCAATTCAATTTTAAAAATGCAACAAGAATTCAGTTGCAGATGAAAATAAGTTTTTTTGTCAGTATCAAATTCTGCCACTTTGACTGATTAAATTACTTCCCATTTGCCATGTCTGGGCAAAAAAATTCATTTCAAAATAGCAATTGCCTTCACAGGAAGAAAGAGAGTATCTTCTTTATAACTAAATACTGCCTGCTGGGAAATCAGAAAATCTCTAAAAGACCATTGAGGGGAACATGGCAGCTTGTCTGACACATACCCCTCTCTCTTAAGCTTAGTGGGGTTACTCAGAACACTTTCTTCACTCAATGGATTGGCTCTTTCTTTGCCAGATGTCATTTTATATTTCCTTTTTTAAAATATTTATTTGGCTGCACCGGGTCTTAGTTGTGACATGTGAACTCTTAATTGCAGCACATGGGATCTAGTTCCCTGACCAGGGATCGAACCCAGACTCCTGCACTGGAAGCACAGAGTCTTAGCCAGTAGACCACCAGGGAAGTCCCTGCCAGATGTCACTTTCACACAAACACTTCTCTGATTTTAGGTATTGCTTTGGTTCCTCCACTAAGAGTACAGGAGACTCAAAAGGGGAGTAGAAAGGAAACTTAAAAATCATGCAATGTTGTCAAAATATGGATTCACCCTGGTTTCTGAATTTTTATAGCATCTAGTAGGAAAGAAGAAAGCTGAGCACCAAAAAATTGATGCTTTTGAACTGTGGTGTTGGAGAAGACTCTTGAGAGTCCCTTGGACTACAAGGAGATCCAACCAGTCCATCCTAAAGGAGATCAGTCCTGGGTGTTCATTGGAAGGACTGATGCTGAAGCTGAAACTCCAGTACTTTGGCCACCTCACATGAAGAGTTGACTCACTGGAAAAGACCCTGATGCTGGGAGGGATTGGGGGCAGGAGGAGAAGGGGACGACAGAGGATGAGATGGCTGGATGGCATCACCAACTCCATGGGCATGAGTTTGAGTAAACTCCGGGAGTTGGTGCTGGACAGGGAGGCCTGGTGTGCTGCGATTCATGGGGTCGCAAAGAGTCGGACGCGACTGAGCAACTGAACTGAACTGAACTGAGAAAAGAAAGGCTTCCCTTGTGGCTCAGCTGGTAAAGAATCCACCTGCAATGCGGAAGACCTGCATTTCCAACAAGTTTCCAGGTGATGCTGACACTGCTTGTCTGGGAATTGCACTTTGAGAAACACTGTTTTAGATTAGCGGACGTCCCCGGTGGCTCAGATGGTAAAGGATCTGCCTGCAATGCAGGAGACCCAGGTTTGATCCCTGGGTTGGGAAGATCCCCCGGAGAAGGGAATGGCAACCCACTCCAGTATTCTTGCCTGGAGAATTCCATGGACAGAGGACTATTATTTTAAGTACCTGATTACTTAGAATATTATTTTAAGTACTTGATTTGGGATTCAGGCCATACAGCAAGAGTACTGAGGCATTAAGAATAGTTTTCATCTGATCTTTGGAACCTTTTGGTGTAGTAGCTTATGTATGAAAGAAGAAGTGGTAGCCACTCAGTTGTGTCTGACTCTCTGCAACCCCATGTACTATGGCCCGCCAGGCTCCTCTGTCCGTGGAATTCTTCAGGCAAGAATACTGGAGTGGGGAGCCACTCCCTTCTCCGGGGGATCTTCCCAACCCAGGGATCGAACCCGAGTCTCCTGCATTGCAGGTGGAGTCTTCACCATCTGAGCCACCAGGGAAGCCCAGATCATGTACATCCTACCTCAATTTTCTCTCACTGCTTAGTCTGAAATTCTCTTAGAAGGGAATTCTCTTGAAATTTTCAAGGTAACATTAGAATAAAATTTTTTGTCAGGATGGGGTGACTCAGACACAATGTGGACATATATAAATCCAAATGATTTAGACCAGGAGTCCCCAGATCAAATGGCTTATATGCCAAACAGGTCAGAAACTTAATACAAGTGAATGAAGTCAATAGGATCTTGAGGAGAACTGGGGTGGTCAGATCTGAAGAGAGCAGCTTCTACTCAGCTCCAGATAACCTATCAATCAAAAATGGATCTTGGCTCTAAAAAAGAATGCATCTGAGTCAGTTCTAATGAGGTGGATGAAACTGGAGCCTATTACATAGAGTGAAGTAAGTCAGAAAGAGAAACACCAACATCAAAACCAATTCACCAATACAAACACTAATACACCAACGAATATATATGGAATTTAGAAAGGCAGTAACGACGGCCCTATATGCAAGACAGCAAAGAGACACAGATGTAAAGAATAGACTTTTGCACTATTGGGAGAAGGTGAGGGCGGATGATTTGAGAGAACAGCATTGAACCATGTATATTACCATAAGTAAAATAGATGACCATGCAAGTTCGATGCATGAAGCAGGGCACTCAAAGCTGGTACTCTGGGACAACCCAGAGGGATGGGGTGGGAGGGAAGTGGGAGGGTGGTTCAGGATGGGGAACACATGTGCACCCGTGGCTGATTCATGTCAATGTATGGCAAAAACCACCACAATATTGTAAAGTAATTAGCCTCCAATTAAAATAGACAAATTTTAAAAACGTGTATCTTGGACTTCCTTGGTGGTCCAGTGGTTAAGAACCCATCTGCCAACACAGGGGACATGGGTTCTGTCCTTGGTCCTGGAAGATCCCACATGTCTTGGAGCATGCAAACTCTTCACTGCAGCACAGCTATTGAGTCCACTCTCTAGGGCCCGAAAGTCACAGCTACCAAAGCCGGCATGCCTAAGCCCCAGCTCCATGACAAAAGTAGCCACCATGATGAGAAGCCCACTCACCGCAACTCAAAGAAAGCCTGCATGCGGCAACAAAGACCCAGTGCAGCCAAAAATGCAAAACAAAAGTTTTTAAAAAAAATGTAGGTCTGGGGGTTTTCCTGGTGGCTCAGTGGTAAAGAGTTCCCCTGCAAGTTTAGGAGACATAGGTCCGATCCCTGATCCGGGAAGCCTCACAAGCCTCAGAGCAAATAAGCTCGTTGCATCACAACTACTGAGTCTGTGCTCTAGAGCCCGGGAGCCATAACTATTGAGCCGACGCACTGCAGCTACTGAAATCCAAGTGCCCTAGAGCCCGTGCTTGGCAACCAGAGAAGCCACGGCAACGCCTGTGCACCGCAAGTAGAGAGCAGCCCCTGCTTGCCACAACTACAGAAAAGCCTGCGCAGCAAGAAGTCCCAGCACAACCAATAAGATAATAAAAAAAGATTTCCTTTTAATGTAGGTCTTTTACGGTCAGCTCTTCCAAGTTTTCAAAATAAGCTGGAGTTCCAACATTTTATGTAGAAGCTCTCAATTTTCAAACACAGGCAACTAATTTAAAATGTTTAAACACTGCATAGGACACAAAGAAAGGTATGTGAGCTGGATGATGCCAGGTAATAACTTCTGGTAAGTCTCAGAACCTTCCTCCTGCACCAGCCGGGAAGAATACATGTTGGGCAAAGTTCTAATCTAGTCACTGTGCTCACAGGCACACTCGCCCCAGTGGTCATCTGCTTCCCAAATAAAAAGCTCTTTCTCTAAAGACCTACTAAAGCCCCTGTGTGTAAGTAGCTTGCCCGTCCAAATAAATTCTCTGCCAGGGATCTGAGTTTGGGAAAACGATGGCAGAGAGAAATGAGTTCTTCAAACATGGGAACTATTGATCCCAAATTAATGATTAAAGTGACCAGAATCTCTAGGAATACTAACTAGACCTGGGGACTACACAGATCTGAGGATTCTCAAGCATCCCATCACAATGGTGATGTGATTTGGCACCTGGGAATTGTTTCACTTTGCCTAAAGACTCACTGAGAAAATCAGTCCTTTCAAAGATGTCCAAGACAACTACAGAGGCAAGATGGAATCGCAAACCTGATGATTCAAGTCTCATGGGTCTACTCTAAATAATGGTGGCAGCCTGGAACACTGTCTTAAGGAGGATTCTGAAGCTGAATCCTGACACAGTGGAAAACCAAGAATGCAAGAGATCTAGAAGAGAGAAAAGGCAGCAGGCAGGCCTGTTTTGTATAACAGGTACACTTGTGTTCACCAAATCTAGCTTTTCTATAGTGTATCAATACAGCAACCAATATAATATTTTCAAAACGTTAAGTAGGATCAAGTCACATCTTGCCAGTAGCTTTCCATTTTACTCAGAGTAAAAGTTGAAGTTATTATTATTACACAAAAAGCCCTATGTTATTTGACTCCTCATTATTCCTCTGATCTCATTTCCTGCTACAGCATGTCCCCTTGATGCCATTCCAGATGTACCATTCACTTCACTGTTCTGCCAACACACTAAGCAAATCGCTGCCTTGGGACTTTACACTTGCTATTCCAGCCACTTTGGATAGTCACAAACTTCACTCTCTTATCCTCTTACCAATTAGACCTTCCTCAACTGGTTATTTAAAACTGCTACATATTCACACACACTCACACACACTCCCCCCCACCTCCTTTTTCCCTTCCCTTCCCCACCAATCTCCCTCTCCTGCTGCATACTTTCTACAACACTTATCACTATCGGACACAATAGTTTACTTTCTTATTTTTCTTCTTCTTCTTCTTTTTTTAAATTTTTCTTCTTCTAAAATGAACCTCCATGAGGAATGGGTTTCTGATGGTTCTGTTCACCCCTATACCCTTAGCAAAGTGTCAGGCACATACTGGCATCCAAAGAATTAATAAATAAATGAATGAAAAAATAGATGATAATAGCAGATGATGAATAAATCAGTGAGTAAACAAATAGATGATAAAAACAAAGGAACCTGGGTCCTAACATGGGTTCAGGGACTAATAGGTTAAGTAACTTCAGGTGAGTTATTCTGGTCCTCAGAAGACTGTTATCCTTAGCTGTATAAACTCTGACATTCTTGCTACTCTACAAAAGCAGAAACTATGTTGTGGAAGAATGACACCATTTCCTCTGGGCCAGTTAGTAAGACAGGAGAAAGCCAGGACTGGAAAGTCTCCCCAAGTCCAAACAGAATGCCCAAACTAAGCTCTTATAAACAACAACAAAATTATGATAGAATTGACAAATATAAAAACTAAGTAATCCTAAAGAGAAAATTCTAGAAAAGTAATGCAGACTCTTTAGCTTATTTTTTTCCACTTTTTTTTTAACTGACTCTACTCATTAAATCTCTGCAAACATTAGCAAGTGTCTGTGGTTGAGGGAGAATGTTCCACAGCAGAAAAAGGAAAAACACACCCAGTTTTTCATAGGAAACTTTGGAATGATTTAATATTCATCCTCAGACAAAATTCAGAATAATCCTCTCAGAGAGCCTAATATTAGGATAATGGTTAACCAAACAACAAAGACGCAATAAAGCAGCACTAATTTCCCTGCGGTCTAATTCTTTAAAAAATCACAAGCCCAGATAGGCTATGAAAGACAGTGCATCTTCATCGGATGACTGAATATTTCTTTTACCGTTAACAATTTCAAACTCAACAAAAGAAAAATGGCAAGTGAGGAAATAATTATTAAAGCTGCTTTGGATGGTCACAAAAAAAGTGGATGCCACTAATTGGGGGTCCTCGGAACAGTTCAAATGTCAGTCAAAATGTTGTCTCAAGACCCTGGAGGCCCTCAGGCCAGGAGCTACTGCCAGGGGCATTTAGGGGAAGTGTGAGCTGCACAAGAAAATGCTCAAGCACTTTGCACTTTAAGAGAAACGATAGAACTGGATGTGTGATCTTTCAAACAGCTTTCCCCAGCAGACATGACCATCTGCTTCCAGCTCTACTTACGAATTCATAGTCTCCATCCTGGGGAACTTTCCAGTCTGAAGAGTTCTGCAGTGGGCCAGGGACACTCTTGCCGAAGCTGTTGATCTGATTTTCCTTTTCTTTTTGTTCAAAGTATTCAAGGAACGACGGTCTGGCAGGCTGCATGGTCTCATCCCTTCCTGAAAACCAAGACAAATACAAGGTGAAATATACTATCTCAGATTTCAGACAAGTTTAGTAAATGGATCTGTCTCCAGGTGGGCTACTGTTACGGAATCAGTGGCTTTTTGTTAAGATAATCCTTTAATGTTCTAGTGAAAAGTATAGGAAAATGTACCCAAAAAATTCTCATTCATAATACATTCCATAGGATTTCAGAGGATTCATGGCCCTCTCTGGATCCCTTTTTCTAAACGGAAAGACTTGGTAATGCAATGACTCTGAGTCAGCTGCAAGTCATAGTTTTCGGATGCCTGATAGCAAAGAGTTTTCTATAACATTTAGACTGAAAAGAGGCGCACAAGCCAAAATATTTATTAATTGTCTACATATATAATATGCTCCATAGGCATCAGAGTCAGGAAAGGGGATGACACCACAGACTGATTGATTTCCCTTGGCAATCTCATGATCTAATTTGACGAATGAGAAAAACAGGTCTGAAAAAGAAAGTCCAAGTATGTCACAATCCGCTCCATGAATTATTATATAACTTTTAAAACACTGTTTACAAATCGCTTATGATAAAGGAGGAAAAATAAGATACAATATTATATATACAGTACAATCTCAACTCGGTAAAATTATATACATAGGAGAAAAAAACATGACTAGAAAAAAATATGACTAAAATGTTACCAGGATTTATCTCTGATGGCAGGATTATAGGTGATTTTATTGAATTCTTTAAAATATTTTTTCCTTGATCCAAAGCTTTTTTTCATTTCTAACTGGAGGATAACTGCTTTACAATGCTGTGTTGGTTTCTGCCATCTAACAGTGAATCAGACATAACTGTACATATATCCCTCCCTCCCACCCCCCACCCCATCCCACTCCTCGAGGTCATCACAGAGCACCGGGCTGAGCGCCCTGTGCTAACAGCAGCTTCCCACTAGCTATCTGTTTTACAAATGGGGATGCATACGTTCAGTGCTACTCTCCCAATTGGTCCCACCTTCTCCTTCCCCCGCTGTGTCCACAAATCCGTTATCTACGTCTGCATCTCTATCCCTGTGCTGCAAACAGGTTCCTCTGTACCGTTCTTCTAGATTCCATATACACATGTTAATATATGATATTCGTTTTTCTCTTTCTGACCTACTTCACTATGTAAAGAAGATCGTATAGGATATTATTAGGATATATTATATATTATTACGATCCTATTATTAGGATCATATTAGGATATAGAGTTGACTGTAAGAGTTACACATGCCCAGAAGATGGCAAGATCTTGTAAGACAGGTGGTCGGGGAAGACTGGTTGAAGGACTCAGGTTAGCAGTCCCACAGCAGGGCAGCTTACAGAGCAGAACCAGTGGTTATGTAACAGCAGTTATCACATGAGAGCAGAATACAGCAGTTGCTCACTAGAACTAGTAACAATCGCAGAAAGAGCAACTGTACCTGGAATGACTTAAAAACCTAGTTGGCTGAAGGTGCCTAGTTCACAGCAATCTAATCCTGGGAAGTACAGAAGCTTTTTTTTTTTTTCAGTACTCTGCATGTGGATTTATACTGCCTTTTCCCCCAGTAACCAGGAAAAAAGACTAAAGGTTCAGAGCTATAAGAAGTGAACAGGTAGGGGCCCAGAACATAAAGAACAGCACGTGTTTCTCTCCAAGCACCCTTGTTCCCTGCAGTCTCATTTCCTGACATCTGCTCAGTCCCAGTTTCAAGCCAGCATCCTGACTGCCTCTCAGATGTTTGTCTTACTTACCATCACCATTGCCAAGTTCAACAGCAGCCAATCCCAGATCTGCCCACTTCCAGATGCTGCCAGTAGCTTACTTCACTGTTGCCCCCTCATTTATTAGGGATTAAACACGATATTTGCTAGGACCAGTCAATAATCATGTTCAATGTCTGTTTTGTTATGTCTGTTCTAGGTACGATGTTAAGTGCTTTTTACACTTATTTTTTAATTTTTTTACACACTTTTAAAGTTAAATTTAAGATATTATTTCATAATATAGTTCTGAAGGAACTGCAACAAAATAAAACTTGTAAAAATGGGGGTGTTTTGGATTTTCCAACAACTTAGGACATAAAGTCCTTTTGATCAGTCCTTTCCTATGGAGATCACCAAAGGAGAAGTTTGGCTCAGAGACAACTCTGTAGCAAGTCTACCCCTAATCCTACAAACAAAAATGGGTGTTTAGAGGGCCTCCTGGAACCGAGCAACTGTGGCATGCCATAGGTGGCTGACACAGGCAATACGCAGTGTACTTTTACACAGACTATCTTGGAACTTCCTTGGTGGTCCAGCAGTTAAGACTCGGTGCTCCTAATGCACGGGGGATGGGTTTCTTCTCTGGTCGGGGGAACCAAGATTCTGTATGCCACACAGTGCAGCAAAAAACAAACCACCAAAAAAAAGGGGGCGGGGGGGGGGAACTGGTTCAGACCAGCTGAAGAGAATAGAATGATCAGAACAAGGCAGAAAGCCTACATGTATATCAAACAACTGGACGGCTGTTTGGGGAAAGACTACATTGTAACCACACCTCCCATCTTCAACCAGGAAAACTCCAAATGAAAAAGAGCTCTAATTATAAAAATGGAAATCATAAGTACTAGAAGAAAACATGTGTAAATGCAATGTATTTAAAACCTGGAAGCAGAGAGAAGCCTCGACAACATGGTTTTAGATGAAGCCTTTGGAAGCCAGTCAGCCCCAGCTGATCATTAAGTTTTTGAGGCGGTTTGTTACACAGCAAAAACTGACTGATACAGTATCTGAGATCTGTCTCCATCTCTTTCCATCACACCCCCCACACATCGAACTATACCTACAAGAGGAATTCCAGACTTTGGGAACTCAGGTTCAAATGCAACTAACATTGACTGAATGCTTTTCTAAGCTTCAGGCCCTTGACTTGATGCTTCCACAGGATGTTGCCATCCAAACTTCACGAACACCATGTAAATAAAGTAGGAGGGAAGATGATTTGCCCTTGTCGGCACCTACCATGTGCTACACGATGTATTGTTTCCCTTTGTCCTCCCATCTTTTGAGAACCCAGATCGGGAAGATCCCCTGGAGAAGGAACTGGCAACCCACTCCAGTATTCATGCCTGGGAAATCCCATGGACAGAAGAGACCAGCGGGCTACAGTCCATGGGGTCAGAAGAGTCGGACACAACTTAGCAACTAAACCACCACCACCACTATCACTTCCACTTTCTAGATGAGAAATTTGCCTAAGTTATACAAGGATAGGATTTGAACCCTGATCATCAGGCTTCAAGGCTGCCTCTCATATTGCAAATGCTCTAAAATCAAAATGAAAATTCTTGACATGTCCAAACTGCCATTAGGCTGAGTGCAGAAAGACTGGGGGAATGGAATTTTCCCAGTAACATTATCTCTGGACTCTTCTTTCAGCACTCCTGAGGAGACCATCAGGCACGCTGGACAACAGCCTGACGACATTGAAAGGTGTCAGAGAACCGCTCCCTGCTGACTAAAGACAATGCTGTCCCCAGGGCTTCTGCCAGCCGGTGGGCTTTGAGTTTCAACGTGAGCTGCGGTATTTTTCTCAGGTGTATCCCAGGAAATGAAGACGTTCCACTGAATGATAATACCAGAAACCTGAAGCCACTGGGAGAATGGACTCAATAGAAAAGTCAAACTCGGAAAATAGCCATGTCTTGCTCTGATTCTTTTATCTGATGCAAGGAAAGCCTGAATTCCTACATTATGACAGGCCTGTTTCTCTTTGTAAGCAGCACCTGGTAAGCTAAATGGACAATCTGTCAAAGTCCACAAAAGGGCAAATTCATAAGCAACTGTATCTTATATTTAGTTTTCTTTGAAAAAATGCTATGTAAAAGCAGAAGGACACAACAATTCAAAAATCATCAGCTGATGAAGGAGTAAATAAAATGTGACAACGTCTATATATAGATACAATAGAGTATTATCTGTAGATAAAAAATAAATACAGACACATGGTACAACATAGAGGAACCCTGAAAACTGGATGCTGAATGCAAGGAGCCAGTCACAAAAAGTCACATTCTATGACTCTATTTATATGAAATGTTCAGAACAAGCAAATCTGCAGAGACAAAAAGTAGATTAGCAGTTGCCTAGGGTTATTGGGGCAGTGAGGATTGATGGATACAGAGTTTCTTTAGAGGGTGATCTAAATGTTCGAAAATTAGATTTTGAACAAAATCGGGTATATCCATACAAATGGAATATTATTCAGCTATGAAAAGGAATGAACTATTGATATATGCTACAACATTGACAAACCCTGAACACATAAACTCAGTGAAAGAAGCCAGATACCAAGGCTGCATTTTGCATGATTCCATTTATATAACACTTTCAGAATAGGCAAATCCTTAAGAGACAGAAAGCAGATCAATGGTTGCCTTGGGATGGGGGAAAAGGGTAACGAGAAGTGACTGCTAACAGGACACTGGTTCCAGGGGTAACGAAAATGTATGGGATTCAACAGTGGTTATGACTGCACAACCCTGCTAAAATATTCTTAAAAACCACAGAACTGTAACCTTAAAATGGTGGATTTTATATGTGAATTATATCTCAATTAAAAAATAATAAATTAAAAAAATTAGACCATGGTGAGTCCATAAAAAATTAGTTCACTGAACTGTACATGTTAAATGAGTGAATTATATATCAATAACTCAATTAAAAGAACAGAAGGACCCCTTTTCCCTATTTACTTATATTTCTGGATTTATATGAACTATAACACAATGCCAAGGCACTCATAACTGGGAAGAAGCCTGACCAAAGACTGAGGCCCTTTTCCTTTGGAATGACCATCTATTAGACACTAAACTTCATGGCCTTCCATTTAAAATGTTCATTTTTAAGACTGTCACTAAGTAATCCACAATGGTCAATCTATTCTTTCCTTAATTTCTACAGTCACTCTTTTCTACCTGGTTTAAAATACAGAACTGGAAAAAGTCTCCATTTTCTTCTCTGTTTCATGCATGAATATTTACAAGAAAACAAGAAATCTCTCACATGTTTTCTTCTAGCATGGAATAATATGCCTTATCATAGGGTTATTGTTTTGTTTTTTAATCTAACTTTCATTATGTGTGTGGTTTTTGGTTTCAAGACTGGGGCACCTAAGTGCTTTACATGTATTAACCCATCTAATGGCACAAGTTATTATCCAAGTTTCTGTATGTGGCCATAAATATTCCTTTGAATGTTCTTTGAAACCACTAAGAATTGTCAGAATGATTAAGTTACAAGGTTCCCTGGAGTCCAACCCAAATAACTCTTCTAAGAACCAGTTTTGGTAACTGCCTCTATGTAAACTGACTTCTGGGCAATGATGCTCTGGTTCTTTAAGTCTAGTATGCTACCATATACCTATTCAAAGAGATCTAAATCCAGATTTCAAGGTGTTACTGACTAGAGCAACAGAGGCGGCTTACCCAAAAAGACACAAAAGGTTCACAGATGAGAGTGATCCATACTCAATTATGGTTACTGCAACAATTTCCTAATTGGTCTTACTGTTCCTAGTCTTTTCAAACTCCATTATCATACAACTGAATCTCCTTTTAAAAAAAACCCTTTGCTATATCAGTTTTCTGATCAAAATGTCTTTGAACTACCTTATTACCAACAAGACCAAGTTCAAACTTCTTGCTCTGGCATTCAAGGTCCTCCAATATCTGGGCAACACCCACACACTTCAGCCAAACTGAATGTTTAATATATAACATACCCCCTCCTTTCTGAGTCTGCACCTGCTTGGAATATCATCCTCCCACCTCTGTGTATACCTAAGTTCTCACAAATCCTTTAACACTTCTCTGAATCACTTACCCAGTATTTGGCTTAACATTACTACTTGCCTCTGCAAAGGTCCTCCTTAACTAAGTGATATCAACATAAATACCACTATCAGAAGCACCCAGGGTAAAGCTCCAGATACAGAAGGAATTAGAAAGAACATTAAGAATACGGTAGGCACTCCATACGTGTTAGACAACGATGACGACAAATGTCATCATCTCCTTCCAATCTACAAATTCCTGGTTGGCCACAAACGTCTCATTTGGCTTTTTGTACACTACCCAGTAAGGGCACATACTGAATACATAATAAATGTTATTTGGTTGGGATTAAATATTTCTTTTTAACAAATACTGGTTCCAAGCTGATATTTTTTAGAGCATAAACATTTAAGAGAATCATCTACTTTTTCTTTGGGACCCATTTAATTTGATCATAATGCATCTCCGTCTTCTTGCTGAACAAGGGTAAGCAGGTCGGAAAGCTTAGAGCACTAGGAAAATATATTCCCCTAACTGATCAAAACTGATTTATCAGCCTCTTAGACATAAGAGCCAAAGAATATCTTTTGGACTTTTCCCTTTGATCTTCATTATGACTACCCTCTTTTGGAAAACAGATTTTTCCCCCCATGGCTATTCTTGGCTCTCCTTTCACCAACCTAACTCTAGTGGAGCAGCACCTTATCTTCCCCAAAATATAGACTGTGAGACCTTCAGCCACGTCACCCTGAGATCCAGTACTTTCACATCCTAATATGTGGTCTGGCAATGAGGGGTTTGAACGAATTTTCAGGCACCATGTGTCTGGGCTTTTTGGCTCATCCCACAAGAATCAAGAAGGTTTCCAAAGATAAAAGTGAGCCCGACATCTGGACGTAATTAGAAAAACTGCACAAACAATTAGGATTTAGTCTCCGCTCTGGCAGGATGACCTTGAATTACTTGTGCAAAAATTATTTGTGAGAATAGTCTAAAGACCAAGATTTCTGCTCTTCTGTTGTGAATCCCACCCTAGAGGGAGCTTCTGATAAATGCTCAGTGAACGCCAGAGATTATCTTTCAGGGATGGAAAAAAAATCAAGTGGGTAGTAAATCCCACAGTATTAAGATAACCTTTTCAAACTTCAAAAAGGAAGGCTCACAAGGATCCAAAATCTAGCCTCTAAAATCTACAGTCTCATATTTTGAGGTACTACTTAACAGAGTCTCAAAACATCTGTTACCTTTTTGCCAAGGAATTAGAATTAATCTGTCTTTCTCTCCCCCTAGGTCTCCCTCCTACCCTCCCTCCTCCACATTTTAAAAACATTACTGAAATTGACAAGTGACCTTCCTTTAGATCAATCAGCTTCAAGTCAGGGCCACAGAAGTGGCACTTATAAAATACCATTAATGCCAAGAGTAAAAACGAAAAAAACATGACTAGCAAGAGAAAAGGAATTACAATGCAGAAAAGTAGCTCTGGTTGAAGGAATTTTTGAAGGTCCAACAAAAAAAACCACCATCATACACTAAAAAAAAACAAACACAAAAACCCACTGTCATACCCTATCAAATATCATAGTACTTACTCTTTTTAAGCTTTTCTATGCTAAGCATTTTAAATAAGTATTTCTTACCATCTTAATCTGACAAAATAGGAACTTTTATGCTCTTTTATGCACTTTTTCAGACTAGGAAACTGAGGCTCCAAAAAAGGAAGTAACTTGCCAAAGCTTGATAAAGTTTATAAGATTCTGAACAAAGTTTCAAACCAAAGATTCTGATTCCAAAAATTAATGTTCCCCCTACTACTCCTTTTTCTTTCTCCTACCCTTACTGAGAGATACGTTTCTAACCAAACTACATGTTTTAGCTTTTAGCTTTGGTACATACAAGCACACTGATGCTATCTGAAACTCTCATATGATGCTGTGCATGACAAAGATATATGGACTGTATTTTTGAGAATACAAATATTCTCTGATGATAGTTTTAAACAATCTGAAGGGATCTGAAATCAGACAGTAAGGTCACTGTAGTAAAGAAGCTTTAAAACAAATTCGGTAGTACTTTATGTCCTATTTACCATCCTTGCAAATATTAAAATCTGAGTCTGAGAGAATGAGACAGAGAAAACACAAGGGAAGCAGTGTTACAAAGTCCTCTCAAAAAACTGCAGGTGGAAAGAAAACAGGCTGTGAGTCAAGAATTCCATCTTATGTGGCTCTGAAATTAGCATCTGATGGATGATGCTGAAATAAAATCATTTCAACAAGATCCTGACTTTGGTTTTAACATGAGCAAACTCACAACAATAGGTGCCTTCACAAGACCTAGGACTTTCTGGGAAACTATGAATACATAAAGTTTTTATCACATAATACTATCACAGCAGTTTACCCAAAACATAGTTCTGAACTGCTCTAAGTTAATAATGCCATGATGCTTTAGAATTCCATTTCGGGACTTCCTTGGTGGTCCAATTGGTTAAGATTTTGCCTTCCAATGCAGGGCATGTGGGTTCAATTCCTGGTCAGGGAGCTTAGTAAGGTCCCACATGCCGCACAAGCCAAAAACCATAATGTAAAACAGAAGCAATAGTGTAACAAATTCAATAAAAAACTTTAAAAATGACCCACAGCAAAGACATCTTTAAAAAATAAAATAATATTTTGAAGAGATTAAAGAGCCTCTTAATACAGGTGAAAGAGGAGAGTGAAAAATCTGGCTTAAAACTCAACATTCAAGAAACTAAGATCATGGCATCCAGTCCCATCAATTCATGGCAAAACAGATGGGGAAAAAGTGGAAGCAGTGACAGATTTTATCTTCTTGTGGTCCAAAATCACTGCAGACGGTGACTGCAGCCATGAAATTAAAAGATGCTTGTTCCTTAGAAGAAAAGTTATGTCAAACCTAGACAGCGTATTAAAAAGCAGAGACATCACTTTCCCAACAAAGGTCCGTATAAGCAAAATTATGGTTTTTCCATGTACAGATGTGACAGGTGGACCATAAAGAAGGCTGAGCGCTGAAGAATTGATGCTTTCAAACTGTGGTGCAAGAGAAGACTCTTGAGAGTCCCTTGGACAGCAAAGAGATCAAACCAGTCAATCTTAAAAGAAATCAACCCTGAATATTCATTAGAAGGACTACTTTGGCCACCTGATGAGAAGAGCTGACTCACTGGAAAAGACCCTGATGCTGGAAAAGACTGAAGGCAGGAGGAGAAGGGGGCGACAGAGGATGAGATGGTTGGATGGCGTTATTAACTCGATGGACATGAGTTTGAGCAAACTCCAGGAGATGGTGATGGACAGGGAAGCCTGGCGTGCTGCAGTTCATAGGGTCTCAAAGAGTTGGACACGACTTAGAGCCTGAACAACAAGAGATTAGAATGCAATTAGAAATTTAAGTTTCAAATGGAAACCATCCAGTCCCTCCCTTTAGTTCACTGAGTCTAGTTTAACCATCCAGTCCCTCCCTTTAGTTCACTGAGTCTAGTTTAAAAGGTTTGCGTCAGTGGAAATAATCTTTTAATTCAGTGGTCCAAGTTCTGCCTAATCAATGGCCTAATCAGCCTGGAGATAAGGAGAGGAACAGGCCATCATGTATCTCTTGGGAATGCAGTGAGGACAAGAAAACCATTTATCATAGCCAATGAGTCTTGGAAGGGAGAACCACTGCGTGTCAAATCTTTAGCACATGAGGTACATATTTTAAGGGGTCCTCCTTTGGCCTGTCATTTCCTCATCTGGGACAAAAGCATTAACTGCTAAACTACAAATTTATGCCAATCAGGCTCAAATTGCTCCAAGATTTTTTTGTTATCTCTGCCTCTGAAAAAAAAATTTTTTGTTATTTTCAAAGATACTCTAAAGTATCATTAAAGTATAACAACACAGTTTATGTGATAAAATATTTTTAGTATGTTTTAAAATCTTGGATTCTTTGTCTACTTCTTATATAGACGTAGAAATTCTCATTTGAGCTCCTAATTATAATATCCTATTTGATCAAGATGAAGTAAAACAGAAGAAATTCTCTTCCTTTAAGAAAAGATGCTTGCTTGAGGATGAAATGGTGAAGCCGTTTTCCTGCATATTAAGACACACCAAAAAAAACCCCTCACATATAACAAAATTTCATTATCTTCATAGCACTACTAATGATCTTCAGTGCCCAATATATTACTTTGAATGACATATATTAATAATTAATATAACTGAATCACTTTGCTGTACTGTATACTTGAAACTAACACGACACTGTAAAACACCTATACCTCAATTTAAAAAATGGATGCTGTAATTTTTTTCAATTAAGAGGGCTGCTAATTTTTTTAAAAAAATCTGTGGGATATGCTTGATTTTCTGAAGCACATATTTCTATCAGTATTAAAGACAGATGTAATACCTGAATCAGTAGAAACCAGCAACCTCTAGATATTATTTTATTAGGAAACTGTTAAGTGAAGCACTTTCAAACTTATATCTCAAATTAATCCTCTTGAGATTTATTTCTAAAAACTGAAAATCATGAGTTAAAAATAATGTAGTTTTATGCTGATGTACCAGATGTACAAAACCTTCAAGGTTACAAAGACTATCCAGATAACCTTCACTCAGACTCCTCAAATGTTAACATCTTATTACATTTGCGTTATCATCCTTCAGTCAACCTAGCTAGCTAGCTATAAAACCTTATCACAGTTGTGAGTCTTGATAACCCAAAACACCAAAGTCTTACGTTTGAAGATTCTGGAAATAGGTGTCAAAAGGTAAGAAAGGCAGGCTTCTCACAATTTTTAACAGGATGCCCTAAATCACAGAAGCAATGAGGATAGAAGCCAAAGGCTTGCCTAGGGTGACTTTAGACAAGACACTGAACTTCTAACTTGAACTTCCTCATTATGTATGGCAGGAAGTTCATAACTGATAAACCCGTATCTCAGGGAAGTTATGAGAGTCAAATATAAAAGGAACAATTCCCAGGAAGAGTTAACAATTCTAAATCTATATGCATCAGAGACAATGCAACCTCAAAATACAAAAGACCTCTCCCCAAAAAATATAAATCTCAAAATTAACAAAAATAAATAGACAAATCACAACCACAGAGTAACAATTTTAACATCTCTCTCTCAGAAACCAAAAGATCAAATATCAAGGATTAGTTCTGAATAGCTATATTTGAAGACAATTAGTAAGCTAAATCTACCAGATACATATAGATTCCTACAAGCAATTTGAAAACACACATTCTTTCTAAGGCACACAAACAACATTTAACAAAAACTACTGACATATTAGGTCAAACGTGTTCATTAGCTATAATTCTATGAAATTGAAAATTTAAAGTAAGTAGTTTAAAAAATTCATACAATTTGGTTTTTAAAAAGCACTTCTGAATAATTCAAGAGTTAAAAAAGAAATATGTAATAAGCACAAAGCGCCACAAACTGGGAAAAAACATTTCCAATGTCCCACATATGAAACCTGTAGGAGGCAGAGAAAACTGAACTTCGAGAAAAAATTATAATGTTAGTTGAATACATTAGTAAGCAAGAAAACTGAACAGCTGTGTTCAACCAAAAAAACTAACAATAAAATTTATTACCAATTTTGATTAAAAAAGAAATCTCTTAAACTAGAAATAGACAACATCTCCTTTAACTTGATAATATACAGATCCACTACAATGACTTAGTGGAAATTACTAGAAGAAATTTCTTTAAGATAAGGAATCAGACAAGAATGCCCACTACCACCTCTATTTTTAGAGGTCTTAGTAAGACAGAAAAATATATTAAGTATAAAAGATCAAAAGGAAAAACTAAGAATGCAATTCACAGACAATTAGATTGTCTTCATTAAAAAAAAAAAAACCTATTAGAACAAATAAAATAATCTACAGAAATTAACAAAAAGATCTAAAATATCTTTATGGATATAATTATAAAGTTATCTAAGAATAGAAGATATAAGCCAAACGAGAAGATAAAACTATATTCACGAATAGGAAGAATTAACATCATAAAGATGGCCATTCTGCCTAATTAATCTGTGTATTCAATGCAATTCAGTCAATATCCCAGAGGTATTTTACAAAATTTCATAGACTGATACTAAAATTGGCATGAACAAATTTCAGTAATAACCTGTAATTGAAAAGAAAAACAAGTAAGAGAAGGAGAATTTATTTTTCATAGATAGGCAAGGAAGGCCTGAGAAGGTAACAGGACCAAAGATCTGAATGGAGGGAAAAGCAAATCTTTCACATGGAAGAAATAAAATTAGATGACTATAGCTCATATTGCAAATTTTTAAAAATATCTGATATATTAAAATCCTAAATGTGGACAGTAAAACTTTATAACCTTTAGGAAAAAAAAAAAATAGGAGACAGTTTTTAAGACATTTGAGTAGCAAAGAATTTCTCTTCATTGAAATATTGTTGGCACATGACATTATTTTAGTTTCAGTGTATTAAATAATGATTTGAAATTTGCATACATTATGAAATGATCACCATGCATTGTCTAGTAAACATCTTGATTACCAAAAGAGTAGGAGGAGTGAAAATTAGGAGTCTGGGATTAACTACATATAAAATTAACTACTACATATGAAATAGATAATCAACAAGGACCTACTATATACAGCACAGGGAACCTTACTCAATATTCTGTAGTAACCTACAGGAAAAGAATCTGAAAAAGAATGGATGTATGTATAACTGAATAACTTTGCCATACACCTGAAACTAACACAACATTGTAAATCAACTATATGCCAATATAAAAATAAAATTTTTTAAAATACATTATTAAGAATTTCTTAAAGAAGGCACAAAAAAACATATGGTATAAGAAAATTCTGACAAATGTGACTTCATGAAAACAAAAGTTGCTTTCTAAGAAAAGATCCTGAAAAATTAAAAGCACAAATCACTAGCTGGGAAAAAATATTTACCATGCATATAACTGATGAAAAATTAGTATCCAACACACAAAGAACCACTGCAAACCAGTAACAAAAAAAGAAAGAAAAAAAAAAGGACAACATCTACTCTCAAAGAAAGTATTGGATTTGTGAAGTCAATATAGAAATAAATTAGAGGAAAACTAAAGTGGCCACACAAGAAAAGATATAAACTGTCATTGTTAATGTTTATTATGATACATAAAATAACTTTTCCCAAGTCAGTTTCTGCAGAAGAATTTTAAGTTTTTAAAAAATATATATATATTCAGTTACTTTGTTAGGGACACTTTGGCAGATGATAGTTTCAAAACTATATGCATGGTACCATGCTGCAGAAAGAACACCTCAGTTCTAGTTAAGGGCTACCGAGAAATCTGGGAAGAGAGAGGAAAAGTTTAAACTATTTTGAGACGTTCTGACCGACTTTGGTCTTACTTGAACTTTGCCAAGTATGAGGTATTCAAACTCCTACCTAAATAAAATAAAGACATTGTCCTAGTGTTGCTGTAGTTACTTAAAATAGATGTTAAAATAAATAACTCACAGCCTTGATCTAGAATGAAGCCTTCCATAGAAAGGGGATTTGTGGACACAAGTGAGAATACCATTTAAACTCATAACCTATGACAGAGGTCCCTCTACTGGTGCAGAGAAAGTATGACGACCGTGACTGACAGAACCCTCTCAAGTCATCTCAGGAATGTGAACTTCAAATCATGGGGGGCAAAAGTTCTTCTCCAGTCCTTATGCAAAATGAAAAATAGGACCCCACTGACACAGACACACAGAAGCAGCCTACCCAAATCCCCAAACTGGCATTTTATCCAGACAGGGGTTTTCAAAGTAGTGTGGGCCATGATTGACCTTTGTGGTTGTGAAAGGTTGTTCTTGGGGTCTCTCATAAAACAAGCATATCGCACCCCTCTTCAACCCTCTCTCCAACTGCAATCTGATTCTTTATGGTAGTCAGACACATACAACCAAGATACACTCCCTCAGATGTTAACAGAATCATCAGAGGCGGGTCCCCTTAGAAAACTTTGTGCTCTCTGCCTCTGGAAATCCTGAGGAAACATGTAGAGAGGTGAGTTACCAGCATGGATCATGGCAAGCTTAGGCCTCCCATCAGACGCCCTGGTCCTGTCCCTCCACAACTTAATGAAGGGGCTCTGCTGAGGGGCAGGGTAACATAATGGTTAAGAGCATGAGCCTGGAAATTAGATGCATCTGGCCCCAGGTCTTGGCTCTTCTGTTGCTCACTATGTAATCACGAGCAAGTTACTTAATCGCTTTGCAATTCAGTTTCTGCTGCTCTGAAAGGGTGGAGGTGGCTATGGAAAACCACACAGCATGGCTGCAATGATTAAAATATATGAGATGCTTACAAAGGATTAAGCACCACACCTGGTAGATATTAAGTGCCTAATCATTAATGATTATCATTACCAGTTATAACGTCTATCCTCTGGGGTACAGTTAATATATATAAAAAACAACTATTTCTTTTTAAAAAAAAAGATATCTCTGGAATTTCCTCAGAAGCCAACACCAGTCTTAACATGAATTTTGATAGGTTTATGTTATGGATCTAATGCACATTACAGTTTCCCCGGTGGTTCAGGGGTAAAGAAACTGCCTGCAATTCAGGAGACATGGCAGGAGCCTCGGGTTTGATCCCTGGGTGGAGAAGATTCTCTGGAGAAGGAAATGGCAAACCACTCCAGTATTTTTACCTGGAAAACTCCATGGATAGAGGAACCTGGCGGGCTACACTCCAAGGGGTCACCAAGAGTAGGACACAACTGAGTGTGTGTGTGTGTGTATGCATGTACACACATACACAATACACATTAACACAAGGATAGGCTTCCCAAACAAACCAGAAGTTCAGTAGAATGAAGAGAGCATAGACTTTGGGACTACGATTAAGAAACTTTAGTGTTAGTCGCTCAGTCGTGTCCAGCTCTTTGTGACTGTGGCCTGCCAGGCTCCTCTGTCCATGGGATTCTCCAGGCAAGAATACTGGAGTGGGTTGCCATTCCCTTATCCAGAGGATCTTCCTGACCCAGGGACTGAACCTGTGTCTCCTGCATTGCAGGCAGACTCTTTACCATCTGAGCTACAGGGAAGTCCCATAGACTTGGGAGTTCTTTCAATTTCCAACTCCAGTGTTTACTAGTCATATGACTATAAGCAAATATTAGCTACTGAAAAAACCACCATGTCTGGGTCAGACAGTTGATTAGACATGACTCAAAAAAGAATTTTAGAATTAGAAGATAAACCCAGGGAAAACACTCAAGAAGTAGCACAGAGAGATTTAAAAGATGGAAACTATAAAGGGGAAATAGCTGGCCGTCCAGGGGAGAAACAAAGGATACTGATAACTGCTATTAATCCTTGTGGAATGTATACTGGTACAAGCCTTCTGGAGGACAATATGGTAGCACATGCACATTACGTTGTTTAAATAGTTATTCAAACAAAAATTGTTCCTAGGAAATTTTTCCAAGGAAACATTAAAAGGAAGGCAAAATTTATATGTAGGATGTTTGTTCCCTGCAGAGTTATTTATACTAGTGAAAAACTAGACACAGCCAAAATGCCCAGCAATGGGTAAATGACCAAAAAACACTGTTAAGTGTGATGAATATAAAAAGGACTATGCAAACAACATGGAAAATGTATATGCTTTTTCAGCAGAAAATAATCAGAAAGTAGAACATCTAGGCAAATTATTATCATATAGGAACTATACAGGCATATGGTCAAGAACAGGAGTGATCTGCTGGAATGAGAGGACTTAGGGGTGAACTAATTTCTTTTATGAGAGGGTACTGATACTGTTAGAATACTGCTGACACAAATAATTTTTAATACAGTAAATAAGAATAGAGGCAATTGCAATATCAAACCTTTTCTAAGGTAGTAAGTGAAAGCCTATTTATTATCACAAAATTTAAACTTGCAGAAACTTCAGTTCTGTATTAGTCATGAGTTCTATAATTTTTATAAACATGTGGGCAAGTAGAACTATAAGGGACAAGGGAAAAACTAAGATTGATAACTCTGCTTTTATTGATTAGGGGCAGTGAGGCCCATACAAGGAAAGAGAATTGTCCAACTTAACACAGTTTCTGAGTCAGGCTTGGTTGGTCTCCTTTAAATGTTTAAAAATCAATTCTGAAGAAATGGTCTAATGTCTGAGATCTGCTTTAAATTAATTCAGTTTGTTATTTTTTTTGGCATAAGGCTGAAATATGATAGGCAGTGAGTTATTTTTGAAACTGGCTATATGTCCATAGAGGTTATGACATTATTCTGCATAGAGGTTATGACATTACTCTGAAAATTAAAATTATTTTAATTTTCCATAGTGAAAAGTTTCAACAACTCCTAAAGTAACGAGTAAAGATCTCAAAATAAGTGGCAAATCTAACCTGTGACTCAAAAATTGAATTATACAACCTGAAACAGATTGTGAACAAAGTTTACTTAATGTCACTTAGCTGTGACTATTGAGGCTTTTAAGTGGGTTTTTCCCTCATGGCTATAATAAAAGATGCATGTTTCTCATTAGACATTCTAACACTGTCCAAGCTCAGAAATTGAACAAACAACCCACTGAATTAATGAGCACTTAAAATATGACAATTACATTTGGAACAAAATGAATTCTTTAAATTTAAAAAAGGCAGATTTTCCATAACACGTGCATGCACAACACCCATTAATGGGTCAGCCAAGTTATATTACATAGGGATTATAATCATCTTCATAATTAAAGCCCTTAAAACAAGGAGACGATATAGCATTTAGAGTCAATCAATGAAAAGAACCAGGAGTCAGCAGCTCATTACTGCAAAACAAACAAACCTAACAAATTACATAGGCTAGCTACTTAAAAGAGCAAAAGAAAAACTAAATTTAGTACATAGCATTCACTTGACAATTTATGGAACACCAAATCTTTCATTCAGGGGATGAAATATACCCTAAGAACAGTTCTGTAATAAGAATTGAGACTAGCAGGGAGTGAAAATGTTTTTATAAACTCTTTGTGAAGTCGCTCAGTTGTGTCCGACTCTTTGCAACCCATGGACTATAGCCTACCAGGCTCCCCTGTCTATAGGATTTTCCAGGCAAGGATACTGGAGTGGGTTGCCATTTCCTTCTCCAGGGTATCTTCCCGACCCAGGGATCGAACCCAGGTCTTCCAGGTAGCAGACAGACGCTTTACCATCTGAGCCATCAGGCAAGCCCATAAACTCTTTGTAAATATCCATTTTTAAGGCCATAAACAACAATATAAGGACTAAGAAGGAAGAAAAATAAAGATTCTTAAGGAAATGCAGAGTTCAAAGTCCTATTAATAATTTACAGGATACACTACAATATCAGCAGTATTTTTGGTGGTATTTTTTTCCTCTGAGAATAACTCTAGAAAATAACTTGGAAAATAAACACAATTGAAAGTACCTATTTATAATCCCTTTACCTACTTTTAATATTTGGTTGATTTTTCTCTAGCCTTTTGATTGGTTCTTTTTTTTAGTCTTTTTTTTCTATGAACATATTAACATGTTAATTTATTTTTTTACTTTTATAAAGCTGGAATATTAATTTACCTAGATCTTCAATTATTTTCTTGGGCCAAATTCCTAGAAATGGAATTTACTGGGTCAAAGGTTTGCATTTTTTAAACTCTTGATACACACTACATTCCAGAAAAGTCAGAGCAATTTATACATCCATCGGCAGTGTGACAACTCTTTCACCATCTGTATAATTCTGACCCATAGTCAAACACAGATGATGAGCCTGGGCCCCAAACTAGAAAAAAGAAAACAAGAAAACCTTTTCCCTTCAGAAACAAAGGGCTGATTATAAATACACAGACCTGGAAGGTGAAAATTCGAGGGGGCTGCCTGAGAACCAAAGCCCTGGAACGGTCTGTTCCAGCTGCAATAAACCAGCTGCGGTTCCCCTGAACCCACTGCCTTTTGGACGCTGTGGACCCGGCTTCCTCTGCTGGCATCTCTCTACCCACCCTACTCACTGCCAGCCTCCCTGCCTTTTCCCTCCAGGATTTGTCAGTAATCCCCAGCCTAAGTTAAATAGTCTTCCACTCTGCTTCGCCAACACCCTCAGATTACCTCTGCTTTAAAGCCCATTTTGTACGCTGAAGTATAATTAAATGGTCTGTCTCCCAGACTAGACAACGACTTCTTTCAGGGCACAGACTGTTTCTTCATTCTCTGCTGTATCCTCAGCATCTAGTGAAGTGCCTGGGATAGAGTAGTAGGCACTGAAGAGAAGTTTACTGAATGAATGAATGAGTCACAAAGCAGCAGGTCTAAAGCGCTGGTCAGAGAGCTTTTTCTGTCTGTAAAGGATCAGACAGCAAACATTTCAGGCTCTAGGGGCCACCTGGTCTCCTTCACAACTGCTCAGCTCTGTCCTTGTAGTGGAAGTCGTCATGGACAACGAGCAAGGGGATAGGCATGGTTGTGTTCCAAGAAAACTTAACTGCCGAAGCCAGGTGGCAGGCCGGATTTGGCCTGTGGACCATAGTTTGCCAAATAATCCCTGATCTAGAAGTTTAAAACTCAAAGTTTTAAAAAGATGAAGTAAAAAAAAAAATGATGAAAAGACCATAGGTATTTAATGCTTTAAACCTACACAGAGTTTAGGCTACACTGTATGTTTAGAATTCAACTCTATTATTATTATTACCACATTGTACTCCCAAATTCCTTTCCTCTGTGATTTGGTCTGTGATGCAGAGAGAAAGGGGAAAAGAAAATAACTCAAAGGAGAGGGGAGGATGGCCCCCTTCGATGGGAACTGAGCACAGGTATAAGGCCTCAGTCACAGGCCAAATAAAAATGATCAGCAACATTAGAGATGTGTTTAAACTAGAAGTGATTGATAGGACGCTTCAATATGTACACTCATCCTTAAGATACTGACTGAGAATTCATAAACCTGATTTAGACACACAGACTAAAGATCATGACAACAGACTGAAGATAATCCATATGGTAAATAGCTCAGTTTCACTACACTCTGAATTACGCATCAAAATGATGTATGCACTACTCTAGAAGTAAAATGTATAACAATATACAAAGGAGAAGAGGGAGAAGCAAAAGAAGAGATACAAATAACCAAGAACTACAGGAAAGTATGCTCCAAAGCATTAGTCAATAGGGAAATGTAAATTAAAACCACTATGAAATACCACAGCACACCAGCTAGATTGTCTACATAGACAAAGACCACCCACATCAAGTAGACCAGATAACCACTGGAACCACTGATTTGGGCAATACGAACAGTCACCTAATCACTTAAATCAATAATGAACACTATAAATTAAAAATAAAATAAACAATCACTTTAGGAGGAAAAAAGAAAAAACAATCTATGTGCTTGCCTCTGCAGATCAAGGAAAAAAAGAAAAAAAAAAAATGATGACATTCAGCAAGCCAATGGCCATTCAGGTCCGAAAGTCAATCCTCACTGCTGCTGTTTTCCTGCCTCTGACTGCAGGTGCCAGCTTCCTCCCTCCTCCAACCCTCCACTGCTGCCCCAAGGCTCCAACGCTCTCGCTCCTTAGACTGTAACCACAGAGTGGAGCTCCACGTGGACTGCGAGAATCGGCCTTCTCTGGAATGCACCAGGTCTGCCTGTGAAGTGAGCCTGTCTACTCGGAGCCTTACTTTTCATCGTGCCTTCCTCCTCCTCGTCCTCCGTGTTGATCACCATGGTGCCCAGCTGGGATGGCAAGGTGTCATCGTGCTCGATCATCGTATTGGCCCCGTCACTCATGCTGCTGGCTACGCGGACGGTGCCCATCTCATCCCCTGCCGCTCGGACCATCGTGCCAGAATCTAGCTCATCCTCCTCCTGGAAAAGGGGGAAATCCCAAATGAGGGCTAATTTGATTAAAAAGATTGAGTTTTCTGAATTACTCTTATTCATCTTGTTGCAAATATTTCTGGATTTCAGGCTTATTCGTAGAACTAAGAACACTCTTTTAATTCAAGTGTAGTTGGTGTACAGTATTATATACGTCGTTGTTGTTTAGTCGCTGAGTTGTGTCTGACTCTTTTGCAATCCATGGACTGTAGCCCACCAGGCTCCTCTGTCCATGGGCAAGAACACTTGTGTGGGTTGCCTTCTCCAGAGGATCTTCCTGACCAAGGCATCAAACCCCCATCTCCTGCATTGGCAGGTGGATTCTTCACTGCTGAGTCACCATTATATATGTTACAGGTGACAGTATATTGATTCACAATTTCTAAAAGCTATACTCCATGAGAACACTCCTAGGCAACCAAAGAAGAGCATACATTTATCCATATGAGAGCCGCATATCTAACCTGCATATTTTTTTAACACTGCTCTAAGGAGCTAAGGTACACACCTGTGGAATCGCAGGGTTGTGAGAGAGTCTATCAATGTAAAGTCTACATAGCTAGTATGGATACTAGATGCCCCAAAAGAGCACAGAAAAACACAGCCTCAGACCTGAATGTTCTCTTTCCTGAATAAAAAGTTAAACTGAAGAAAAGATATGGAGGCAAAAGAACAAAATGTGGAAGTGTCTCAGGAAGCACTGGGAGAACAAACATACACCCAGCAAGCCCAGGTCCATGACAGGACACGGTGCGGTGAGGAGCGTCTCCAGCTCCAGGCAGATCCCACAACTCGGACTCGTCTTACCTGGCTGGCAATCACAAAGTGACAAGCATTAACGCCTGAGGCCCACCACAACGCCTGCACTCACCGAGTTTTCATCCTCATCCTGGTCCACCTCCCGCTGCTGGGCTTCCTGGCGTTTCAGCTTCACATCCATGGCTTCGTTGATCAAGTCCCGCAGTATGGACACTCCTTTGGCACTCTTGACAAACGGGTGCTTCAACAAGAAAAGTTGAAGATGGTTTACGTGGCACTGGTGCCAAAATACTAGCCGGCACAGAGGAGGCCCTCTATAGTCTTTGCTGACTCAACCAGTGAATCTAATTGTTCCCTTTATGCTTTGGACAACAGCCAACCCTAACGCACACTCTCACCTGATGCGAAGAACTGACTCATTGGAAAAGACCCTGATGCTGGGAAAGATTGGAGGCAGGAGAAGGGGACGACAGAGGATGAGATGGTTGGATGGCATCACCAATTCGATGGACACGAGTTTGAGTAGACTCCAGGAGCTGACGATGAACAGGGAAGCCTGGCGTGCTGCAGTCCATGCAGTCGCAAAGAGTTGGACACAACTGAGCGACTGAACTGACCTCACACTCGCTTTATAACTCTGAGCAGGTACGTTCAATTTTGCCCATGTGGTTTTTGGCTTGGCTGGAATGTTTCCTCCATTTCTAGCAACTCTAGAGAGTCTCAACAGGCTGGCATCGCCCCCCGCTAGAGAAAGCTCTGTAAATGTGTAGGGAGCTTATGGTTAAAATGTTTAGAGAACACAAACTGTATGGGACACAGGATACGGAGCAGGGACACAAGCAATCTTGTTTAAAATGCAGAAGAGTCCCGTACAAAAACAAACCGTAGCTGATTCTTCACACCTTTCAAATGTCGCAGAGTACATACACACTTTGATACATGTACCCTGACAAATTTTTTCAAGAGATAAGCATAGTCTGGTTAATTTGGGAGGTGATTTCGGAGAGGCGGGCATAAGTGGGATAAAGACACTGTTTAGAAATCACTGAACAGGTTACTCATCTTGCTTATTCTTTCTATTCAATGTCCTATAGCATTTCCAACTATGTATTTGGGTAAAAAGGATCTGGCGGCTTCCCAAGTGGCTCAGTGGTAAAGAATCTGCCTGCCAGTGCAGAAAATTCAGGAGATTTGGGTTCGATCCCCGGGTTGGGAAGATCCCTTGGAGGAGGAAATGGCATCTCACTCCAGTTTTCCTGCCTGGAAAATCCCATGGACAGAGGAGCCTAGCAGACTACAGTCCATGAGGTCGCAAAGAGTTGGACACAACTGAATGACTGAGCATGCATGCATATGCAAAAAGATTTTAGTGCCAAAAGATAGTTACTGCAGAAATAATACAACTGGTCACAAATACGTAACAGATGTTAAGCCCAAGTATTATGCCTCTGCAAAGGCACTTGAAACACAGGGATATTGCTGACTTTCCTCAATAGAAAAAAGGACTTAAAACTTTTGGGATTTTTTTTTCTGTACCATGTGGCTTGTGGGATCTTAGTTCCCCAACAGGGATTGAACCCAGGCCCTTGGCAGTGAAAGAGCAGAGTCCTAACTACTGAACCGCTAGGGAAGTCCTTTTTTAAAATTTTTTTTCAATGAAGTATATGGTTAATTTACAATGTTGCACCAATCTCTGATGTACAGCAAAGTGACTAAGTTATACACATATAGGCATTCTTTTTTTATATTCTTTTCCATTATGGTTTAACACAGAACACTGAATATAGTTCCCTGTGCTATACAGTAGGAACTTGCTGATCATCCATCCTAGGCTCAAAGTTTTTAGTATTAATATCATCTTACGATTTTGTTGTTTGCCTTTATAACACAATAAAAAAATTTATGCTGTGAAAGTTACACAGGCAAATTCTTTTCTGGAAGGGTGGGGGTTGCTGTTGTTTTCCAAACTTGTTCTAACATTGTCCCCAGTGTTTGTCTGCAATTCATTCTCTGTTCCCTCCCACCCATCAGAAGATATGGGCTCCAAGGTCTTTGCAAGAACTCTAGAAGTGGACAGTATGCCTCAACGTGTAGTGGGATTGAAATATGGGAGATATCTTTTCTATAAAACTGTATCGGTACCTCATCCAGGCAGGAAAAGAATTTGCCACTACTCAGAAAAAGGACTCAGCTCGTCTGCAAGAGTAACTATTTCCTTGTTCTCTCCACTGGGCAAGTCCATAAGGTCATTTCCCTCCTCTTATACAAATCAGTCTGCTCTGTTATTACTTAACATAAGATTTCTGTTAGTATCCACCCACTCATTTTCCTGTGTTTCTTGAATGGAACGGTTTCTGTTCTTCTTACTGCTCTTAAATTTAAACTCATTCATGATGTTAAGTACAGGTGTCTGATTACTTCATTACATCTCTAAGTTGTAAAGCTGGAGCGTTTCTATATTAACACATATATTACTTTATTATAAATAATTATCCTTATATTTCTCCATCATATCACAGATATTACACTGTTTCTTTTTAAATTATGGGCACAAGTAGATTTTAGTATCTATGGGGTTCATTCCAAAAAGGTAATAAGTATTAAAAAATTTGTATTGGTAAGGGAGCAATGGATCTGACATGACTGAAAACCACTGGCCTAGCTCAATAATAGCTACATGTCAAATCCATAATATACTATCTTTAATATATGAAAATGTTATTCAAAGTCACACATATTGTATCACTTAATCTTCACAACCAACTTATGGGGCAGGTACTTGATCTCTACTGTATAGATAAGAAAACTAAATAGAAAGGTTATGTTACTTGCCTAAGGTCACAGAGCTAGCAAACAGGAAGCCAGGATTCAAACCGGGGCAGTCAGGCTCCTGAATCCAAGCTCCTAAATATTAAGCAAGTAAGTATGAAAGTGTTAGTGGCTCAGTTGTGTCTGACGTTTTGTGACCCCATGGACCACGGCCCACCAGGCTTCTTTGTCCATGGAATTTTCCAGGCAAGAATACTGGAGTGGGTTGCCATTCCCTTCTGCAGGGGATCTTCTCGACCCAGGAATTAAACCCAGGTCTCCCGCACTGCGGGCAGATTCTTTACTGTCTGAGCCGACTAAGCATACTGCCTGCCAAATTCTACCCATCCTTCAAGGCCCAAGGTCAGAAGTTACCTCCTCCAGGAAAGCAGTCCTGGCATCACCAGTTCAAAATGGTAGACCTACCACTGATCCCAGTTCTTTGCCAGAACTGGGTATGGCACTCCTGCTTCGGAGTCAAAAAGACTGAGCTCCTAAGCCTGGCTTTGCTGCTTACCAACCGAGTGGCTCTAAATGAGCTAATCTCTCCAAATCTCTGTTTTCTCATCTATAAAAGTAAAATAACACTCCTCTCTCACAGGGTGAGATTAAATGGCACAACATGTAAAGTATCTAGCACACAGCAGCTGCTCAATAACGGCCAATTCCTGTTCTCTAATCTCATATGGTCCTGTATTTTCTTGCATGATTGTCCTGTTCAGTGATTTAACATTCTTTACTATGTTCTTCTAAGCAGTTACATTCAAACCTCACAGGACGCAAGGAATATGCCTTACAGCTCTTCCCCATCTCCATGTGGGTGGGTCAACAGCATCTTGGATGGATAACTTGTGAATGAAACAGGGAGAAAGGCAGCATCCCAGGGTGAGTCATACCTGGAGGAGTTGAGTGGCTGTGGCTCTCTGCTCAGGGCTCTTGACCAGACACTGCTTCACAAAATCCATGAAGCTATCCGACCACAGTTCCGGCTTTCGGAATGTGGGGGGTGGGTTGGTAGGAATCATGAAGATGGCCTGGTTGGAAAGAAAAAAAAAAAAAGATTTGGCAAAATAAAAGTGATGCTGCAATAAAAACAGGACTAGACATAAGTTCGAAGTTTGATAAAATGATTTTCCTCTTCTCCTCTATAAGCCCATCCTAATTGCAACAAAAATCTAAGTATCTCAAAGGAGGAAGTGTGACCATGAGAGCAGGAGTCCCCCAGGACCAGGCTGCACAGCAGGAGGTGAGCAGTGGGCAGGTGAACGAGGCTTCATCTGGACTTACAGCTGCTCCCCATCACTCACGTCACCACCTGAGCTCCACATCTTGTCAGAACAGCGGCAACATAATAAATGTAATGTGCTTGAATCATCCTGAAACCAACACCCACCCCAACCAGAGAGTGGAAAAATTACCTTCCATGAAACCAGACCCTGGTGCCAAAAATGTTGGGAACCACTGCATTAGAGAATCTGATGCAGCTCTCCTGCCCCCTCTTCCTCTCTTTTCTCCCGCCCCCTCCTGCATATGTATTCTTGTCCCCTAAACAATAAACATCCAACCCTAAAGGAAATCAGTCCTGAATTGGAAGGACTGATGCTGAAGCTGAAGCGCCAACACTCTGGCCACCTGATGTGCAGAATTTGACTCACTGGAAAAGATCCTGATGCTGGGAAAGATTGAAGGCAGGAGGAGAAGGGGACAACAGATAGCTGGATTGCATCACTGACTCAATGGGACAAGAGTTTGAGCAAGCTCCAGGAGCTGGTGATGGACAGGGAAGGCTGGTGTGCTATAGCCAAAGGGGTCTCAGAGTCGAACAGAACTGAGCGACCAAATTGAACTGAAACAATATCCAGTGACTTTTGTTTGTTTTTTGCTGACCATGTTGCCTTTCAAAGTGAAAAGGCGAGCTCTAAGAGCATCAATATCCTGAACATGACCTCAGCCCCAGAGCTGTTAAATGTCCCTCCTTCCTGAAAGTTACCCCCACCACTGGATGCAAGTGGTGACTGCGAGGAGGTCATAAAACCAGAAGTCCCCACAAATCACAAGGGATTCATCAACCTCCAAGTCACGGCAACTCCACATACTTGAAAATTAAAAACTGGCCCACTACATTGCATTGCAATTCTACAATTTCAAAAAAGAAAACTACAGGAGATATTGCAAGTTCCATTCCAGTCTGCTGCAATAAAGTGAATATCACAATAAAGCAAGTCACATGAATTGTTTTGGTTTCCCAGTGCATATGACAGTTAGGCTTACCCTATTTTGTAGTCTATTAAGTATGCACTAGTATTATATCGAAAGAAACAATGTATATACCTTAGTTAAAAATTATTGCTAAAAAATGCTAACCTTCAACTGAACCTTCAGGGAGTTATTTTGCAATAGTAACATCAAAGATCATTGATCACAGATCACCATAACAAATATAATCATTGTGAAGAGGCCTGAAATATTGTGAGAATTACTAAAATGTCACACAGAGAGATGAAGTAAGCAAATGCTGTTGGAAAAACGGCACTGACAGACTTTCTTGATGCAGTGTTGCCACAAACCTTCAATTTGTAAAAATCCAATAAGGCAAAGTGCAATAACATAAGGTATGCTTGTAAAATTATTTATTGAGTTTCCAATTGAAAAGGTACAGATTTAAAAAAAATAAAACTCTTTGCAATAGGCAGCTTAAATTATGTTATTTGAATCTAAAAATAAAGCCAGTACATCTTCCCATCCTTCTCTATTTCTGTCCCCCAAAAAAGAGAGGTGCTTACCTTTGGGCATGTGAATAGCTTACAAACAAAAAAACAAAAAACTGTTAAGTCTATTAAAAGAAGCACTGCTTAATCAGAGGAGAGGAGGAGCTGAGCTGGGTGGCATGGAAAAGACTCTGGAGCCTCTGAGGAAGGCAGGAGTCAAGGTCTTGTAACAGTGCTGTGATGAGGTGTTCTAGAGGTGGGCAAAGTCAAACCGCTTAATGTAGAAACACTGAAGGAGTGTCAATGGAGACAATCTGTGCTCTTCACACTCCAGAACTGGACGGAGGTCAGGGAGCACAGAGCCTCTAGAAATCACAGATGTAAATCCCTACCCAGGCCAGGCAGGAAGAAGACAACCAATGAATCAGGCTGGGTGTTAGCGATATGAGCTGAAAAGAATAATCTGCTTTCCTCTTAAGGCTAGCATAAGAAAAACAGAGAAAACACAGCAATACATTATAACTGATACGGGTGAACAGGGAACTGTGGAGGGCAGTGCAAAGCCCATGCCCTGTATAAGGGAGAGGACTGTTTCTCAGCTCCAATTAATGTTGTTATGTTAAAACAGGAGCCCCTGGGGGCTTCCCTGGTGATCCAGTGGTTTAGACTCCATGCTTCCAATGCAGCGGGTGTGGGTTCGATCCCTGGTTGGGGAACTAATATCCCACATGCTGTGGAACACGGTCAAAAATTTTTAAATAAATTTAAAAAAATTTTTTTAATATGTGAGTGCTTGAATTACTAAAAACATATACACTGCACAAGTCAAACCAATCAAGTCCTGCCAGAGGGATATCAATACACAACCTCTAGAATGAACAGGGGTGGATTACATTTGACTTAATTAGTGATTACAACTAGTGGAAGTGTATCATCTGAAGTCTAGATTGACACTTATCAATTATTTAATTAATTCATTTACTGTTTGGTACCTAACCAAGAAACTCATTTAACTCAGTTTCTCATTATCACCAGTAACTGACCATCCCACTGGTTTCCTGTCCATTTCCTTACCCTCATTGGATGGATATCAGCATATGGAGGCTTTCCTTCAGCCATTTCTATGGCTGTTATTCCCAATGACCAGATGTCTGCTACACAGTTGTATCCAATTTCCTGGATCACTTCTGGAGCCATCCAAAAAGGTGTTCCTATCACTGTATTTCGCTTGGCCATGGTATCCTGAAACACAAAGGAGAGAGATCAACATTAATCATTGAAACTGTTGAGAAAGAGTCCTTCTAACAATAGTAACTGTCATGGGCTTGAAATACATACACAAACCATACTCAAACACGATCAAGTAAGTCACAAAACAAATTCAAGTGACATTGAAACATAAAAGATTCTCAATCAATTATTAAAACACAAAAATAACTATCAACCAGTTAACGAAACACTAAAATGAGATGGAAAAAAATTAAAAAGATTACTAACAACTCATATGGATAATAGCATAGAAAAAAATCAGATATCAAAATACAACGATAAAGGAACATAAGTTGGTACAATGTTTTAGTAGGCAATTCAGCAATATTTATTAACTTTAGATGTCCATATCCTTTGATTGAAATCTATTTCTAGAAATGTATCCTATGTATAAGTATCCCAAGATAGATGCACAAGTATTGTAAAAATAATTATAATAGAAGGACTGGAAAAAGGGCATCTGTCTATTCATTTGTAAAACTATATACCTGAATTCCTAACTTATACTTTCAGCAAAATAAGTTCAAATAGGTTAAAATTTTAAATGTAAAGAACAAAATCCAAAAAGCACTCAAGGAAATTACAGATGAATAGTTATATAAGGTTGGAGCAGAAAAGGACTTTAAAACATGACATCATGAAGATGGGAGTATTTTTCAAATTGATTTTATGATTCAACACAATCTCAACACAATTCAATTCAATCCCAACCAAAATCTAAATGAAGTCCCACTTTTATTCTTGTTTTTATTGCTTGTGTGTTTAGTGTCATATCCAAAAAATCATTGCCAAGACCAATGTCAAGGAGCTTTTCCCCTATGTTTTCTTCCAGGAGTTTTGGGGTTCCAGACCTTACATTTATTTTAATCCATTTTGAGTTAATTTTTGTGAGTGGTATAAGAAAGAGGTCTAGTTTGACTCTTCTGCATGTATCAGGTTTTCCCAAGAACATTTATTAGAGACCATCTTTTCCTCGTTGAGCACTCTTAGCTCCCTTGTCAAATATTAACTGACTGTCTAAGCATGGGTTTATTTATGGGTTCTTGATTCCATTCCATTGGTGTATGTGTGTATTTTTGTGCCAATACTATACTGTGTTAATCACTTTAGCTTTGTAACATGGTTTGAAATCAAGAAGTATGAAGCCTCCAGCTTTGTTCTTTCTCAGGACTGGTTTGGATATATGGGGCCTTTTCTAGTTCCATATGAATTTCAAGACTGTTAATTTCTATTTCTGTGAAAACCATCAATTATTAAAAACAACTGATACTTTAAATTTATAATATCTTTTACACAGCTCCAGAAGAATTTTTCTTTTCAATTTGGTTTCCTTATTAAGATTGTAATTTAGATAAAAATGTTTGGTATTGTTTACTTATGTGTTAACAACAAAATCTTTTGAAGGGCTCACAAATCATGATATGGAGTAAGTTCCTGAGGTGGTTTTGGTTTTTTTTTTTAAATAACATCAAAGCAATTTTTGATCTGTTTCTCATTTAAATTTTTTAAAAATAAAAAATATACATGATACAGCTCTAAACAAATTATATATGCATATAGTTGTCTACTACCCAAGAAACCTGATATATGACATTGCTGCAAATTTTTGTATACATCTGTCTAGAACTCTATTTTCTACACAAATTTCACACATCTTATGTATTTCACAAAATCATATAATTTTAGACTTCCTGTTTTGAAAGCATAGTGTTTTCATTGCCATGCACTACTGAGGTAGGAGGAAAATCAAGAGCCTGTATTTTGGAACCAAATGAGGAGAATGCTTTCAGTAAAGCAGCTGCCAACTGCTACCTAGAGGGTGAATGAGATGACATTATGTCTTATTCACATGTCACATTCACAAGGAAAGCTGATTAATTTTTATTCCTTTTGTAAATATGATGATGTAGCCCAAAAGAATTTAAACATCTACTCTATCATTTCCTGTTTTAGCTTTTATTTTTTTCAAGCTAAACAGAGTTAAACTATGGGACCTGAGCTCCAAGGAAGGATCTACCAGCTCGTTTGTAACCGATTGGCACATTCTTCAATCTTTTACAACACAATTATATCAAATATTACATTTTTAAATAAATAAATACAAAGAACAGTTCTCAAGAAAGACCTTAAAGTTACCAACACAAGTAACATTTTCACTTACTGTAAGTTGACCTGCTACCCCAAAATCTGCAAGTTTTGCATGACCTTCTGTATTGAGCAAAATATTTCCGGCTTTGATATCTCGGTGTATTTTTCTCATAAAATGAAGATATTCCAGTCCCTTAAGTGTTGACTGTAATATTGTAGCTATTTCATCTTCTGTTAACTGAAAAAATGAAAAATTAAAATTCTATTAGTTTACATCAGCACATTTGAGAAAGGAGAAAAAATTTCGATCCAAACTCCTCTCCCAGAATATAAATAAGATCTCATTCAAAGTGTAAAACAGCATTTGACAGCTTAAAGTACCATTGCTATGCTGACCACTCCCAAAGTTATATTTCCAGGCCAGATCTCTCCCTAAAAATCAGATTTATGTATCTTCCCACACCACACCTCCAGCTGAATACCTAACAAGCATCATAAGCATAACATGTCAAAATCAAATTCTTTATTTTTACCACCAAGCTATCCCTTTCCATACCACCCACCTACTCTATTCTTCCCACGGTCTTCTCTTTTTCAGTAAAAGGCAATTAAATTCTTCTAGCTGCTCTGGTCAAAAATCTTGAAGTCATGCTTGGCTCTTCTCTATCTTCAAGCTATATGCAATTATATCTCTGGGTTCACCCTGATTGAAGCCACCATCATGCCCTGCCTGAATTATTCTAATAATCTCCTAATTGGTCACGCTGCTTCTGCCCGTAACCTTATATAATGTATATTCCACACAGTAGCCAAAACGAACCTTTTAAAATGTAAGCCAGGTACTTCCCTGGTGGTTCAGTCTGTAAGACTCTGCTCTCCCAACACAGGGAGCCTGGGTTCGATCCCTGGTCAGGGAACTAGATCCCACATGTTGCAACTAAGAGTCAGCTCAATATGTGCTCAAAATCCCCATGGCTTCCTAAGTCACTCAGAATGAGAGCCGGTCCTCACTAAGGCCTCACCTTATTTGGCTCCCTGCTACCTTCATCTTCTACCACTTTCTACCTCGTTCATCCTGTTTCAGCCACGTAGGCTTCCCTGCTGTTTCACAAACATTCTAAACACACTCCCACTTCTGGGCCCATTTATCTGCTGTTCTCTCTGCCTGCAGTGCTCTTCAACCAGATTTCTGGAGGAGATGGTTCCTTACATCACTGTCTCTGCCCAAACGTCACCTCATTAGGAAATTAGAGAGGCCTTCACTAGAACCCTCCACGCCTAGGTCATTCTCTATCCCTTTATCCTACTTATAGCTTAATGCAACATTATCACCATCTCACATACTATACATAATCTGTATACCTACTCATGTGACATCTTCGCTACTAAACATGTGAACTCCATTTTAAAATGCCTTTGATTTGCTTACTACGGGATCCCAGCACTAAGAAAGCCTCCTGGCATATAGCAGGTCCTGAGAAAAATATCTGTTAAATGATGATGAATAAATATAAGCAAGAACGCAGGAGGCTGACACAGAATACCTGATCAGTCCAAAGCTGCCTCTGTGCTGCTCCCAGTCCAGTCCTACACAAACTCAACCAACAGACCCTCAGTCAGTCCCTCATGACAACAACTCACATTTAGAAGAGAATATGCAGTGGGGCAAAAAACATGTGATTTGAGTTTAGAAAGATCTAGTCTTTTAGCCTTGGCTCTACTTCCTTGTCATGACTTAAGCAAGTTATCTAGTAATGTATCTGAATCTCAGTTTCTCAATCTAGAAAAATAGGTAAATCACCTTTTTTAAAGAGTGTCACAAAAATCAAACGATACAGTAAGGCATGGAAGAATCCATGGGGTTTAATAACTAGGAAATGCACTTCTACAAGAGCAGAGTCATTGTTCTACTGACTACTGGATCCCGAAGGCCTAGATCAGTGTTCTAGAAATACTTAATAAATGAATAAACAAAGAGTTAACGCAAATGAACCAAAACTAGAAACCATGACTCCGAGCTTTTCTCCCAGACATCACAGTAACAGCAAACTATCTTTCACAGAGAGGAATCTGATGAGGACTTAGTGGAAGCTAACCTGTGAACACCTGGGCAGAAGGAGAAAACCCAACCAACGTTAAACACTCAGAACTCATTGCTGGGCTTTCCTGGTGGCTCAATGGTGGAGAATCTGCCCACCAATGCAGGAGACACAGGATCAGTCCCTGGCCCAGGAAGATCCCACATGCCACGGGGCAACCACGCCCGTGCACCACGCCTGTGCTCTAGAGCATGGGAGCCGAGACGAGTAAAGCCCACGCGTCTTAGAGCCCGTGCTCCGCGGCGAGGAAAGCCACCGCAAAGGCAAGCCCGTGCCCTGCAGCCAGGAAGGAGCCCCCACCTGCTGCAACTAGAGAAAAGCCGGCACAGCAACGGAGACCTGGCACGGCCAAAGTACAAGAAAGATCCTGACCTAACTGAGATCTGAGAGTCATTTTCCCCAGTTAGAACTAAGTAATGCACTTCACTGGACTAGGTTGGTTGGTATCAAAACTGCCACATTTAGTAGACAACAAAAAGCAGAGAGGGGAAAGAACCATGGAAAGGGGAAGATGAAACAGTCATCTGTCTAGATACATTAGTAGGAGAGTGTACATGAATACAGAGCAGAGAAAAGAAGATAGTGTGAGAGACCAGTGCAGCTGCACAATTCCAGAAGGTAAACTTACCGTTTTATTTCGTAATCGAATGATATCAGACACAGAACCAGCCCCACAGTACTCCATCACAATCCACAAGTCTGTGTTCTTAAAGTAACTGCCATAATATTTGACTACATGAGGGCTAGGGAGAGAGACAATAATAATTAGTGGAACAACCTTCAAACATCCCTATGAATTCATGCTGTAAAATACGTGAAAATCCATTTCTCAGTTCAAAAGATCCATTATTCGTATTTAAGGTTAAAATGGGCACCCTCTTGATAACAAATTAAAATTGTATTGATTTCTGGAGGCCAATAAATAACAGCAGTGCAAAAACTGTGTGGGTCCCTTAACCCAGCATTTCTAAGTCTGCAACTCACCCTAAGAAAAGAATCACAGATTTCAAAAAGAAATAGTTACCATAGTCACAGAACTGCTTAAAAAAGTGAAAATTTGGAAAGCATCTAATCGTCTGACATTAGGGAGTTTATTTAAGAAATAATGATATATCCGTATAATGGAATAACCATGAATCCATGGAAAATGTAATAGAAGAATACTTGATAAGAAGACTCTGTTTACCAAAACACAAACAAAAAAGGCAGGTTACATAATAGTGAGCACAGTAAAACTCCAAGACATACAGAAGGACATGTATACCAAGGAGTATTTAACAATGATTATCTCTCCAAAGGGAAACGTGGTTTTCCTTTCTGATTTGCATTTTTCCAAGAAGTCACATATACTTTGTAATAAGGAAAAATAAAACTACACTACAATCTATTATAAGGGAAAAATATTCAGAATTAGACCTGAAATATAAAGTCTTGAAGAAAGATTTCAGGAAAAAGTCAAAATCCCTTTAAAATGAAATAATTTGAAAAAAAAAAAAGAATGCATCTTCTGAAGCTACCAGCTTTAACGAGCTAGATCATTATCAGGGCTAAGTAATATTGTGCAATATGGTAATGGAACAGGCTAAAACCAACTCAGTTGCATTAACTCTCAAAATTTCAAATGCCCCTTCATCCTTGGGAAACAAATTAAACAAACTAAACAAAATGACAGCATATCAGGAAAACACACACACACACAAGCAAAATGAATATTAATGGAGAAATGGATGAATAAATCTCTTAAGATACATAGTACCACATCTGCGCTCCCATCTCTGAATTTCTGTAGTATTTATTGTCTCCATAAGGCAATTACTGTCAGGTATTTACTGCTGGAATATATCCTATACAATCATGCATCATCAACTAGATTTTCCCGTGCATATATAAGCCTGGGCTGTCCAATTACAATCTGCAAACTCCAAGAGGACAAGTGTGCTGCCCTGTATTTCTCTGTACTACTTATGATGCTTAGTATAGAGTAGGCTCTTTGAAATCGCTCATCTTTAGAGACATGTGCACACTGTTTGAAACACGGCTCTTACACAGCCTATCAAAAGTGGCAAAGTCCAACTTGCCCACTGGAAAGAGCTGCCATCATATATCTTATGCACAAGACAAAAGAAACTGCTACCAAAAACAAAACAAAAAAACTGCTACCTTACTCTGGTCCCTCCAAACAAGAAAACGGATGGTTTTAGCCAGTTGAGAGTAACCACATGAAAAAAAGAAAAAGGGGACTTCCTTGGTGGTCCAGTGGTTAAGATTGTGTCTTCCAATGCAGGGGATGCAGGTTCAATCCCTAGTCAGGGAACTAAGATCCACAGGGAACATGCCTCATGGCCAAAGCACCAAAACATAAAACAGAAGCAATACTGTAACAAATTCAATACAGATTTTATAAACATGGTCTAGGGCTTTCCTGGTGGTTCAAATGATAAAGAATCTGGCTGGACTGTGTGAGACCTGGGTTTGATTCCTGGATCAGGAAGATGCCCTGGAGAAGGAAATGGAAACCCACTCCAGTATTCCTGCCTGGAGAATTCCATGGACAGAGGAGCCTGGCGGGCTACAGTACATGGGGGTGCAAAGAGTCAGACACAACTGAGGAACTAACACTTCAAAAACATAGTCCATATAAAAAAATCTTTAAAAAATTTATTCCTGAAAAGGAAAAAGAAAAAAGGTGGGGAGAACAGAAGTGATTGCATTCACAAGTCTACAAGACTGAGGGGCTCATGGGCAAAATGCCTAGCAGGTAGCCCCATCTATCTTAAGCTTTACCAACAAGAGAGACTGAGTTCATCTGCTGACCCAAAGAGCTTCAGAAGGACAAAGACAGCCTTGGGCTGCACAACTATCTCATTCTCAACTCCCAAGAGCTGCCCCAGCCCCTCAGTTTGTGTTTCTCAGTCTGAACTGAGGAAGCCTGCTCCCCTGAAGTGACCCCACCATGTTGTCATGGAAATTCGGGGCAAACCACGTGCATTTCTGCGGTCGCCTGTGGCCCGACTTCCTGCTTGCAGCATTTGACAAATCTTAGTTCCTCAAAAATAAACACTTAACTACTCTCAGTTGGAACAGTTTCTTAAACTTGTGAAGGAAGGGACAGAACAGTAATATATAAATAAGCGTTCTCTTTTTATAGGACTGTTTGCTGTTCTAAGGTTTCTGGAAGTAAAAGCATTTGAACTATCTCTTCTGAGCTGTCTGCAGAAATGTTTTCTCAGTAGGAAGTAAGAGAGATCATTATCAAAAAAAAAAAGGCTAGCCAGCACCACCTTCTGCCTCTTTGCCTCTTCTTCCTAGTTTTGAAAAGAGCTAAACTGAAACAAAACAAAACAACGAAGAAATAGAAATTCTGAAAGTTTAGCTGCTGAAACACACAAACTTTTTCATCCTTTTTTTTCTGAAAAGAAACATGTAGTAAGTCCACTTAACTCTCCCTTTTGCAAAATATCTAAGTTGATGCAATTCTAGGAATCAAACTGTAAATAATCACAGCAAATTCAAAACTGTTATTATCTCCAGAGCAACACCATAAGCCTTTACCTGTCACATTGCTGCATGATAGAGATTTCTTTGATTATCTCCTGCAGGTCTGATTCCACAGGAACTTGCTTAATAGCAACAATTTGACCGGTCTCTTTATGGATAGCTTTGTACACACTGCCATAGGACCTGTAATTGGGGGGCACAAGGATACGTACAAAGTCAAAACAAGCCAAGAGATTAAAAAGTGCTTAAAATTCAAACAACTCACCATTCTAATTTACATCCCCAGGTGCCCAAGACATATATACTTAGCTACACTTGCAAAACTGAGATAGCTAAAGTATTGATATTTTGGGGAAAAACTGTCCTTAAGAGAACTACTATCTTATAAACTTAAAATTTAGTGAATGTATAAGTATGAAGTAACAGTCATAAGGGCAGTAGCTACCACGTCTGCTGGAAGCAGCATCCTCTGAGGTTCACCCTTACAGAAAAGCCATGAAGGGGTCATTATCTCTATTTTACAGGCAAATGAGAAAAGGTTCAGAGAAGTTACACGACTTGCCCAAGGTTACATTAAGTGATAAATAAGCAGTCAGTCCAGGCTATGAATCCAGGTGTGTCAGAACACAAGGCCTATATTCTCTCTACGTTTGTATTAGGGCAAAAAAAAAGGGGGAGGGGGAGGGTCCTTCCTTTTCTCGCACTCATTCTAGCATCACAAGGTCTTTTAGTCCTTGCTGTCTTTAGTCCTTGCTCCTCTTACTTGCAATAGTATTTAAAATATTAGGAAATTTTTACTCCTCTTTAATTCTTTTTATCTTTCGCTTCATCTTCCCTTAAGAGTTTATTATCAAGATAAATAAAAGGTTAGGTAGCCTTTCAATTTGGGGGCTATAAGAGCAATACAGGAGAAGGCAATGGCAACCCACTCCAGTACTCTTGCCTGGAAAATCTCATGGACGGAGGTGCCTGGTAGGCTGCAGTCTATGGGGTCGCACAGAGTCGGACACGACTGACGCAACAACTTAGCAGCAGCAGCAAAAGCAATACATTTAGAATCTAAAGACCCAGGACTGGAGTCCTACCATCACTACTTAACAGTATATTACAGTATATATCAGACATATTATTAACCTTGTACCTCAATTTTCTCACCTGTAAGATGACAACAACATTACAAGAGAATTGCAATGGTTAAATGAGGTATCATTATCATTATCTTACATAGATTATATATTCGCTTAAATCTTGGATGGCTGTCAGTGAAATAATGAGCAAATTGTCTTTCATAGTTCCCAAACACACCTGTTTCTTCATACTCCTTGGTGAAAAAAAAGATCAAAATAACAGTGCACCTAATACATCAAAGTAGCTGAGTGCTCTAGCTAACAAAATGCTACTCAAGGATTGTTTCAATGTGAAAGTCACACAAAAATTTTTTTTCAAGTCTATGCAAAGCACATAAAAAATTTCCATTCCATCAGACTCTTTTATTGGCAAAACTAATATGATGATATTTAAATGTTGCCTAAAACTTATTTTTTGCAAGGGAAAGACAACCACTGACCATGTGTGGAAGATCCAACCACTGCCTCTTCTTCCTTGCCCACTAGAAAAATCTGCCATCATATATCTTATGCACAAGACAAAAGAAATTACTACCAAAAAACAAAACAAAACAAAACAAAACCTGCTACCTTACTCTGGTCCCTCCAATCAAGAAAAATGAGGGTATTAGCCAGTTGAGAGTAACCACAAAAGTATAATGAAAAAAAGCAAGGGGGACTTCCTTGGTCGGCCAGTGGTTATGATTGTGTCTTCCAATGCAGGGGGTGCAGGTTCAATCCCTAGTCAGGGAACTAAGATCCACAGGAAACATGCCTTGCCTTATCTTCCTTGATAGGATAACCCCAAGATTTGTGACCAAATCTTTGTGACCAAATGCTTAGTCCCAGGGGATAAAGCCTGGTGGTCCAAGCCAGTCCCAGGATTCTGATCCCTTTCTGCCAGTGACTGAACTAGCAGTAAGTCTAAGACCCAGTACAGACCAGTGAAATTTGAGAGGAATTCTTCTGAAGGGTCCCTGGGAAAGACTTTCTTCCCTGATTAAAAAAAAAAAGAAGCTTACAAGGTGGCCCATTTTTACCTGCTTCTTCCTTTCCTGCTTCTAAAGTGGCCATCTTGAGACTGTGACTTACACAAATGCTAAATCATTATCAAACACTTAGCCATTCTGGAATTTTTCACCCCCAGATTTTTCTGCTCGTTATTAAATGCCCTTACTGGTTACACTATTAGTTGGGTAGTCTGTAACTTTCATCCAAATTTGCTCTTGATACCCTAGGTCAAGGGTCCCCAACTCCCTGTTGGGAACCAGGCTCCAAGCAGAAGGTGAGTGGTGGAGGGCAATTGAGTGAGTGAAGCTTCATCTGGATTTGCAGCTGCTCCCCACCTCGCGCATTGCCACCTGAGCTCTGCTTCCTGTCAGATCAGCAGTGGCATTAGATTCTCATGGGAGCACACATCCTAACCTAAAGTCAAGGCAGAATAGCCTGAGATTGCCACAGGTTAGAAGCAAAGGGAATAATAAATGCAATATGCTTGAATCATTCTAAAACCATTCCCCTCACTCCCAGTCCCTGGAAAAAATGTCTTATATGAAACTGGTCCCTGGTGCCAAAACTGTTGGGGACCACTGCCCTAGGTCCCATATGTGTAAAGAAGTTCTTTATTTCATCTTCACTTTGGAATGAATTTTGCTGGATATAGAATTCTTCTTTGACAATAGCTTTCTCTCAGCACATGTACTATAGTTTATCAGCTTCTATTGTTGTAGAGAAGTCAACTGTCACCAGGTTATCATTTTTCATGGGTAATCTTGGGCAATCTCTCCTGCAGTTCTTAAGACTTCCTCTTTATCCTTCACAATCTATAATTTTACTATAACTAGCAGTCGATTTATTTGGCACTTCATAAACTTCTTCAATGTGAAGACATATGTCTTTCTTCAAGTCTGGAAATTTCCTAGTATTACTTATTTCCTGTCTCTTCCAACTGTCTTCTAGAGTTCCTATTGGACCTAGAGTGGACCTTGTCAATCCATGCTGTCTCCCTAGTTTCCAACACTGCATTTCTGTCCTGCATTTTGTGATCAGTCTCATTTCTAGCTTTCAACTCACAAATTCTCTTTTCAGTTTGTCCAGTCGACAGCTTTTGCAATTTATTGGGCATTAGAACTTCAATTATTATAGTTTTCATTGTCAAGCCCTTCAACTGTTTCTTTTTCACGGGGCTGTTCATGTTAATAATTTTGTGTTTGTCTTTTAAGGATTTTATTCCCTACTTTTATCTTTTTGAAAATTGTAAACAAACATGAAATTCCATTTCAGATTGCTCCATTATTTCTATTTCCTTGGGTGGTAATTTCCTATTTGTTACGTCTGTTGATTATTTAATGGCACTGGATTTCCTCGTATGGGTTTTACTTTGAATGATTCTTTTCTATACAGTGCTCACTGTTCTTGAGCATTTCATGACATCGTGATGGTTTCACGATTTCCTTAGCTCAGTCATCTAGGCTGTACAATCTAAACTAGATCTTGCACTAGGATTTAGGGTTTTCAGCCCTCAAGACACCATACCTAAATATACTCCAGGCCCAGTTCCTATAGTCAGACTAGTCCATCTTTTTCCCCAGGCCACAGGCAACTGATACAAAAACTTCCTGCAGGAAGCCCAATCTCCTGACAACATGAAATGCTTTTCCCTCCTATTACTATGACAGCTATCTTTTCTATCCCTGGTCTATAGCTGGCTATGTATCCTTATATTTTAAAAACTAATTTTCATTCATTATTCTTATATATTTGAAACGGAAAAGAGAGGTTCCTGCATGCACTTACTGAGAAATCTTGCCTAGAAAACCCTCCACACCTCGCTATGCTATCTTGACAGCCAAGAAAACTCCAAGAGCTCATATGAACAATTAAGATTCACAATTCCAGACTGCACTTAAGAGCACAATTTAGAAGGCTTCAGCACGAACCACTTGCTGAAGGTAAGTCCAAGACCTGACTCTCTACAAAAAAAAAACTACAGTGACTCAATGAATTTTAACTGGCAGAGAACAAAACAAATAATACCACAAAGGAGGTGCTTCACACAAGCTCTGCAAGGCAAGGGTCAATGCAGAGAATTAGAAATTATACAGTATCTGAGGCCAAATTAACCAGGTATCAGTCTTAACCACATCACTCACTAATTACAAAACTATGGGCAAAATGTTTTTGCTCTTCTCCCCTGATTAAAAACTTAAATGAGTCAATGGGTAAAACTTTTAAATATAATGGAAGAAAGGTGAAAGCTCTAATCAAAACACTTTCTGAGGGCTGTCCATCCATTCTGGTTTGGAGCTGTGGCCCTGCTCTGCCAAAGATCCACGATTTCCTCCAAACACAGAATGGCAGCAGTCTTGGGAATCCGACACAATCCTTTAGCCAGGGCTCACTACACAAGGCGCAGGTCCATGCCAGTTCACAACCCATTCATTTTCCAGAACCATGGCATGGTCTTTTGTGTTCAGGAAGGAAGTGCAGTTGAGGTCTTCCTTCAGGATTCTGCTGATTAAATGAAGCTTGTTCAGGCTCATTCAGTCAGGATGGTAGAAATGCAAGCACTTGTGGTAACATTTAAAACAACAATATGATGACAACATGCGAAGATCTGAAGCTTTGTTTGTTTTCTTTCTGGTGATAGATTTACAGGGACATCTCCAAGGTCCTTAAGGAAGACATCCACAGATCTAAAATGTAATTTAAAATAATCATAATTAGCTTAGTTTCTCCTTACATTATATTTCTGATCACTCTCTATCTGCAGTTTTCTTTTGACATTCCTCAAACCCAATCCACCCAAACAGAGCTCCCTTCAAGAACATCTAAATATACTTTAAGACTTAAGATTTAACTTTGTTTGGGCAAGATAAGATCTGAAAAGTGCTTCTATTGATATATTTAAAAATAAAATAATAGTTGCCATTTACTGAGCCCTTACTAGGTGACAAGCACTGTACTACATACTGTAGTCTCATTATCTCATGTAATACTCAATGCAATCCTATGAGGGAGATGTTAATATCCTCACTTCATAGCTGAGGCTTGTGAAGCTTCAAGATGTTCATCAACCTTCAGAGTCTATGTTCTTACTGCTCTAACACACTTTCATTAAAAATAAAACAAGTCAAAAATAAATAAATAAATAAATAAAACAAGTCAGTTACATACCTAGTCAATTATGCCTACCACTCTTGATCTTATTTTAAGTATAACCTGTAAGCATGGTTAGATTAAGGGCCTTGCACTCACTACATGGAGGAAAATACAGAGGATATCACGCTAGAGTTGAAAATGGCAGGCCAAAGACATAGAGGGACTGGATTTTCTTTCCCCATACCTTTAAGGATGCCAAGTCAACTTGTAGTTTCAGATTCATCATGTACTTGTCTTTTAGTAGCACAGATGTTGTCATCTTTTACTTCCCTTCTCTGCTTGATTTCTTGCTTGATTCCAAAGAGTATTTTTCCAACTTTCTAAAAGATGATGACTAATGTTTTTCACAAGGAGGTAATCCATGAAATCCTATTCCATGTAATCCAGGATTGGGTTTAGCATTTGTTATCTATATTAGGCATAAATAACACTGACTCCAAAATAAACTTATGATATATAAAAGCTGATTGTACAGAACAAACACTAATTAGACAATAGACATTTTTATAAATTAACATTTCAGGTCTTCTCTTGAACCAGAATTACTTCCAAGAGATTTTACATAATACACACACACCCACACATTTACATGCTTATTGATGTATAAACTACCTCTGAAAAATACATAAAAAACTGCTATATTGGTTGCTTCTGGGTGGCTGAGAGAGATAAGAGGCAGACTTTTTTCAGGCCATTTTTTATGCCTTTCAAATCTTGAATCATGTGACTTGATTACCTATTCAAAAATGAACAACGAAAACTTTGAAAGGGTGTCTGATATTTTAATGTCTTGGTCATTACAGAAGAAGAAATAAATATACAAATATCAAAAGTATAAAAAATTATGATGTAACCTTTATTGTATCACGAAAGCCAATGATGGTCACTATCTATTACCAAATATCATACTACTTGTATTCTATAAACTCATTCACAAATCTGTGTTTCAAGAAGTCCTCCAGTTCCCAACCGGGGATCCTAGATCTCTTAGGAAGTTAGGTAGTGTAAAGGTAGTGACAGTCCTTGATTTATTTTCTTTGATTATTTTCTTGATTTATTTGGGAAATGTATTTCCCAAAGTGACTAACGAAAATGCTGGATTCCTTTTTTATTTAAAAAAAAAAAATGAAACAAGTAATTGCATATCTCTCACAGGCTATGAACAGAAAATTAAAGTATGTCTGATTAATAAAATTTCTTGAACAAAGTATAAACTAATTAGTGTTATCTGTTGAATAGATGTAGTCATGCATACCACAGATTTTATGAGAGAAAACAACAGATGTCCATGGTACTGAAAAGACCAGGAATCACTAACTCTGTCTATCGAGTGATTGGGGGATGAGAGAAAGGGCATTTCAAGCTGTAAATTTACCTCCCACCCCACCCAGAGCAAGGCTGATATGCAATATTTCCCTTTCTTTTCCTTAGCTTTACAAATTATTGCATGAGAAAGGTTCATATTCTGCTGGTGTTGGGGCAGGAAAAAGACTTGAGATCTACTAGTCCACCTATGGAGAAGGCAATGGCACCCCACTCCAGTACTCTTGCCTGGAAAATCCCATGGATGGAGGAGCCTGATGGGCTGCAGTCCATGGGGTTGCTAAGAGTCGGACACGACTGAGCGACTGAGCGACTTCACTTTCATGCACCGGAGAAGGAAATGGCAATCCACTCCAGTGTCCTTGCCTAGAGAATCCCAGGGACGGCGGAGCCTGGTGGGCTGCCGTCTACAGGGTCGCAGAGAGTCAGACACGACTGAAGCGACTTAGCAGCAGTCCACCTACATTTTTCTGGGCACTCACCCTTCTCCAAGCTTCTCCAAGACATCAAACACTTCTTCTGGTTGTTTAGTTAAACTATCTTCATCCAACTTTTTCAGCTGCCTGTGAATGAAGAAATTTAAGCATAAAATAACATTGTACTTAGCAGCAAATTGCGAGAACACAAAACACATTATTTATTTTACAATTAGCATCTGAGGAATTTCTCTACAAAGCCTACGTTGGTAAATGCCAATAAAGGCAAGCTAAGAGACCTTTAAGGGAAGCTGAAGGGCTGGTCTGTGGAAATGTTACTTGTGTCCCGGGTCACCTTCATGAGCAAAATCAGTACCGGAGGGTAAAGAGCTACCATGAGGCCGACTTCAGTTCCACAGGTCTAAGAATTTTCTAACAATAAAAGCTGCTCTGAAGTGGTTTAGACTGCAATTAAGAAGTCCCTAGATTCCCATCACTGGAGCATCTAGACAGAAAACGAGTTCTTGTGTAGCTGAAATGCAGTAGAGTAGATTTAAGCATTAGCTAGAATCCGTTTAAATCTTGAGATTCCATCAACTAAGATGGCATAACTCTGTTCAGAAAAGATGCTTAATGCAAGCTTGGTAATGAACTGAAACGTGGTCTTAGATTGGAGGTCAAGGAAGATGGAGAAGAATCTTGCTCTCCATTAGCAAGATTTTGGTACTTATTTTTGTTGAAACACATGGATTCTATAAGGTATCACAGAAACAGAAAGTGGAGAGCACATGCTTAGATGTGATTAAAAGTGAAAAAATAACCAGACAGCTGGAAGTTTCAAACAGTCTCACCAAGACTCTCCTGGGGTGACTGTGTAGCTGACTATTCCCCAAAATCAAAGATTTTGCACACAACTTCCAGATAATTCAGATTTTTCTATGACAAACCATGATCAACACAGAGGTTATAAATTAAGCATAGGTTTTTTTTTTTTTAACTGAGAACTGTGAAAATTGTTAACAGTCTTAGATGAGCTGTCTGCTAAGGAGCATTTGTGTGCGTGCATGTGTGTGTTCTACACCATGGTTTCCTGAAACTACAAAGGACAACAAAGAAAGGGGAGCTCAGGAAGTGGTGAAATATGGAAGCAGTCCCCTGGAAATTTCTTTGTAAAGAAAAATGTTTAAACTAGCTGGACAATACCAGCTTTTACAAGGAAAGATGAACTAAAATACACACGCACACAAATGTGTACCTTCCTAGAGAAACTGGCAAAACGGTAAGAGAAGCCAAAAAACCCCCACATACCTGAACACATCAAGTGTATCTTCCAGTAAACGCTGATTTCAAGAAGACAATCTCAACAGGATTTTATAAAATATCAAAGACTAGAGAAAGGGAGAACTGCTCTAGGTCAGTAATTGCCATGACTTGAAAATTAACCAAAGAAACAACCACACTGACCTTTGAAAATCAAAAGGTCCTAAAAATTAAATTCCAATGACATCACAAAAACTCCCAGGTTCAAAACAAAAAGGGTTGAAGTGAAACTTCAATGTCAGAAGTGAAATTTCTATGAACCCAGAAATCAGAATGAACATCTCACAATGGGGATGGGGGGGCAGGAGTGGGTAAAGCATTGATTTGTAACTGTATAAACAATGGACAATACCTCTTTTCTCAAGTATAAAGTTTTATAAACAGTTTATGTAAAGAAAGATCAGATGTGTCCCTTCGAAGTGGTGGCTTTGTGGTTTATAAAGAGCAAAACTCACTATTTCAACTATTAGAAACATGGCATAACAAAGGAAACCGCCACTGCCATGAGACAGCTGCAGGCCTCTGATAATACTCTTGACAGACAAACTTTATATGAGTGTTCAGATGCTCCTTTAAAACAATCTAGGTGGGGTTTTGTTTGGTTTGGGCTTAAAGGATCTCATCATCTCTGGTGCCTGAACCTAGAGGTGGTCTATAAGAACATTTGCTAAATGGACTAATGAATGCAATGAGGAGAATCATAAACCTTTCTCAGTACTCTTCATGAGCTTTCAAAATTAAAAAGAAGTTCGCCCCGAGAAAGTATTACTGTGCTATCAACAAATAACAACTCTATGGAAAAACTTTTGACAAGGGACTCAATGATGTTTTCTACATGAGTCTTCATGGAAGAAGCACTCTAAGCAAACAGCCCAACTCTGATGATTCAGCCCTTTCGACCGTACTTCCCCAGGTCCTAGGTAGTTTCAGTGCTTGCTCATAACTGAACAGGCTGAGCCAACACAGCCTCCAAGGACTAGATACCAGGGGATGTTCCACTCCTAAGTCAGCTGCGTGGATGGTCAGTATCCCAGAAATGCACTCTACACACTCCACCACAGTATTAGGATCTAATAGCAACTCACTTCTTAAAATCATAAACTTCTAAAAAATAAACAGAAAGTGAAAAAACATAAAACTCCTATGCAACCTGTCAACCTTATCGTTATTCTCTTGTTGTTGGTTGTTGTTTAGTCGCTAAGTCACGACCAACTGTTTTGCAACCCATGGACTGTAGCCCGCCAGGCTTCTCTGTCCATGGGATTCTCCAAGCAAGAATACTGGAGTGGGTTGCCATTTCCTTCTCCAGGGGATCTTCCCGACCCAGGGATCAAATCCGACTCCTGCACTGGCAGGTGGGCTCTTTACCATCATCATTCTCTTAGACACACGCAAGTATCAAACTCAGGAACACAAAGAGCATTTCCTACCTTGGGATTGCTTTCCCTTATTGGAAACACATGCCATCTGAATCTCTGAAAAGACACCAGTACCTTTCCAAACACAAATAAGGATGTTCATGAAGTCATAACTCACTGGTCTGGCTAGCTCCCAAACCTCTTTCTCCCATCTTAGAACTTTTGTAAGTTTTTTTTTGTAAGATTATTTATATATACCTATTCTCTTTCCACACAGAATTCGTTATGTGATACAACAAATATGTAAGATAAATGGATGGAGCTTTTCAATGAAAATAAAATTTACATGCCCACCCCAACCTCCTCAAACTCATGTTAAAGTCTTAATGCTCAATACCTCAGAATGTGACTGTATTTAGAGATGGGGCCTTTAAAGAGCTGGTTAAGGTAAAAATGAGGTCACATGGGTGGGGCCTCATCCAACACGACTGGTGTCTTCGTAAGAGGAGATGAGGACATAGGTACAGAGGGAGGACCGTGTGAAGACACGGGAAGGAGGCAGCCATCTGCAAGCCAGGAAGTGAGGCCTCAAAAGAAACAACCCTGCTGATGCCTAGGCCTCAGACTTCTAGCCTCCAGAACTGTGAGAAAATAAATTTCTGTTAACTCATGCCATCTGTGAGATCAACATGGCAGTCCTAACAAACTAATATCACTGGTAATAAAGTTAACTGGCTGAAAGGCAGTTCACTAGCTATGATGAGCAGGAAAGCACCTGTCATTCAAGAATTCAACCCTGCAGAGGATGGGATGATTTCAGAGAACAGCATCATCGAAACATATACATTACCATATGTAAAACAAATAACGGATGAAGCAGGGCACCCAAAGCTGGTGCTCTGTGACAACCTGAGGGGACAGGGTGGAGAGGGAGATAGGAGAGGGGTTCAGGATGGAGGGGACACATGGATACCTGTGGCCATATCATAGTGATGTATGGCAGAAACCATCACAATATTGTAATTATCCTCCAGTTAAAATAAATTCAAATATAAAAAAAGAATTCAACCCTGTAACACTTTTCTCTTGCACATTTAATAAAATTTTTAAAATCCAAAAGGCACAGGAATGAGTGTGTCAAAAACCAAAAAGGTTTACTTTTTTGCCCAAGATTATACAGCATAAAGTAAAAGCAGAAACAAAACTCAGATTCCTAATCCTCTCTTCAATTAAACCAGCACGTCCAGGAGAGAACGAACATATTTCAGAAGGAAATATAACCAGTGTCCATTTATAATTGGATCTACGGTGCAACAGCAAATACCTACTAATATACACAAGGCCCTGTGAAACAAGGGTACTCCCAGAGAAGAATCAGAGTGATACAGCTAAGAGCATGGACTTTGGACCAGACTGCCTGGATTAAAATCCCAGCTCTGTCACTTAGTAACTGCAACTTCTGGCCAATTGCTAACCTCTCTGGGCCTCAGTTTCATCACCTGAAAACAGAGATACAGGTGAGAAGACTGCTGTGATGGTCAAACGAGTCAACAGTGAAGGTGAACCATATGAAACTAATATTTTTATACATCAAAAATGGTCAAATATCAGCAAACCCGTCAGGTTCAATGAGAGACATGGAAAGCACTGAGAATAACATCTGGCACCCAGTAAGTGCTAGATGGATGCAATAATCATTTTATTTCAGACTCAGCGCACTACAGTAGGGTGACTTACGAGTCTGTCCCAACCAGCTATTTGCCTTCTGCAGTGTTTGTGCACTTCAAACAAAGCTAAGGGCACAGGCCCAGCTGTGGAACCCTTCCCTTCACCTCTCCACTGCCCCGCACTCCCACACACTGAACACTTCCTACTTTAGAGCTCATTCTGCTACAGGAAGTCAGAGGGCTCTGTGAAATTGAAGCAAACTTCATGGCACCTCAAGCAGTACTCTCCATTTTTCTCCAGATGTGGCAGAGTGATTGAAAAAGCCCGGGGGGTCCACAGAGCAAACCACTGATACAACTGCAACCAACTCAGGAGGTCAGACTATCTAGGATCGGCCACTTCCCCAATCTTGACTTAAAACAGTTCCAGGGAGCAGTAGGATTTGGAGCTGATACAAAACAATAGAGACCTGAAAAAAGGGCACAGCGTGGCTGAGTCCAGTAAGCCAGACCTAGAGCAAAAAAAAAAAAAAAAAAAGGAAACACACAGGATTGTCTCTCAACTCTTCTGGGCCTCAATTTGCCCATCTTGAAAACAGCCTCTTATTTCTCTATCTACCTCTCAGTGCGGGAGTGAGGAAGATTAGGAAGATCCTGGATATCAGAGAGGAAAGATGCCATCATCTAGAGGGGACACTACCAAAAACATCTAAATCGCTGCCCTGCACGAAGCCTCCCTTACTAGACCTTCCACCTGGCACGGCACACCTTCGGCCTCAGGCAGCAAAGCTTCTCCCCTCAACAGACCCTCCCCACTGCACCTCTGGTGGGACTCCCTCCCTTAGAAAGTCTGCCCAGCTCTCCTCTCTGCTAGTTCGCGACCCACCCCTTAGCCAGACCCCCCTCGTAGGTCCTCATTTGGCTTAAGCATCCTCCCCGTCCCAGTGAGTCCCTTCTAGGACAGGCTTCACCCAGCGGCCCCCGCCCTCAGCAGGTGCTCTCCCTAACTTGTCTCCAGTCCCCCAGCGGCTGCCCTCCCCATCTGTCCCCCACCTTCCGCCAGGATGTCCGCCTCGGCAAGCGATCTCTCTAACCAGCCCCACGTTTACCCCCGGGGGCCGGACCCCCACCGGCCGGAGGTTCCCCCATTCAGCAGGTGCCCCTTCAGCCGGATCACCTCGCCCCGCAGGTCCGTCCCCTCCAAGGGGGCTCGCACGCCCGGGTCTCCCCCTCCGCCGGTCCCCGTCTTTCCCTCCCTCCACCCCCTTCTTCTAAGCCAGCGGCCCCTCACCGGCGCGGCGGGTTCCTAAGCTGCACCGTCTCCATGGCGCTGCCGGCAGCCGCCCAGACCCGTTCACTGCTCCATCCTCCCCCGGGACCTCCTCGATCCCGCCCAGCAGACCCTCCCACACTTCCGCTTTCCGCCCCTACCGGAAGCCGCGTGCTGCGCGGGAGCGGGGCGGGGCCGCGAGGGCTGGCCCCCGGGTCACGTGGTGCGGACACAAGTCACGTGGTGCGCCGGGGCGCGGACCGGCAACCGCGGAACCGTGGAGGCTCCTCCCGGGAGGAGATTTCAGTCAGGTCTCGAGATTTGGCGTTCTTGTCTCTCTGCGACACTTCGCCCAAGACACTCGGTCTGAGACCCAAGAACTCATCTCTGCCTCGCACCCTGCCCCCCTCGTTTCTCAGACACAGATACTGAGACTTCCTGCGAAGAACCGACTTAATAAAAAACTGTCAATTCTTAACCAGCCGAGTTTACACTGTTGCTGGGAAGCGCTGCTGCCGGTATTACTGGAGCTATTTGTGGTTTTCTTCCGTTCTTCCGTGGTTGAATTCTTGTTCCAGGTGGACGGTGGAACGTGCATAACGTCTCCTTGGATGTCACGGAGCATCAGCCTACAAACTGCCCCACCCTCGTAAGAGCCTTACCTTTGACTCAGCTTGCAGACAAAAACTAGCCAAGGTTTATTAAGCTCTTGGGGCCTCCCAGGTGGCGCTAGTGGTAAAGAACCCCGCCTGCCAATGCAGGAGACAAGAGAGACGGGTTACAACTGTGGGTGGAGAAGATCCTCTGAAGGAGCGAATGGCAACCCACTCCAGTAGTCCTGCCTGGAGAATCCCATGACCAGGGGAGCCCGGCAAGGTACAATCCATAGGCTCGCAAAGAGCTGGACACGACTGAAGCGATTTAGCACACGTTAAGCCGAAGAATTGATGCTTTTGAACTGTGGTGTTGGAGAAGACTCTTGAGAGTCCCTTGGACTGCAAGGAGATCTAACCAGTCCATCCTAAAGGAGATCAGTCCTGGGTGTTCATTGGAAGGACTGATGCTGAAGCTGAAACTCCAATACTTTGGCCACCTCATGCGAAGAGTTGACTCATAGGAAAAGACCCTGATGCTGGGAGGGATTGGGGGCAGGAGGAGAAGGGGACGACAGAGGATGAGATCGCTCGATGGCATCACCGACTTGATGGACATGAGTTTGAGTAAACTCCGGGAGTTGGTGATGGACAGGGAGGCCTGGCATGCTGCGATTCATGGGGTCGCAAAGAGTCGGACAGGACTGAGCAACTGAACTGAACTGAAGCTCTTACCATGTACTTGCCATTTTATATTATCTCATTTAATCCTTATGTCAAGCCTGTAACTATCCCAGTCTTATCTATTATTTTCCACTGCTTATCATGTTCTCGATACTCTACTACTAACTCAAAATGGCAACCCACTCCAGTATTCTTGCCTGGAGAACCCCATGGACAGAAGAGCCTGGCAGACTACTGTCTATGGGGTCGCAAGAGTTGGACTCGACTTAAAGACTAAACAACTACTACTACTACTACCTCACTTAGTAGTTTTAAAACTGTTTATGTTAGGTAATATTACTCTCATAAGGCCAGAGAGGTGAGCTCACATAGCTAAAAGTATAGGTTTGGGGATTTAAATCCAGATGGATAGAATTCCAGAGCCTGCACCACCAAACTGGACAACCACTTGGACCCTCTCATTGGGCATGAGAGTCAAAGCTTTGGCTCCACTCAGAACTCCAGTTCCAGCTATGGAAATTCATAAATCCTCGGTTGCTACCACCATCAATGAGTATTAAGAAAATGGAAAAATCCCAGTTTGCTTGTAGAGAAAGTTACTCAAAGCAGTGTCTGGTATGCCATCTACAAAACTTTAATGCCTGAGCAAACCACCTTTCAGGGTCACCAGGTATGGACCACCACGTGTTAAAATCAGAGTAATGGGGTCATTTTCCTGACACATGAGGAAAATATTTACTGAAAATCTACTAGGTGCTGGGCACAATTCTAAGCTATCTTTAAAACCTTATGACATAGGAGTTATCCTCATAATTCTGCTTCCTGGTGTCAGTCAGGGGCAGTCAACATTTGGACAAATCCCTGTCCAAAATGGCTCACTCACAAGGCTGACAAGTTCCTGCAGGTTATTGGCTGGGAGCCCACTTGGTGATCAGGGATTTGGGATGGGGTTGGGGGGGGGTGGACTCCACTTTTCTTGAGCCTCACAGAATAAAGGTTGAGTTCCAAAGTATATTTCTGGAAAGAGGAGGAAGGTGTCACGCCATTCTATGGCATAGAGTAGGCAGATACGTAATGTCATTTCCCCTGTTGAAGGGGCAACTGAAAGACACTCGTGAATTAAAGCTGAGTGGATATGAGATTCCATCTCTTATTAGGGGATTGACAAGGTTCTAGAAGAGCATGGAGAACTGGGAATATTGTTTCAGTTATTTGGAGAAAATACAACTTGCCACACGTGTACTTGTCTGGCATACTACTTGTCTGGTGTAACACTTAGTATATATTCCATTTCAAACAGTTGAAGAAGACTCTAAAAGGTGGCTTAAGACATCATGCATTTGTTGGGCAGCACTCCTTATGTCTGCAGGCCTGTGTGTGCCAAGCTTCAAGACCAAAGAAAGAGCCCAGAATCAGCAACAGAGACATCAGTGGTTTAATAGATGGAGGATGTTACACATCTGAAGCAAGGTCCTGGGGTGCAGGACATGGCAGGCAGGACACAGTGGCAGTCTTTGCTCCCCAGCTGGGAAACGGAATTATCAGTTACAGAGGAATTGATCTCAGGTGGGCTCATTAGTAACCAAGGAAACCAGCAAAGGGGCTAGCCATTCACCACCCCTTTGGTAAGCTGTGATTAGCTGGGGCTTGGGACAGGTACATAGGAAGGTCAGTCATGTAAGTAGGATGTAGGTGAAGCAGGCTCTGTTTGGGCAGGGGATGTACAGAGAATAAGAGAACAGCCATTTGAGTCGCCCAACCGTATCACATTTCTTGTTTATTACTAAGAAGTCCAGGAGTCACTTGTAGGGTTGATTCACTGGCACAACAAGGTCAATTTCATCATTCCCCCTGGCCCAGTTCAGCATGTTGGCTTTTCATTCTTGTGCTTATTGACCCAGATGCAAAATGGCTGCCAAAACTCCAGGTGTCATATCCTTAACCCAACAGAAAAACATCAAAAAAGGCTATTTGAAATCCTGTATCTCTTACCTGGGAAGGAAACCTTTCCCATAAGCACCCAGCACACATCCTTCTGTCTCATTGGCTAGATCAGGGTCACACGCTCACTCCTTGCCCAATCATTGGTAAAAGAATGAGATTATTATGATTGCTTTAGAGAAATCTTGATTCATTTTCTAGGCCCAGACAATCTCAGGCAAAATTATGAAAGTAAAGATGGAGGTTGTTGAGTAGATAATCATTTGTGTGTGTGTGTGTTTGAGTGATCTGGTTTGCCCACCCCACTAAGTGTTCCTTCTTTGCTTTTGTGGGGCCTGTGTTGTACTAAGGGGATTCAGATGAAAGAGCTACCCAGCCCTCAGAAAGTTTAAGGTCTGGTTGGGTTATGAGTTTACACAAATAATTACAGTTGACCCTTGAAGAGCATGGGTTTTAGCTGCATGGGTCCATGTGGATTTATTAAAATAAATGTGTGCTACAGTATTACACAATTTGAGGTTGTTTGGATCCCAGGATGCAGAACCTCAGACAAAGAGGGGCAACTAAAGGTACACATGGATTCAGTTGTGCAGCAATTGATGTCCCTAACCATCAACTGTGTGACTAAATACCTGACGGCAGAGACTAGGTTTTTGTTGACAAAACTTCATAAGTGCGTGTTGCATGCCAGATCTTACAGGGCCTGGGGAGGAAAAAATAAGACCTACTCACTGCCTTTAAAGACCTCACAGTCTAAGAAACACTGTAAACTAATGTGAAATAAAATACATATTTTATGGCAAGACAAGTTTTTTTTTTTTTTTTTTTTTTTTGCTGTGCTACATGGCATGTGGGAGTTTAGTTCCCGGACCAGGGATCAAACCCTCGCCCTCTGCGTTGGAAGCATGGAGTCTTAACCACTGGACCACCAGGGAGGTCCCAGGAGAAGAAAAACTTGAACATAAATGTTTTTCTCTGCCCTTTGGCCTCCTCTGTCCCCTCTACTGTGCATTATACATCTGCATTACACATCAACCAAACCTCCCCATTGGCAGAAATACCTGCTCAACCATAAAGAGCAACATTCTGCTAGCATCAAAAGAACTTCTTAAAAGATGACATTCCTTCTTGATCTTGTAAGGGGTCATGATGACAGTTGCCTTCTGTCTCAAAAAACTTATATAACTGTGCCCTGACTTCTAATGTGTGGAACAGTTTTCTGAACTGAGATGCTGGTCCCAGGTTACAATCCTCCAACTTGGCTCAAGTAAAATTTTCCACTTCTTTATTAGATTGACTATTGATTAATTTTCATCAACTGACAGTCACAGAATAAGAGCTAAATTAGGAATACAACCTGGGAGCAATAGGAGCAGAGGAGGAAAATTATAAAGGAGATGATGTTTGAGTTGACTTTTGGCTCAGCGAGGATTAGGCAAGAGAAAAAAAGTGTTTGGAAAAGAATCACAGGAAGAAGAGAGCATAAGCAAAGGTTAGGAAGCAACGGAAACAGCATAATGTGCACAGGTAGCAACAAGCAGCTTAAAAAAAAAAAAAAAAAAAAACCGGAGTAGTAAGTGGGACATAGAGTGAAGTCAGATGAGGCTGATGATAAGCTCGTTTCCCTCAGCGATTTACATCAACCTATCAGTGCATTCCTTTATAAAATCAGTATCTATAGGTAACTAGGTGACAGTTTCCAGCCCAAGTGCCTTTGCACTTGCTAACCCTCTGTCTGAACCAGCATTGCCTACAATATTCTCAGATCTCAGCTCAATTATTAGTCTCTGGGACATGTCTTTCCCATCCCTCTTACTTAAGAAGTCTCCACGTGGTCACCTTCTATGGCATTACTGTTTTGTTTTCCTTAGAGCACTATCACATTAATGAAATTATCGTCTTCATGTGCTCATGAGGTAACTGAGTATTAGGTCCCAGTAGAATGTAAACCCTAGGCGAGCAAGGACCTGTTAGAGTTTCACCTACAGGGCCCTATCATGCCAAGGTGCCCACCGCAGCTGCGAACTCCCAGCGCGCAGGTACCCAACTGAGCGTGCGTGGAGGGCGGGGCACTAGGCGCCTCTGGTCCGCGCAGGCCCCGCCCCTGCCCCGCCCCGCCCCCTCCCCGCCGGGGTAGCCGGCCGGCACCGCTACTCGCAGCTTCCGCCCGGGCGGCGTTGCACCCGTCTTGGCGGCGGGAACTGTAGCGCCCCCCCAGTTTACCGGCCCAGCGCCAGGATGGCCCCCATACTCCCAGAGTCAGTGGAGGAGCTCCGCGCCACTGGCAACCAGAGCTTCCGCAACGGCCAGTTCGCCGAGGCCGCCACACTCTACAGCCGCGCGCTGCGGATGTTGCAGGAACAAGGTGCGACCCCGGCCCCCCGCCCCCCGTTTCTCCGCCAGGCCTGCTCCCCCCTCTCTCCTCCCCCGACCCCAGCTACCCGGACCTCGCTCTGGCCCTCTCGGCCTGGGGCTTCCGTTTACCCCGCGGCTGAGCGGCCCACCGGGTCTTCCCAGCACTTGCCCATTCCTTCTCCCCTCCCCCACCTTGGGCATCCTACGAGAAACTTCCTTGGCCTTTCTTTCCGCTTTTATTATTATTGTAACGTGGCTTTATTATTGGCCCTTTTTTACTTAATGACATAACAGGAACACATTTTCATATTAATAGATCTTTTATCACTTTTTATAGTGGTAAAAAAACGACATCAAACTTACCTTAACCTCTTCTAACATTGTTGTGCAACAGATCTCTGGAACTTTCTCATCTTGCAGCACGGAAACGCCGTACCCACTAAACTCTTGATTTCCCTCTCCGCCCGTGGTATCCACCTTTTTTTCTTTTCTGTGTCAGTGATTTTTTACTACTTTAGGTATTTCAAATGAATAGAGTAATACAATATTTGTCTTTTGTGACCGAATAATATCTTTGACATTATAAACTGTGTTGTAGCATGTGACAGGCTTTCGTTCATTTTTAAGGTTGCCTGATACTCCATCGTGTAGATATACCATATTGTCTTTATCCATTCATCCGTTAATGGACATTTGAATTGTTTTCACCTCTTGGCTATGAAAAACATGAGTGTGCAAGAATCTCCCAAGATCCTGCTTTAATTTCTTTTGAATATATACCCAGAAGTGGGATTGCTGGATTAGATTGTAAGTGTATTTTTAATTTGCAGGAAAGGAGGGGGCCTCCCAACTGTTTTCCGTAATAATTGTACCATTTTACATTCCCACCCACAGGGCACAATAATTCCAACTGCTCAGCATCCTTACCAACACATTTTATTTTTTCTTCTTTTGATAGTGACCATCCTGATAGATTGCTTGCTTTTTAACTGTCTTGTTGGACCTCATTCTAATATTCAAGCCTCATTCTGATCCCTGAGACAACTCTCATTTTCCTCAACTCTACACTCTTTAATTAACATTTGTTAAGCACCTGTATGTAATGAGTGTATAATAAGACAGAGAAGGTCTTTTCTTTCAAGGGCCATTCATTCTTGATAATGAGGAGGCCCCAGATGTGATCTTAATTCATTGACTGGGCGATTTTTGCAGAAATACTTGTGGCTAGTCATTTGTTCTGTAAGTGATATTGATGTTTTTGGTCAGTAATGTTTGGGTAACAAGAAACATGGGCTTCCCTGGTGGCTCAGATGGTAAAGAATCTGCCTGCAATGCAGGAGACCCAGGTTCCATCCCTGAGAGAAGATCCCCTGGAATAGGAAATGGCAGCGCATTCCAGTATTCTTGCCTGGAGAGTTCCATGGACAGGAGAGCCTGGTGGGCTACAGTCCATGGGTCTCAAAGAGTCGGACACAACTGAGCAGCTCACACTTTGGACTTTCAACAAGAAACATATTAGTACATCTCTGGCCAATAATGTGTTAAGCTAGTGAATATTAAACAAGAACTATGTGGAAATGATCTGGGCTGTGAAGAAGACAAATGTGGTGGTGTGGTAAATTTGACTAGGGAGCTCCTTTATGAAGAAATGCAAGGTCAAGGACAACTTCTTTGAAGAAGTGACATTTGAGGTGATACCTTAATGGTCAGAAGAAGCCAGCTGCATGAAATTTTGAGTGCTGAGCACCCCGGGTGAAGACGACCATAATTAACAAAGGCCCCAGACAGCAGTACCCTGGTTTGTTCCAGGACCCAGAGCATAGGGAGCCAATGGAGGGAATAGCAACACTTGATCAGTTACAAAGACAGGCATTTTACACGGTAGTTCATGGGAAGGAGTTTGGATTTTATTCCCTAATGGGAAGCTGCTGGAGAGTTTTCAACAGAGGAATAACGTGTTTTTACCAGTCCTCCCGGCCTCTGGCTCAGTTCAGCCAACTAAGCCCCCTGTCCAAGGCCTCTCTGAAGTGGCTTATCCCAGAGCCTCAGTAGAGTTCCTTTTCTGTAGTCTCTCTTTCCCATTGCTTTCCTCCCCTCTCTCATTTCCTCGACTAGCATTTGTTGAGTACTTGCTAGACAGGATAGACTTTCTCCCTTTTTTATATCTTCCCACTAACTTAGGGGTAAGATGCTTTATAGATGAGGGTTCCAGAAGACTTAAATCCCTTCTTCTGAAGTCAGAGGCAGAATTTGAGCAGGGGTTTCTCCAATTCCCAAGTCCAAGTTTTTACTCATTTTGCTGTACTTCTTCCCAAATCCTCTCCTAATTCCAGTCAATTTTGTTTGAATTTTTGCAGTTTCAAGCCACTCTTTTGCCCCCCGCCCATCTTTTTTTTTTCCTAGAACTTTTCTCTGTAGGCCCACCACCTCATCTCAACTTGGTAAAGTTGCTTTTTTTTTTTTTTTTTTTGCATCCTACCCCAGCTGCTTGGAAAAACTTGCCTTTTTGTAGGGATTTATTCTAGGCCCCAAGAAGAGCCATGCTGATATCTCTTCTCAGTTTAGCAGGGGACCAGAATTTGGTTCTGATCCTGCTACTAATTTTCTAGGTAATTTATGGGCAAGTTGCTTGATTTCTCTGATCAATTTCCCTGATCTTGAAAGGAGAGCAGGGAGCAACCTAACACAGCGAACCTTCCAGCCAGTCTGTGAAATGATATCTTCATCTGATAGGTAAGCACATGTGATCAGAGGGGATTGAATGACTTGCGCAGGATCACAGGCTGGATTTGGGGGTCTGATGTCCTTTCTGCCGCATCACTGCTGTTTTCTGAGCAACCATGCTCCAGTGACTTGAGATGGGTAGCAAGGTTTGAATACTTGCACTTGCTCCTCAAGAGCCAGGATGTCTTTTACTTATCTCTGTACTTTGCTGTCTCCCTCGGGGTCGGCAACAAAAGGGAAGACAAGATAATTGTATTACGTTTGGTATTGAATGAAGCAGGTTTTGCATCAATGTGGTAACATGATAATTAGCGAAGAAGGCAAGCCGCAGAAGGAGAGAAAATATGATGCCACTTAGGAAAAGTTATTTAAAGGATATTGTGTCTTGCCTGTGAATACCTATGTAATAAAGATGGACACAGATGAGAATGTGACACCCACTTTAGGACTGTGGCAACTTCTGGGGACCTGGGGATGGGGCAGAGGGGAGAGAGTAGGGGTATTGAGTCAGCAAAACCAAAAAGGTGAGAGGACGTCCCCAGTGGTCCGGTGGTTAAGCCTCCCTGCTTCCACTGCAGGGGGCACAGTTTTGATCTGTGGTTGGTATGCAGCCAAAAATAAATGAACAAAAGACCCCCGAAAAGGTGGGAAGTAAATATTAATAGAATGTATGCTGAGTTTAGTGATGGATAGCAAGTACCTATTACACTGTTGTCTATATGTTTTACCATTTTCAAAGGAGAGCTTGTTTTCTATTCTTCTGGGCATGTGCCTGGGGGTGGAATCACTGGGTCAACACTTGATAGTTTCCATGTTTTATTTTCATTATGGCCTCTGCTAGTGGTTGAAAAATTATTTTTGAAAATGAAAATCATCATGGCTGCAATAAAGGACTTGAGCCTGTGAGATTCCTGAGGATAAAGACGATCTTTAGAGAAACATCTATGATAATTCCCCTCCCTGCTTGATAGCTTGAGCTCTTCCCCTGATTAAGCTCTCTCTAGTCCTGCCAGACTCAGAGGTCTTTTCCCTGGCGAAGTTCTCTCTGATTTGACCAGGTGGAATTAGTCTGTTTTTTGTGTCCCCACAACACTTATTCAGTTCTTTATGATAGCATTTATCAGATTTTTGTCTCCTTTTTTTTTCTTTTATTGGCTTTACGTGCTTCTTGTAATAAAATTAACATATACACACACCCCCAAGTAGTTACACCATGGATTTCTTTGAGCTATTTCATTTTGATCTCTGGCCTGGTACCAAGTTAGTGCAGGACTGAGTAGATGAGCAGATGCTTGGTCCCTGTGGATAGCAGGAAGCTTGGTGTTCTTGCTCCCTTGCTAGCCCATCAGACCAACATGCATGATGGGGTTACAGTCATCTCTGCTGCCCTTTACTAAACCCCAGAGAGCTCAAGGTGTGGAATGCGCCCCCGATGTCCCAAGGCATCCATCTCCCAGCCTGTTAATCGTGCATTTTCTGCTTCCACCCGAGACAGGTTCTTCGGACCCAGAAAAAGAAAGTGTTCTCTACTCTAACCGAGCAGCCTGCCACCTGAAGGACGGGAACTGCACCGACTGCATCAAGGACTGCACTTCGTGAGCCGGCAGGGCTGCACCTGGGGTGCCCGGGGCTCGGGAGAGGAGACCGGCCTTCTCTGGCCCCACTAATTATCTATAATGTTAGGAAGTGTCACTCAGGGTCAGCCGGTCACTGAAAATAGGAAGCTGTCCTTGGTCCTTGTGGCCCCTGGCTTGTATCCTTGGAGCCTCATCTCTGCTGCTGAAAGGAATAGGGTGGACAGTTAGAGGAAGGCCTTTAGTCTTTGTGAGATGTAGAACCTGGGCATGACCTAGAGTTGCAGACCAGTGACTGGCTTGCTCAGGTTTTTTTCTGGGACGGACGTGGGTGAGAGAAGGAGGGAGGGGGAGAGAGAGAGGGATGGTGGTTAATAGATAGCCTCGAAAGGAGAAAATGGTATCCATCAATGACCAGGTATAGAGGATGTTAAACCATTTCTCATGCTTCTTTTTGAAGCCAGTCTGAGATTGCCTTCATGGTCATCACTGAACTCGCACTTGAATCTGATGTGTCCTCAGGAATCTGATACCCTGGGACATCGCCTTAGCTTTGGGCCCTGGTGGTGGGTGGGAAAGGAGGAGAGAGGTGAGCATGCTCGTGGAGCTGGGCTCTGTTGGTTTGTGCCAGGCCATGTGCTAGGTCTCCTTTGTGAAGCACTCATGAGTGCTCTGTGGGGTAAGTTTGCCACCCTGCCCAGGCTGGCACTGGATTGTGGAGGATTGAGGTGGTCAAGTGATGTAGCTGGGGTCTCATGGTTAGTGGCAGAGGTGGAATTCTGACTCCAAAGCCTGTTTGTTATTCCCACTCGGCCACACTCTGTAGAAAGGAAAACAGAGAAGCATGAAAGCTATGAGGCACTTATTCTTGATTTCAGAGGGATCGCAACTATGAAAATTGATGCACACACACACACACATTTCCCGGGAGTAGTGGTCCTCTACCCTCCTTCCCTCCTCCACTTCAGTCTAAGTTGAAAAGTCCCTTTTCTGAGATTTGACAGCCTTCGAAGCTTCCATGCATTGAATGCTGCTGATGACCCAGACCGGAAGGAGCTGTGGGGGCGTGGGGGGAGGGAGCTCTGGGGACTCAGCAGCCTGGTGACATCTCTGCCTCATGTCCTAGAGCACTGGCCCTGGTTCCCTTCAGCATGAAGCCCCTGCTGCGGCGAGCGTCAGCCTACGAGGCCCTGGAGAAGTACCCCCTGGCCTACGTGGACTACGTGACCGTGCTGCAGATCGATGACAGCGTGACGTCAGCCTTGGAAGGCAGCAGCAGGTGAGCTCGGGTCACTGCGGGCCATCTCTCCGGGATGTCCTGTCCTGTCCTCTCCGATTGCCTTGGAACCTTGGCTTTGCACGTCCTCTGGGGCGAACCCTGTGTTTTAGGCTCAGAAACTTCTAATGAGCACGGGCAAAAAGTGTGGGAGGATGATCTGCTGTCGTATTTTAGCAGGTTTTTAAGGAGTCAGAACTACTGAGTTTGTGGGGTTTTTGGTTTTTTGTTATTGTTGTTTTGCCTGGATGCTCAGATACATTCACACAATAATACTTATTTGAGCTCTGTCTAAGCCAGGTTCATTGGGAAATACTGAAATAAAAAAGAGATACAGACCCCACTTGCTTCGGAGAGCTTCCTGGAGTGGGGAAAGGAAGACACAGTGCAGCGGCTGTGACCCCGGGCAATAGGGCTGTCGTTAGTGGATGTGGTTCAGTGTGTTATACTGTGACCCCTTCACAAGGCCCCTCAGGTGAAATTCTTCCTGGTCTCTTGAGCAGTTGTCTTTAATCTCAGGATGCCCTCATTTGGGTAACTGATCACATTTCCCCTCTTTGCCTGGTATCTGTTCAGTGCATCGTTTCTGGCTTGGCTTATTTTCTCTCTGCTTCCTCTGAGTATCATTCAACAAAATCTGCCATTTCTCTGCCAGACTTTGCACTCAGGCTCGGGCTGAGGAGGAGATAGACCTCTTCCCACCCTCGAAGAGCTCCCAGTCTCCTGGAGAACAGCAGTCATTCACAGGCAGACTTGGGCAACGTGATGAGGGCTGTGGCGGCAGGTACCTGACAGCCAGCGGGGGGGCCAGAGAGGGCTTTTCGCAGGAGGTGAGCCGAGACAGAAATGCCTAGCTGTCTGGGCCAGGGACCAGCAAGGGGCCTGGGCGGCACGTGCACCATGAGTGAGTCAAGGTGTCAGAGGAGTGGTGAGAAGCCCACTGCTCGTGGTGCAGCAGGCGAGGCGCTCGGATAAGGACGGGCGATGAGGCCCAGGGCTTGGACTTAATCCAAACAGCGAGGCATCGTGAAAGGGTCTGCAGCAGGGGAGGCAGCCTGAGCAGATTTGAGAGAAAAGCTGACTGGCTCCCTGCCGTGTTGACCATGAAGGAAAAGAGAATAGGAAGGGGGTGGGCGGTAATCCAAAAGAGAACAGTGGAAAGGGACCAATTCAGGGGGCATCTAGGCAGTATTTCAACAAGTTCTGGTGGTTGGAGGGTGGGGAGAAGGGAAGAACAGAAGAGGTGTCCAGGTGGTCGACACGCCGAGGTGGCGGCGACCATGGGGCCGGAGACTAGAAATGCAAGGAGGCCGGCTGGGTGTTTACACGCCTTTGGAGCAAAGGAGAAAAGTACAGGTTGAACATAGAGATTTGAAGGTCATCAACCTAGAGATGGCTTGAGGTTCTGGGAGAAAAATGGAGTAGCACTGGGAGTGGGGGGAGCGGGGGAGTTTTGAGGAATCCCGACATTTGAGGGGCACAGCAACCTGTGCAGCGGGAGGAGGCTTAGAGCGTTAGTGTCACAGAGGCAGGAGTGTTTCCAGAAGGATGGAGACGTCATTCATATCAGGTGTTGCAGTCAGCTTAAGTCCACTAAGGGTCTCAGAATGAAGTCACTGGTGACTCCGATGGAGTCAGTCCACTGGGGTCAGAAGCAGATGGCAGTGGATTAAAGGAATGTGGCTGTGAAGGGGCAGAGGGCTGTGCAGGAAGAAGGAGTTTGGTGCTGGTAGCTGGAGTCAGTAGAGAGAAAGGATCCAGGTGTGGGAGAGGGTGGTGCTGGCCGAGGGTGGCCCGAGAGAGGCCGGGATCAGTGGATCCCGAGTGCAGGTGGAGGGGCTGGCCTTGTCACGTCTTCTATAACGATAGAGAAGTGGGAAGTGTGCCCAGGCAGGGAGGTTTGTGTTCAGGGTGTGAGGAAGTCCAAGGAGGAAGGTTAAGGAGCATCGGATGGAGGAAGGTAGAGGTTTGAAGTAGGTTTGGGACGAAAAGGAAAACAGCTCTGGGGGCTGAGGCAGAGACCGTGAGTTTGTAGTGATAGCAGTCTGAGAGCTCTTCCTTGTAGTAACACAGGGACATGGTTGTAGGAGCAGAAGTTACCGTTGGCTTCATCTGCTCACTCAGTACATACCTCTGGGTCCCGCTGGGTGCCAGGTGCTATGCTGAGTGCTGGAGATCAGTTAACAAAACCAGCATGTTCCCTGAGCCTAGAAGCGGAGAGTGGGGAGTGGAGGGGTTTGTACCTGGGTGGGGTGGGGAGGAGAAAGACTTGAATATGAAAATCGAGAGAGGGGTGGTGGCACATGGTAAGGATGGAGGGGTGGGAGGGGTCTGGGTCTCAGGCCCTGCCAGCCTAATGCAGTGGGAACCACTGAAAGGTTTTAAATTTTGAGAATGACATAGGATTTACATTTAAAAATCTCTGAGCATTAATCAGATGTCAGGTGTTTCCATGGCCTTGTAAATAGATATGTCATCATTGTTGTTTTGTCGCTAAGTCATGTCCAACTCTTTTGCGACCCCATGGCCTATAGCCCGCCGGGATCCTGTCCATAGGATTTCCCAGGTGAGGGTACTAGAGTGGGTTGCCATTTCCTTCACCAAGAGATCTTCCCAGCCTAGGGGTCAAACCTGTGGTCTCCTGCATTAACAGGCAGATTCTTTACCACTGAGCCACCAGGGAAGCTCAAATAGATTAAGAAAACATAAGATGTGGGAAGGAGGTTCAGGAGAGAGGGGACCTATGTATACCTATGGCTAATTCTTGTTGATACATGACAGAAATCAAACCAATATTGTAAAGCAATCCAATCAATTAAAAATAAATATAATTTCTTAAAAAAGAAAATATGGGGTCCATTCTTGGGGACATGTGTGGTTCCTCAGGGGTAAGGTTTAATTACCTTAACAAGCACCAGATCCCTCTCCTCGAAGTTAACAGTGTGAACAGTCAAGGGCTAGGCAGGGAGGGAGTGTCATGGTGGCTGACCCCTGAAAAGACCTTATGGGTGGCAGGTTCCTGTTCCTCTCCTACTGCGAGTCAGAAGGGTACACAGTGATGGTTCAAACCAGGGGAAGATGATAACTGACTCTTGTACACCTCCTTTGGGCTTATGAGAGAAAGAATACCTTTTTGACCCAGCTGGAAACCTTTCTGTCATCCCGCCTGCCTTTCCAGAATGACCAGAACTCTCATGGACTCCTTTGGGCCTGAGTGGCGCCTGAAGCTGCCCTCTATTCCCTTGGTGCCTGTTTCATCTCAGAAGAGGTGGGAGTGTCTGCCTTTGGAAAACCACAAAGAGACATCTAAAAGCAAATCCAAAGAAACCACAACCGCGAAGAGCAGAGGTAAGCGGTGACTTCCTACCCAGAGAGAGTTGCAGTCTCCCCAGAGCCACGTTCCTTAGAGTAATCCTATAAAAACTGCCCTCCTTTAAGATGAGTTATTTTTAAAGTCCTATAAACAAAGTAAAAAAAACAAGAAGCCGTAACCCCTTAGGGCCTGTCTCCTCAGCACTACAGTGGGCAGTGAGAAAGCCAACCCCACAGGTGTAAGGGTAAGGTGAGGTGAGGACCAGTGAACTCCCAGCCTGGCACACCCAGTTATCTGGTGTTAGTTCCTTTCTCATTCCTTTGGCAGCATTTGGGATGTATCATTTAGGATGTTTTAGGTTGCAGGAACAGAAAACTCCCATGTGGTAAAAATAATAAAAAGAACGTATTGGCTCATATAACAAAAAGGGCCTTCCGGCAAGGCTTGCTCCAGCAGCTCACTGCAGCGTCAGGCTCCATTTCTCTGTCCTCCTCTCGACTCTTTTCTCTACGATGTGTCAGCTGTGTCTTCAGGCAGCCTTCCCTCCTCAGTACAGTAGCAGTAGCAGTTCTATGCCTCACATCTGCATGCCGTGCCTCATGACCAAGAGGGAGAGAAAGTTGTTTTTCTGATCGCTCCCTAAGAAAGAGAGGGTTTCTTCCCCTAAAATCCCTGGCTCATCTTTTCTTAATACAGTCTAGCCTATAAACACAGGCCATTCGCTTAACTAGTCCCTGTGACCAGGGCCTGAGATTTTGTGACAAGCTCGGCCTAACACCATCTGCTCCATCTCCATAGCCAGAGGAATTCACATAATTATTAGTCTCTGGAAGGGAATGAACAAGGGAAGGGAGATCAAGGCCAGGTAGCCCCAAACAGGAGACCTCAGCTCTATGAAACAGAGAGGACCTTCCCTGGGCAGGGGTGACTGGAAACTTATGAGGCTCCAGGGGAGTTCTCCCAGCCCAGCGGGCTAGGTATTGAGGATGGGAGGCTTGGGGGGGCAGGGCTGCAGCCTGGCCTTGGGTGTACAGGGGGACAGGGATTCTCCCCTTCCCAAGAGGAAGCCTGTCTGGCCATGGGCAGCATTCACTCCCTAGAATGAGAACATGAGCCACTAATGAACTTGATGGCTTCAGTGCGCCTCCTATTTATTTCACTGTTTTGAAGTCACAGCCATGTGTGGCCTGGAGAGGCCCTCTCAGAAAGGTCCCAGCCCAGTGAGAGACTGAGACACATAAACGGCGATTTAAAACACAGGAGGAAGAATGGGTGCTTTAGAGCCTCTAATGTTTGAGGAATTCAAATTGGGAACTGATACCAGGGTGCTGGGGGAAGTTGGGGAAAGTCTCATGGAGATGCAGGTTGAGCTGGACCTTAAAAAGTGAGTTCTTCAGGTGAGAAGGGAAGGGAGTTTTCAGCTGAGACAGTGGAAGGAGTTAGAGAATGAGGTAGTGGGGGTATCACATGGTGCAGCGTAGGCTGCCTTGCAGAGTCAAGGTGAAGCTGAGGAGGTGATGCTGTGTACATTGCAACCCACTGGCTCTGCTTCTAGAAAACCTCATGCATGTGCCCACAAAGAGATGGATACAGGGTGTTCAGAGCAGAAACTTGGTAAGAGCAAAAAGCAAAGGAACCCAAGTCCCTATAAACAGAACAGATGAAACCACTGCATTGCAGCAGGAAGAGTAAGAGTGAAGCAGCTATGGGTGTGAAAATCCCAGGGATGTAATCTTGAGGGGAAAAAGATGACCAGGTCATAGTAGGATACATAGGATTACGTATTCCTTTATTTGAAGTTCTTAAAGTCAACAGTAAAGTTTCTAGATACTGTCATATATAGTTAAAGTAACCCATAAAACGGGAGGGGGGTGGTCTCATTGTTTGGCAGAAACCAACACAACGTTGTAAAACAATTACCCTCTAATTAAAAATTTTTAAAAGAACACGGTGGGGGACACAGAATTGAGGAAAATGGTTTCCTCTAGGGGTGGATTGACCGGGGTGGGGGGGTGTGGAGAGGCACATAGGACTTCAAAGTTCTTAGTAAACGTTCTGTTTCTTAAGATGAGGGATGAGTTGAAGGGTATTAGTTTTATTCCTAGAACCTTACCCTTGTCGTAAATATTCAGTATTTTATGAAGAAAGTTTTTAAAAATTGACAAAGTAGATGATACGGGAGCTGAGGCTGGAGTAATTCATCAGGGCCGTGCAGGGAGGTGAAGCCCCAGGGCTCCGTGGAGCAATTTGAATCTCGCCTTGTTCTCGTTCTGTCTCCTGGAGGCTGGGACAGAGCTCAGCTGTTGGGTCGGGGAGAACACCGCCAGACCAGAACAGCTGAGGAGTAGGGGCTCCCCTGCCCTTTCCTGCAAGCCCAAGAGCTCCACTCTTCTCTTCTGTTTAACCAGATGCTTGTTTATTTAAATACTTCCACATTTACTCACCTGCTTTAAGTTTATACGGTGCTCTACACTTTCTCCTGCTTTCTCCCCATTTCATCCTGACAGTAGCCCAGGGTGGAGTAGGTATTGCCCCACACGTGTCGGTGAGCAAACTGAGGTCCAGAGGCATTAGGTCCCACAAGACTTCCAGCTCCTGAGCGGCAATGCCGAGGCCACAACCTGGGTTACTTTCTACTGCGTATATATCATTGTGTGTGCAGAAGTTTATCTACATCAGGAGCCCCCAACCTCTTCTGAATGAAAAACTGTGTTTTTCCCAGAAGCCGTTGCTCGCGGGAACTCCTGACTCAGGAAGGGTGCTTTGCACAGTGCAGGAGACCTCGGGGGACGGAGCGCTGTAGACGGCTTAGAAGAGGCGCTGCCCAAGAGAGCTCCGCAGGCTGAGCTGGGCACCCGCTCCATGGTTTTTTCCTCTTCTGAATTTGTATCTAGTGCCTTCTGCTGGGGATGTGGAGAGAGCCAGAGCTCTGAAGGAGGAAGGCAATGAGCTTGTAAAGAAGGGGAACCATAAGCAAGCGATTGAGAAGTACAGTGAGAGCCTCTGGTTTAGTAACTTGGAATCCGCCACGTACAGCAACAGGTACCTTCCACACGGCTGCCTGGGGGATCTCAGGACGCCGGACCTTCTCCCGCAGCCCTCTCTGTACTGTGACCGGCTCTGCATCCTGGCGTTTAGTCAGTACAGGCAGACCTCGGAGCTGTCTCAGGTCAGCTCCAGACCACCGCAGTAAAGCGGGTATCGGGAGAGAGGGAGTCACACAAGTTCTAGGGTTTCCCTGTGCATAGAAGAGTTGTGTTTACACTCTCCTGTAGTCTGTTAAATGTGCAGTAGCATCATGTCTAAAAAAAAACAACATACATACCTTAATTTAAAAATACTTAATGGCTACAAATTGCCAACCCCCAGTCGTCATCGTCACATCAAAAATCACTGATCACAGATCACTGTAACTAGTATACTAATAATGAAATAGTTTGAAATATTGTGAGAATGACCAAAATGTGAAACAGGTACAAAGTGAGCAAAGCTGCTGGAAAAATAGCACCCATAGATAGACTTGCTCGATGTAGGGTTGCCACAAATCTTCAGTTTTGGTGTCTTCAAAGTATCTGTGAGGCACAGTAAAATGAGGTATGGCTGTATGTTACATCTCAGAACGTGTGTTCACATTCCCTTTGGTCACCATGAGATGGGCATTGCCAGTGGCATTCACTCTCTTAAACGGGTAGAAACTGGGGTTTCCCACAGGGAGCCTGGGCTTTGTTTAAGCCCATTCCAGAAGTTTCATTGACCAGGTAAGCATAGGATGTAAGTAAATGCTCTGGGCTTGCTGTGCAAACACAGCCCCAACACAAGTCTCAAAGCCTCTGCGCCTTCCCTGACTCTCACCCCATGGCTTCTCTAAGACCCACTGGTTATAAATTCTGCCAGTCTGTCTGTGAGCACCAGGGTAGAACCCAGGTAGAACCTGACCTGAGCAAGAGAGAGGGTCTAGTTGAGCCTGAGGTGTCGGACTTGTGGGGCTGATCCTGAGCTGTCGCCAGTGGTCAGTGATCCTTTCCACCAGCAGTGAGGGCCTGGGAGCCAGGGCAGCATCCCTTCATCGTGTGTGAGGACCTGCTCTGCAACAGCCCACAAAGGCTTTGGTAGTGGGTGCTCTTCCTGTCTTAATGTCAAGTAAACCAAGGCTCAGATGGTAGGGCTTTGCCTCAGCTCACCCAGCCAGTAAAGGGCGGAGATAGAATTGGAACCTGGCTCCAGTGAGATCTGTTCGTTTTACTGTCAGAGGCTTAAAACATTCAGGCAGGGCCCAGATCTGCTCTAAACATTTCCTATAAAACATGAATAAATCTTGTCTGTTTTCCCTTCCCGGCCAACATACTCTCATTACTCTTAAGTTCAGAGATCTTGGATCTCCTGTAGGCTCACTGCTCCTTATCCGGAACTCTTGGGATAAAATGTGTTTCAGATTTTAGAAAGGGATGATAGTGCATACAATGAGTTGTCTAACACTCCAGCAGTGTCTGGGCAACTTGCTGAAGTTAATCAGTAGCATTTCTGCAGTGAAATGTGGAAATTCCACGATCACACAGAATAGTATCGAGAAGGACGAAGCAGCCTCATGTCACTTGAGGTCGTTTTTTTTGGCCAAATGATTTAAAAAGGGAACCTTTAGTTTCACAGCTTGGATTTTGGCCTTTGGGACCTGTGGTTTTATTGGCTGATTGGACCTGAGGGTGCCTCAGTCAGCCAGTTGCACTTGGGATCAAGGAGCCCATTTGTGCATGTTCGTGCAGGAGCGTCTTCTAACTCCTTTTTCTGTGGACTCTGTCCTTGCTCACCTCATGTTGCTGGAGATCTCTGTTAACCCATTTTCCTGGGTTTTTACCACATTCAGGACAATGTTTTGTTTAAATACTGGTTTTCATGCAAATGTGTCCATGCCACACCATTTTAACTACTATCGCTTTGTAATATATCTTGTAGGGCTGATCTCTTCATTATTCTTCTTAACCAGAGCATCGCTCACAATTTTGATCTTCTAGCTCAGCCTTGGGCTCACTGATAAATTTCAGTCCATTGAGCTTTTGGTTGTAATTACATTGATTTTATAAATTTAGAAGACTGAATTAAAGACTGAACCTGTTACAAAACTGAATTTTCTATCCACGTGGTTGAATATATTGCATTCCAGATGCCATTTTAACGCTACACTTCGTGCATATGCATCTGTATGGTGTGTCATCTTAAGACTTCAGTTCTGTCTGTGCATTGACATCTCAGTGGGTATCACCATCAGGTACTTCGCACCTACAGTTTGCCAGGTCCTAAATGGACCTCCAGAAGAGTCTTATTGAGTACTCACAGCAATTCTTCAGGTTAGGTCATGGTCCCATTTTACCTAAGAAAACGGGCTGAAGATGAAAGTTTGGGTTCCTTTTCACTCATTCATCTTGTCTCTCAGACTCCTACTTTGTAATGAAAACCCTTCTCATTGGATACAGAATATTCATTTTACCAAAAGCCACGGGTGATTATTTTATGGGCCAAAATTACACATTTTTAACACCTTAAATATGATCTTTGGCATTCATATGTAATCATTTTCCTTATAACAGTTACATTCAGACGTCACCAAATAGTACCTAATGCTTACACTGTGCTTTTTCTACTTCCCAGAAACTTGGCTTATTCTTTAAATTGCTAGAGTCCATTGGGAGAACACTTCAGTTTCCTTAGAATTCTTGTGTGTTCAAATTAAGATCAGGGCCTACTGTTCTAAGACTTAGTGGCCTACAACAGCCATTTTGTTTTGCTCATGATTTGTGAACCAGGAGTTCAGGAAAGGCAGTTCTTCGACTCAGGGTCTCATTCAGGGTCAGCAATGGGGTGCTGGGACTGGAGTCATTTAAAGGCTTCTCAGCTTCCCTGGTGGCTCAGACCGTAAGGAATCTGCCTGCAATGCAGGAAACATGGGTTCGATCCCTGGCTTGAGAAGATCCCCTAGAGAAGGGCTTGGCAAACCCATTCCAGTATTCTTGCCTGGAGAGCTCCCATGGCAGAGGAGACTGGCGGGCTGCAGTCCATGGGGTCGCAGAGACTCGGAGACGGCCGAGCGGCTCAGCACAGCACAGAGGTTTCTCCTGCATATCTAGCACCAGGCTTGGGATGACTGACCTGGCTGGGAAGGGAACTGAGAGAGCAAGCTGGAGACTCTGTTCCTCCTCTCCTGGCAGTCTGTTCAGCTGTGCCAGCTTGAGCTTCCTCACAGCGTGGTGGCCTCTGGGTAGTTGGCTTCTCACAGGGGCAGCTAAAGGCTCCAAGAGCAAGTGTTCCCGGAGCGCGGGCAGAGCTCCAGGACCTCTGAGGCCTAGTCTTGGGACGCACACTGTGTCCTTTCCTCTGCTCTGCTGGCCAGAGCAGTCACAGAACCGGCCTAAATTCAAGAAGAGAGTGTTGATTCATAGCACCCCTTCTGTGGGAAGAATGCCACACAATTTGTGCTGCTTTTATTTAGTTTTTATTTATTTATTTATTTGGCTACACCAGGTCCTAGTTGTGGCATGTGAGGTCTAGTTCCCTAATCAAGGACCGAACCCTGGTCCCCTGAGTTGGAAATGCGGCATCCTAGCCACTGGATCAGCAGAGAAATCCCTGTGTCTGCTTTAAAATTGATACAAGGAGAAGCTTTTTCTAAGTTAATTTTTAAGTTTCATGCAATCTTAACGAAAATACTAGAATTTTTTTTTTACATTCTTGGTAATAATTCCATGAGGAAAAGAATAATAACATAGGATTTAGTACATGATAAATTATGGGGAAAGGGAGAAATTATCCAATAAATGGTGTTGGATTGGCTGGAAAGAATTAAAAAGAAACTTGAACCTCCATCCTTACTCCTTATTTTAAAATAAAATCTAAATGGATCAGTTTCAAATGGAAGAAGTGAAACCATTAAGTTCTAAAAGAACATGTGGATTAATTATCTTGCAGTGGGGAAGGTATTGGTGGAGGGGGACCCACAGAAGTCATTAAATAAGTTGGATAAGTTTTATTTCATTAGATTTTAAAATCTTCTGTAAAGATGCTCAGTTTGGGGGCTTCCCTGGTGGTCCAGTGGGTAGGACTCCATGCTCCCAATGCCAGGGGCGTAGGTTCAATTCCTAGTTAGGGAACTGGATTCTGTGTGCCACAGCTGGGACCTAGCACGGCCAAAATAAATAAAAAATAAAAAACTATTTAGCTTTACCTGTATTTAAAGCAACTACATTAAAACAGACACTGTTTTCTTCTATACTGGCAGAAGTTAAAGGCTGAGCCCCAGGGTTGGTACAGTTCCAGGAAAATGGGTTCTGTTAGTAACTGTTTTTAAGTACAATTGATCCTTGAAAAAGTCGGCTGTCAGGAGCACTGACCCTCCTCGCCGTCAAAAAATCTCTATATAGTTTACAGTCGACCTCTCATACCTGCAATTCTGCCACATTCACGGAGTCAACCAAATGCAGATGATGTAATACTGCAGTATTTGTTACTGAAAAAAAATTCTGCACATAAGTAGACCTGCACAGTTCAAACCTGTGTTGCTAAGATCGGCTGCTTTATTTGGGAAGCATTTTGGTAATAGTCAAAATTTCAAATGCATGTACCTTTTGATGTAGCAGTCTCTCCTGAGACTGATGTACAAGGATGTTCATAGCAGCATCATTTATTATTAACTGGAAATAGTGAAATATGTCTCCTGATAAGGAGTTAATAAATTAGGATACAGACAAGTGAATATTCCATAGCCACTGAAAACAGTGTCTGTTTCATTTTTTAGTCACTGGGGAAGAGGACTAGAATTGAATAAGAAAGATGTACACAAATATGTACCTCTCCCTCACCGATGCAGAATGTAAGAATGATGCAAAATATAGGTTGGAAGAATTGTATATCAAACACCCATATACTTCCCAATTAAATTTATAAACACTTATAGAAACAGCTATAACTTCAGTTAAAAACAGTGTTGTGTAACACTGTTAGACACCTATCACAACAGTTTGGTTGGTCACTATGGCCATTTATTGATCCATCTTCTTTACATTTCACCCCTAACATGTCAGTGTGTGCATGTACAGCCTAGTATTTATGTGACTTCCCTGGTGGCTCAGATGGTAAAGAATCTGCCTGCAATGCAGAAGACCCAGGTTCAGTCCTTGGGTTGGGAAGATCCTTTGGAGAAGGGAATGGCAACCCACTCTAGGCAAGAAAATTCCATGGACAGAGGAGCCTGGCAGGTATAGTCCATGGGGTCACAAAGAGTCGGACATGGTTGAGCAACTAACACTTTCTTTTTTTTTTTTTTTTTTTTTTTATTTTTTTATTTTTTTATTTTTTTAAATTTTTTTATTAGTTGGAGGCTAATTACTTCACAACATTTCAGTGGGTTTTGTCATACATTGATATGAATCAGCCATAGATTTACACTTATTCCCCATCCCGATCCCCCCTCCCACCTCCCTCTTCACCCGACTCCTCTGGGTCTTCCCAGTGCACCAGGCCCGAGCACTTGTCTCATGCATCCCACCTGGGCTGGTGATCTGTTTCACCATAGATAGTATACATGCTGTTCTTTTGAAACATCCCACCCTCACATTCTCCCACAGAGTTCAAAAGTCTGTTCTGTATTTCTGTGTCTCTTTTTCTGTTTTGCATATAGGGTTATCGTTACCATCTTTCTAAATTCCATATATATGTGTTAGTATGCTGTAATGTTCTTTATCTTTCTGGCTTACTTCACTCTGTATAATGGGCTCCAGTTTCATCCATCTCATTAGGACTGATTCAAATGAATTCTTTTTGACAGCTGAGTAATATTCCATGGTGTATATGTACCACAGCTTCCTTATCCATTCATCTGCTGATGGGCATCTAGGTTGCTTCCATGTCCTGGCTATTATAAACAGTGCTGCAATGAACATTGGGGTGCACGTGTCTCTTTCAGATCTGGTTTCCTCAGTGTAACACTTTCATTTATGTGTCTTTTTCTTAAAGTAGATAATTTTTTGTCAAGGGGAAGGTTTCCAGAAACCTTTTCCTGCTTGAAAGAGTTAAGTGTGGGAGCATGAGGTGGACGATAGCTCTGAACACAGTCAGGATCACAAGTTGTTCAAACCCGGATCAAGTCCCGGGTCTGCACATGAGTAGTGGAGGAAGCCGGGGAGTCGCGTCACACCTCTGAGCCGTAGTCCTCTGTAAAAGCGGGCTGGGTGGCTGTGAGAACTGAGGAAGGTGAGAAGCACCCAGCATAAAGCGTTCAGGGCGCTCCTCGGAGTTAGTGGCCCTGAGGGAGCAGCTGATAGCCTGGTCTTTCCCCGCAGGGCGCTCTGCCATCTGCAGCTGAAGCAGTTCCAGGAGGCGGTGAAGGACTGCACAGAAGCCCTCAGGCTGGACGGAAAGAACGTGAAGGCGTTCTACCGCCGGGCTCAAGCCTACAAGGCTCTCAAGGTAAAGAGATTCTGTCCAGAGGCACCAAAGAGCCACAGCCAATCGTGCCCTTGGTGGCACTTCCAGAGCATGGTCCAGGTGAGGGGGGGCCTGCCACGTCCCTCCTCGTCCAGGGGCCCCAGGTGCTCCTGACAGGCCTCCAGCCTGGGATGCAGAAAGCCAGCTCGGCAGCGGTCCCCACCCCTGCCTGTTCTCCTGGGGCCCGGGCTCCGTCCCGCAGCCTCTGTCTCCTCCAGGACTGCAGGTGCCCGCAGCCTCTCTCTCCTCTCAGGACCGTAGCTCCCCACAGCCTCTCTGTCCTCTCAGGACCGCAGGTCCCACAGCCTCTCTCTCCTCTCAGGACCGCAGGTCCCACAGCCTCTGTCTCCTCTCAGGACCGCAGGTCCCACAGCCTCTGTCTCCTCCAGGACCGCAGGTCCCACAGCCTCTCTGTCCTCTCAGAACTGCAGGTCCCACAGCCTCTGTCTCCTCCAGGACTGCAGGTCCCACAGCCTCTCTGTCCTCTCAGAACTGCAGGTCCCACAGCCTCTGTCTCCTCCAGGACCGCAGGTCCCACAGCCTCTCTCCTCTCAGAACTGCAGGTCCCACAGCCTCTGTCTCCTCCAGGACTGCAGGTCCCACAGCCTCTCTCCTCTCAGAACTGCAGGTCCCACAGCCTCTGTCTCCTCTCAGGACCCCAGGTCCCACAGCCTCTCTGTCCTCTCAGAACTGCAGGTCCCACAGCCTCTGTCTCCTCCAGGACTGCAGGTCCCACAGCCTCTCTGTCCTCTCAGAACTGTAGGTCCCACAGCCTCTGTCTCCTCTCAGGACCGCAGGTCCCACAGCCTCTCTGTCCTCTCAGAACTGCAGGTCCCACAGCCTCTGTCTCCTCTCAGGACCGCAGGTCCCACAGCCTCTCTGTCCTCTCAGAACTGCAGGTCCCACAGCCTCTGTCTCCTCTCAGGACCCCAGGTCCCACAGCCTCTCTGTCCTCTCAGAACTGCAGGTCCCACAGCCTCTGTCTCCTCCAGGACTGCAGGTCCCACAGCCTCTCTGTCCTCTCAGAACTGCAGGTCCCACAGCCTCTGTCTCCTCCAGGACTGCAGGTCCCACAGCCTCTCTGTCCTCTCAGGACCGCAGGTCCCACAGCCTCTCTGTCCTCTCAGGACCGCAGGTCCCACAGCCTCTCTGTCCTCTCAGGACTGCAGGTCCCACAGCCTCTCTGTCCTCTCAGGACCGCAGGTCCCACAGCCTCTCTGTCCTCTCAGAACTGCAGGTCCCACAGCCTCTCTCTCCTCTCAGGACCGCAGGTCCCACAGCCTCTGTCTCCTCTCAGGACCGCAGGTCCCACAGCCTCTGTCTCCTCCAGGACCGCAGGTCCCACAGCCTCTCTGTCCTCTCAGGACCGCAGTTCCCACAGCCTCTCTGTCCTCTCAGGACTAAAGGTCCCACAGCCTCTCTGTCCTCTCAGGACTAAAGGTCCCCGCAGCCTCTATCCTCTCAGGACTGCAGGTCCTCACAAGCTGTCTCTCCTCTCAGGACTTCAGATCCAGCTTTGCAGACATCGACAGCCTCCTGGAGATAGAGCCTAGGAACGGCCCTGCACGGAAGTTGCGGCAGGAGGTTAACCGGAGCTTAAACTAAAATCCCAGAAGGGCAGCAGGACACTTGTCTGCCTGAGCACCTTCTTTGCCTGCTCCCGGGACCTGGCGGGCCCCCGAGTGGGCTCCAAAGCCGCCGCGTCTGCCCCTCAGAGACGTGATGGCCTCCCACCCCTCAGGAGGCTCCGCCCGTTCACGTTAAGCTCAGTGTAGTCAGAAACCAGACGTTTTGTTGGGAAAGTCTCCCCCTGTTCTGCACACCGTGTGGTGACAGGTGCTCGGCCTGGTCTCGGCCCAGCATGCTCCAGCCCCAGTGCTGCCCTTCAGCATCACCAGGTCCTCTCACCCCCGTCCATCTGGGCGCTCAGAAAGCTGACAGTCCCATGGGACACAGGCCGGTGGGGGGAGAAGGACTGGAAAACCCTGGCCCGCCTACACCCACGGCAGCCAGTTGAGCTGGTTCTCCAAGGCTGCCGACCCCTCCCCTGTCCTTGGCACAGCGCTGCGTGTTCTGAGCCCCAGTGCCTTTTGGCCGAGCCTCCTATGACAGGGACGCAGAACCTGTCCCCTGGCCGGCGTTTGTGGCTCTGTGCTGCTGTTGCCCACATAAAGATACCTAAGTTCTTTCAAGAGCCCAGAGGTGTGGCTGCTGCTCCTGAGGGTGGAATGGGGAGAAACCTCCTTGAAATTTGTGTCCTTCCCTTCCCAGCAGGGACTTGCCTTTTGACTTCCACAGTGCCCCCCCTAGGCTAGCCCCCACTAGCCTTCTTAGTTCTTTGTAATACGTTGAAGTTAATTTGAACTGAACAGACTGACTTTTGTTGAACTGCAAGTTTAAGCAACTGCATTAACGTCATCTACGTGAATGTCTGTTGTACTTTCATTTATGGTTCTTCAGCTTTGGTTCACTTTGGAACTTTGCAATAATAAAAAACTGGTTATGGCGCACTCATCCTTTCCTTGATCACATTTACTGGCATGTGTCTGCATGGGCCAGGCCCTACACACAGTGCTGGGGAAACAGCAGTGAATGAACTGACAGGGTCCCTGCGCTCAGAAAGTGACGGTCCCATCGGACACACAGTGAAACCCCAGCGGCTTTAGTGTTGTAAAGGAGCAGTCACACTTCCCCCCCAACCAGGGAGATTCGACCCTGTGGAGAAAAAGGAGTCTCTGAGGAAGTCAAGTTTGAATTGAGTTCTAACATGGGGGTGGGGAGGGTCAGTGGGTGAAGAGGGGAGGGAAGAGCCGCCCAGGCAGATGAACAGCATTGCTGAAGGCCTTGGCTGGGAGGACGGCCGGCAGTCTCTCAGCCTCACAAAGCGTGGTGTGGGTGAGGCTGGGAGGGCCTGAGGACCAGCCTGAATGAAGGGCTCCCGTCCACCATCTGTCTTCCCGGGCTTGTCCTGTCTTCAGTTAAATCATTTCCATCTTAATGGAGACATCGTGACTCCATAAAGCCGAGCAGACCAGGTCTTTATTGCCTGCTCCCCCATCATGCTCAGTGCTGGGCAATACTCAGCTTTTAGCAGGACAGTTCCATCCTCTCCAAGGGCAGAGTCTCCGAGCAACCAGACCTCCAGGCTGAAGCGGATTTGAGTCACAGTAACCCTGTGGCCCTGGCACCATTTTAAATTGGGCAGCTGCACCCCCCTTTTCTCTCTGCCTCTTAAGCAGGCCTGACTCTTCCCCTAATTATTTTAGGCAGGTTCAGTGGTAACATCTAGTCACAGCTGACTTTTCCTTCTTGAGGTCCTCACATAAGGCAAATATATTGATTTACTCATGAAAATATTGGAGGTACAGCAGCATAAATCAACCACCTGGGAGGATATCCTCCTGTAGAGGCGCCTCTACAGGAGTGGAGTTGCCACGCAACCCCTTAACCAGCCAGCCCAGAGAAGAGCAGCGGTTGGTGCTTCCAGAGTGTTCGAGCGTGCAGGCTGCTCAAGCCAGGCGTCCAGAACCCCCAGGCACGTCCCATGTGTGGCGCTTCGGTGCCATGTGATAACTGCTTAGCCCCCTGATGCACCGTCGGTGGGCAGCCCCGCTCAGTCGCTGGCAGCTCTGCTCTGTCGGGCGCATGGTTGACAGGCCCTCTGTGTACATTACCACACATCTAGGCTCCTGTTCCTTACAGCCAAAGCCCCCACCAAGGCTACCCTCTGCCCTGCCCACCTCCCTCTGACACAAGGCCTCCTGAGAGACAAGGTGGAGTTTGCAGCACTTTTAATACATAAAGCAACAGGTTAGAGGTTGGCACGGTGACCAGCCTTCATTCCACAAAAAGCTCAAGTAAGATACACCCCAATCGGGAAGTCACGGCTCACAGGGCCTTAGAGACAAGAGCAGGAAACGCTGTTCCTCGGCCAAGGGAGTGAGGATTCCATTTTCTGGGGATGAAAAGATAAGATGCTTCTAAAACTACCACAGCAGTGTAAGTAAGGATGCAGGCTAGCCCAAGCACCACCAGGTGGGCCCCAGGGCAAGGCCAGCCTGTTCTAAGCTAGACCCCCACGGTGGGCAGCCAGTGAGAGAACCACCCCTCCACTGGGCACCCGAGTCCATGCCAGTTCCCATTACACAGTCTGTCCTTGCCTCTCATCCTCACCGCTTCCCCAAACGCCTCCAAGATAAGCCAGTGACACCACAGCCTTCTCAGGGAGTCTGAATGTCCCTGCCCTGTTCCTATAGCTTCTGGGCTCAGCCCACCCTTCTCCCGCCCACACCCACCCACCTGGCCTCAGCGCAGGTTCACTCCTCGCATGTGCTCCGTGGCCTGGTGGGCCTGCAGCACTGCCAGAGCCTCTTCGACCTGTGGGGTACATGGGGGCGGGGGGCGGCCAGTGCAGCAGCCCCAGCAGGGTCCTGAGACGGCCTCTCCTCCCCTGCCTCCCCAGCACTGCTGCAGAGCTGTCATCTGACTGCTCACCAGCTCCCAGGACAGAAACCCCCGAAGGCCACCTTCTACCCTAGCCAGACAGCGGGGGGAATCCTTCCCCTAGGCTGGGTCAGAACACAGCTCCCTGTAACACAGTCCTGCCTGCGGAGCTGCAGAGACTGGGAGGGGCTGAAGCCGCAGGCCTTTACCAGGCTCTCCCCCACCCCCACCCCCAGCAGGTATTAGCCAGGAAACCCCGCTCCTCGGTCCCAGCAGCAGACACCTGGCTCTGTAACCCTCCTCCACCCTCAGGCCTCCCCGCTGCCCCCAGGCTCCAGCGCACCTTGGCATTGAGGGACTCGGGGGACTCCAGCATGAGCAGCAGCTCCGAGTTGTCAATCTCCAGCAGCATGCCGGTGATCTTGCCGGCCAAGTGGGCGTGGACATTGTAGACAAGGGGGAAGAGACGCTCACCTGTACAGAACAGTCCCGGAGGCTTAGGCACACACCTGGTGGCTAGCCCGGCATCCTGGGGGCAGGGGGCGGGAGGGGGTGGTGTATATCGTGGAACCGAACAGAGAGGCATTTCAGGTTTCGGTCCCAGGGTGGCTCCCTCCAGGTGTGTCACTGAACCTGCTTAGAAGCCTCTTCCCCAAGTGTAAGGTGAGCACAGCAAGCCCCACCTTGGAGGCTGGCTTGAAGAATCCAATTTGACATTATACGTTACAGCACATGGGCACTCTGGCACAGCCTTGATTGCAGTTTAAAGACTACTCTTTCTGGACTTCCCTTGCACTCCAGTGGTTAAGACTCTGTGCTTCCAATGCAGGGGGCGTGGGTTCGATCCCTGCTCGGAGCACTAGGATCTCACATGCCTTGTGGTATGGCGGGGAAAAAAACCAAACTACTCTTGTTCATTGGGCAAGAATTCATTTTTGTTCATTGGGCAAGAAGTCATTTTTGTTCACTGGGCAAGAAGTCATTTGAAGGATCACATGGAATTCTAGACAGGATACAATAATGTGGAACTTGATTTTTCGGAGGGACGATGGAGCCAAACAGACAACATAAATTCACGTTCCACCAGCGGGCACTTCCAGGGACGGGGCCTCGTGCTGGTGGCGATGTGTGGAGGGAGCAGCCAGGACAGGGTGCTAGGTGCCACTGGTGGGGGCAGGAGGGCTTCTCCCACGAGGACAGTGAAGAAGTTTCCAGGGCACTGCCCACAGAGCCTTCCCCCTCCATGAAGCCCATTTGGAGTTTTTCTTTGAGGGGTGGGTAGGAAAGTGACAGAAGCCCCAGCGAGCTGAGTAATCAATGGGGTGAAGGCAGTGGGGGCCTTCAGAGAAGAGCCTGGAGGTCTTGGTGAAGAGACAGCCTAGGGACCACAGTGAGCTCATTCATTTCATTCTTTTAATTAATCCTAACCCTAACCCTTCAGCAGGGCCTGCCAGACGCCAGGAGGGAGATGCATGCACAGGAGCTCAGGTGTGGGGGACACCGTTTATTTCCCCAGTGCGTGTTTATAGCCTGCCTCCCAGCAGTGGGCACTGGGTGACTGATGAAACGTGGTCACAGCCTCTTCCCATCAGCACCCCCCCGACAGGCCATTTGCTGGCAGAAACCCAAGACCCTACCCTCCTGCTCCTCCTCCTACCCCCTCGAGCTCCCCCAACCCATCTCCCCACATCTGGGGTTTCACCCAGCCTGAGTCAAAGTCACTGAACAGCAAAGCTGGAAGAAATCTCGGACTGCCTGGTCTGACCAGTGTTTTAAGATGAACAGGAGCCTGGGAAGTAAAGGTGCCTTGGACAAGGTCACCCAGCAAGGTCAGCTTAAGGCTGGGGACCTGGTCTCCACATCTGACCACCAGCTGGTGAGTCAGCTGGTGGCGCCCCCTCCTGCTCCGGGGTAGGAGAACCAGCCACTCACCGATCATCTGCTTCTGCTCATGTAGCGGTGCTGCGGCCAGCATGGACGCGGTCAGGGGCTCCTGTCCGGGGACACGCACGGCGGGCTCCTGGACCTGCACATGGTACGGGGACACATCCCTTAACCACACAGGCGGGCAAAGCTACCCCTAGCAGCTGAGCACAGGCCTCCAGGAAGTCTCTGGAAGAGGGGGAACAGGGGGCAAGATATGGACAATTGGGGACAATTGGGGAGGGGGGAAGGGCGGGCAGAATCCCTAACAAGGGCACAGTGAACTAGAAGACAAAGTGACATTCTAATACAGACCTGTTCTGTGGTGCTAGGAACCAGTGCATGTGGCCAAGTGAAGCTACACATTACTGACCACCTGGTGGCAAATAAGCACCTCTTAATCAGGTAGCTTTATGGCCGCATCCCCAGCGTGATTTCTGACCCTTTCTTGGTGGGCTTTCCCTGGTAAAGAATCTGCCTGCAATGTGGGAGACCTGGGTTTGATCCGTGGGTCAGGAAGATCCCCCGGAGAAAAGAAGGGCAACCCACTCCAGTATTCTTGCCTGGAGAATTCCATGGACAGAGGACTTTGGGGGATGTAGTCCATATCACTGGAAAGAGTCAGACTCAACTTTCACTTTGCACATCTTGGTAACTTCAAAATCATTTTGCTCTCTAAAGCCAACTTTTGTTCATTCTGCAGGAAATAGTTTGAAGTATCTACACAGAAATTCTAGACAGGATATGAAAATGCTGACTTGGAGACTTTTTTAGGGGGCAGGGAGATAAACACACAGTCTTTTAATTACAGAAGATGTTTTCAGTTCCGTTCTGCAGACTGATCACATTCTCACTGCTCACCACTTAAGTACTAAGGAAACCCAAGTTAATTCTGGTAATAAGGCAAAGGGGCTTGTGATGAAAAAACAAAACGTGATCCTAGCCTTTTTTCCCTTTCTGTTAGTAAGGGTGGGATGCGGAGGAGGGGGACGGGGAGGGCAGAATATCTCTTCTGATGGTACACATTAATAAATGAAACTTTACAAGCCAAGAAAAGAAAGAAAACCAAGGTCCAGAGGCCAGCAATGCCTTAGAGAAGGTTCTGAGCCAGGCACCCCTGGAGCCCAAACTAAGAGGGCAGCTGGGCCAGCCTTACCCAATCAGTGCAGTGTGCTGGCGTGGAATATTTGTGCGTCAGGAGAGGCCTGCTAGGGGTACAGCATCCTGTCACACCGGGTCCTGTGGTCTGGGTACCAATGTTGGCTGGAAGAAACAAATAGGGATGACAAGGCCCAACAGCAACTCAAAAGCCTAACAGCTCAAAACCAGCATTCACACCGAATTCCCTAAACCGCGTAAAGGGTCAACACACAGATGTGCAAACACCTGCCAGGGGAAGGGACAGATGCTTGCCTCATAGCCAGCACCTACGCCCCTGTTCACAGCTGCCGAGGCACTTAAGATCCAGATCTGGAGCTGAGCCCCTGCAGGTATGGCTGCGTTCATTCACATAACACATCAGGAATACTGTTTTCCCCCGGATTTTAGGGAAGAGGATTCCAGGGTCAGCAGCAAGCAAGATCACAGCGAGTCAGCCCCAGAACGAGGTCTGTAGGACCCTGGAGCCCACGCAGACTGCCACACTGCACAGCTTCCCGTGCCAGCACTGCCCTCCAAGAGGGCCAGCGGCAGGGTCACCGTGGAGGCCGGTTCTGACTCCCCACGAGCATCAACCCCAGCAGCAAGCCCTTGCGCTCCCCTCCCCCGCCCCCGCTCTCCCTTCGGTTCCTCTTGGCCCTGCCCACACTCACCCACTTGCGGGGTGTGGGGCACCAGGTGTGGCACGTGGGTGGAGACCTGCCTGGAGCTTCCAACGGGGGCCAAGGGGCGCCGAGACATGGCTGCTGGCCGGACCACCGAGGCCCTGGGCGAGTAAGCGGCTTGTGGCACAGGGAACACGGAGAAAGTTTAGCCGAGTGGAACAATCAGAGGCACACACTGCACCCTGACAGTTCCAAGGTGAGGAAGGGGTGGCAAGGTGAACAAGAAAGGCAGACAGAGGAGGGAGGGAATTCACCGGAGACCCAGACCTCCAGGGGAGGGGGATGGAAATCTGCAATTACAAAGCCAACTTCTGTCTACCCGGGACCCCAAGAGGCATAGGTATCAGGACCACACACCCTGGCCCCCCAAAGTCAGCTTCAGGTCAGGGTGAACTTCCCTCTGAAGAGAAGGACCATCCTCAACAGTACTGCCAATGGAGTTTCGTTTTCTCAGCTTTGCAGGAACTTTCACCACCACCAATCAGGAGAGCCTTTGGAGCTCACTGAAGGTGACAGCTCATGTGTGCGTGTCTTCTACATGCACATAGCCCTGTCCTTGGTGCTTTACATGCATCTCACTCGGGCTCATGTTCACAAAAGGAAACCGAGGCTCAGAGGGGTGATGTTACCCACCCAAATGACTAGGAAGCAGCAGGGCCAGGCTTGACCCCCAAGTCCACATCTTTAACACATTCTGCCCCCTCCCCCGGGGGCACGTGATGGGGGAGGGGCTGGGTCACTCACATGACAATCTGGGTGGCTGGGCTGTCCACCTGGGGGCAGGCTGGATGGGTGGGCCAGAGCCATAGTACGGAGCCTGGGCTGGAGGCTGTGTAGGAGAGAAAGACCTAGAGTGAAGGGGGGGTGGCAGCATCGGGGGGCGCAGGGGGAGGGGATGAGCAACTGCATCCCTCAAGGACACCATTGCAAGAATGCCAGTCTCCCCTCCAGGGGACTGGTCAGCAAATACCCACAAAGTTGGGGTGAAGGCTCCTGCTTCCCATCTTAGGAGGTCTGTTAGCCCTGGGCCCTTCAGGGCAAGATCTCAGGCTCAGTCCTTGCTCTGCTGATCAGTGGTACTAGCCCAGTGACCTAGATAAAATGGTGACACATCCCACTGTCCTCCTGTCAGCTTAAGTAACCGCTAAGGGGAAGGAATGTTCCCCATCCTCTGAGCCATTCATCTTCCTACCCCACCAGGTCACACAAGCTCCCTCCCCAAACCAGACCCCTCAGAACATCAACATCCAGGAGAGATGTTAACAGACAGCCCACAAAAATGACCATCTCAGCTGGGAGACTCTGCAAATCCTGCCAGTTTGGGAAAGTCACTGTGCCTGCTGGCATATTACCGTAGAAGAAGGTACACAGTGAAGCAATCTAGGCTTGTCTGGCTTAATGCAATCTTTTCCCAATGTATTGGGTTGGCCAAAAAGTTTGTTCAGGTTTTTCCATCACAGCTCATGGATGCTGAAGCTGAAACTCCAATACTTTGGTCACCTGATGCGAAGAGCTGACTCATTGGAAAAGACCCTGATGCTGGGAAAGATTGAGGGCAAAAGGAGAAGGGGACGACAGAGGATGAGATGGCTGGATGGCATCATCGACACGATGGACATGGGTTTGGGTGGACTCCGGGAGTTGGTGATGGACAGGGAGGCCTGGCATGCTGTGGATCGTGGGGTCACAAAGAGTCAGTTCAGACATGACTGAGGACTGAACTCACGGAAAAACGCGAATGAACTTTTTGGCCAACCCAGTATTTGACCACAGAGTATCCTTCTCTGCACAACATTCACAAATCTCTCCCAGATCAGGAAGCACTGTTGGACAGACATACTATTACCCCTTTCAGAGATGGGGTGACCATGGCCGCCTGCCGAGTGAGTTTCCAGCAGAAGCACCCTGGGAATCCCTCTATGCCAGCAAAGTTTGGATCTGCCTGCTCTCCCTGGCTGTCACGGAAGGAAGGCGGGCAGGCAGTCACCTGGGGCACAGCGGGCAGGAAGTAGCTGGCAGGCTGCTGGAAGGAGCCCATGATGGGGCCGCCCAGGGCCCGCATGGTGGAGAGGCGCTGCATGTACTGGTTGGTCAGGATGGCCTTCCGCTCTTCCTTGCGCTGGGCCAGCGCCACATACAGTGGCTTGGTGCCCACGATGCGCCCATTCATCTCTGTCACGGCCTTGGTCGCCTCTTCTGGAGAGGAAAAACACACAAAGCCAAACCCTTTGCTGTGGCCACCCTCTGTCATCACCTAAAAGCAAGACAAGACAAGGGCTGCTGGGGGTGAAGAAGGAAGACTCCGGGGGTCAAGTTCCCCTCCCTTCCCCGGGGAGGGGGAAGGCTTGGTGCAGAGGGCACCCAGGAGAAGTTGCAATTGATGGAGGTCCCCTCACCCTTAAATTTACTGAGGCCCACCGCATGCCAGATGCTTGACAGGCCTTCTCATTTGACATACAGAGCAACATGAGTGGGGAAGCATGGCCACACCCACTTTACAGGTGATAGAAGTGAGGCTCAGGATGACCTGCCCAAGACCAGCCCATCTGCTACCTGGGAGCTGTTCCTCAATTACTAGACCATCCCCCAGAGTTAGTGAGAACAGGTGCATTTCAGAGTGCATTTTGACCTCTAAATTTTCCTCCTAAAGATTTTCCTGGACTTCCCTGGTGGTCCAGTGGTTAAGAATCCACCACAGAATGCAGCTGATGTGGGCTCAATCCCTGGTCAAGGAACTAAGATTCCCACATGCCTCAGAGGTACTAAGCCCATGAGCTGCAACCACAGAAGCCGCAGATAGAGAGCCCACGCTCTGCAACTAAGATCCAACACAGTCAAATAAATAAATAAATATTTTTTAAAAGATGTTCCTAAGTAGTGATGGAAAGCTGCTTTAAATTGTTACTATATCTGCCTTCATCAGCGAGGTTATAATGAAGTGGGTCGATAGTTTGGGACAGGTTAAAATTTAGGGGCAGGGTTCCTCAGCCAGGCTACAATCTTAAACCTTTTGGTGGATGTCACTGTGATGAAAAATCTGTATTTCAACTACTCCCTGGGTTTCATTAAACTGCCTATACAGTTCTTTAGTTCATTTGTGAATTATGGACAATGTGAGATGCTCTTAAGAGCTGTAGTTTCTAGAGACTCCATTAAAGGGATTTGTTTGGAAGAGGAAAATAATTTGAATTTGTATTTTTGGTGCTTTATCATGTTGATTTTCTTTGCAATAGAAACAAAAATCCTCACTACTATGAAAAAAAAAAAAAGAATAACTTGTCCAGGGTCACCCAGCCAGCGGGTCACAAATTAGCCACAGCTAAACCCAATGCACAGTGCTGGAAAACCTCCACTGCCTTGGCAAGGCATGAGCCAAGTTCTTTGAAAATCTCGGGAAGAGGTTCTTAGTCTTTTTCAAACTATTAAAGTAACCTTTCTGGGACTTCCCTGATGGTTCAGTGGCTAAGACTCTGTGCTCCCAATGCTAGGGGCCCGGGTTCAATCCCTAGTCAGGGAACTAGATCCTGAATGCCACAACTAACACCCTGAGCAGTCAAATTAATACATATTTAAAAAGAAAAAAGAAGCTACTTTTCCAACCTGGCTCATATCAGTCATAAAGGTGATCTTTAAGAAAAAAACAAAACCTTTCTACTGTGGAAGGACTTTAGATTTATACAAAAGTTGCAAAAATAGTACAGACTTACTACATACCTTTCACCTAGCTTGACAAATGTACCATGTTAACACTGGGACAAAACTACAATATCAACTGATTGGGACAATACTGTGAATTATTATCTACAATGCTATTAACTGGACCACCAGTTTCATTCAGATTTCACTGGCCTTTCTAACATTTCTCTCTTCCAAGATTCAATCCATATTGCATTTACGATTCCTGATTTTTTTTTTTTTAGGGTCAAGACACTGGCCTGACTCCATGAGGACTTGAGCTGAGAACATTGTAAATCTGCTCTATTAGAGCCCACACCCTAACATCAGTGATTTTCAACTGCACTTTGCTACCCATTCATACAAGATCTTGACCTGAACATTCACAGATCCCCTCAGAAAGATCACTGGATAGAACTCTAGGGGTCTGTGAACTTCGATGGGGAAAAAATGGCGTATTTTCACATTAGCATTTCCTTCTATTCTGAATATAGGCAAAGAAAAAATAAAGTAGCATTAGCTGTGTGGACTTTGTCAAGAGGGATATTTTCCTATAACATTAATTACTGCTGACCTCAATCTTTTAGGCTCATTGCCACTTCACTAGTCTTACAGTTTTTTTTTCTTTTGACCATGCCATGTGGCTTGTGGGAATCTTGGCTCCCAGAAAGTCACTGAACCTGGGCTCTCAGCAGTGACAGCGCAGAGTCCTAACCACTGGATGGCCAAGGAATTCCCCCAGATCTTAGTTTCTTTTTTAGATCTTATAGCTTGATGCATTACTAAAGGAGCACAAACTGCTGTCACCTTAGTATTTTAACAAATATATTTCAATACAGCTGTTTTTTGTAATACTATGAATTTTCTTTTATGCATTTAAAAATATCTTCAGAAGGGGTCCATAGGCTTTATCAGACAACCAAATTTTCTTGGCACAAAAACAATGTTTTAACAAGTTAATAAGAACTACTATTAGGTAGTTTTAAAAAGAGAGAAAATTATACGATGACTACTTATGCAGAGCTTACTATGAACTTAATCTATATAACATGTTTACAATACTATCATCTCATTTTCAACCATTATTTTATAAAATAGAAAATAAATTATGTAAGTTTATGTAAGATTATATAAAATTCCCATTTTATAACAAGATAATCACCCCAGTGTGCCTCATCTCTAAGCAATCCAGATTTTAACAATTCCCTTCAATTCAAGAGTTCCTCAAGGAGGTCAGTGAGCCTTCTGAAGTTATATGCAAGAAGTGTAAACAATAAGATCATTATTTCACTACTTATCAAGGGCAGGTGCTCCACTTGCAGGCCTTTTAGTTCTCAGGACACCTCTCAAAGTAGGTAATATTACCCCCATATTTTACAGATGGGTAAGTAAACCAAATAGCTTCCTTCAGGCTCTGTAACTAGTTAACGCTAGGACTGGGATTTAGACCTAGTTCTGATTAACTTTAAAATCACAGCTTACAACCACAATACTATATAAAGTATGCACTGGCCAGCAAAGAGGGCCCAGAGCTTTATACAAATCAAATTTTTCAGTTTACTGATTGTTCAACTGAATCAGAGTTACTGGTGTTTAATTCACATGTCCCATAGCTTTCTCTTTTTTTTTTTTTTTTGAGAAAAGGTCCTTAACTCAGAAATTGTTAGAACCTCATCCCCAAATAACAGGCTCCCTGAAGGACATTTAAAAAGGATTCAACAGGCAAAAGAACTTCTAGACCACTTCCTAAGAACCCAACCATCACACTACATGTGTAGGTCCCAAGGCCCTCACCCACACTGATCTCTTCGGAAATTTCTTCATTCCCACCTGCAGCTCCCTAACCTCTTCACAGCCAAGGAAAATGCTGCTGCCACTGCTACTTCTTACAGGAAGTCCTCCTTCCTCTTCTGCTAAGCCACCACATCTCTGCCTCCTATACTGACCTCACCCCCCGACACCCTATAGTAGACTTGAGTTAGTGATGCATCTGACTTCCCCACAAGACTATAAGCTACTCAAGAGCAAGGACTATATCTGACTTATTCCTGTGTGCTCCCCACAGGGCATGGCAAAACAGCAGGTGCTCAAGTACGGAATGAATGATCACTGTGTCTTTCTTCTTAAAAATAATCTGGGGAGGGACTTCCCTGGTGGTCCAGTGGTTAAGAATCCACCTTGCAATGCCAGGGACACAGGTTCGATTCTTGGTCAGGGATCTAAGATTCTACATTCCTTGGGGCAACGAAGCCTGCAAACTGCAACAACTGAGCCTGCATGCCATAACTAGAGCATCTGTGCACCACAAAGACCCACATGCCACAACCAAGACCTGAGATAGCCAGATAAATATTTTTTAAAATCTGGGGAGCTTTTAAAATTAAGATGCCCAGAGATCTACATTCAGGTTCTCTAACTTGGGAGTCTACTTTAGAGCTCTCCAGGGGATTTCAATGAGAAGCCAGGGTTCAGAACCATCCAGGGAGTCCAACACCCTCATCTTACAGAGGGGGCTAGGAAGACATCTGCTCAAGGTCACAGAGCCAACACCACGTCTCTGATGCTAAGAGGGCTGAGTACACAGCAGGTGCTCAATAAATAATGAGCAAAGAATGATGCAGGCCAACTCTTTCATTTTCCGTATGGGGAAACTGAGACCCAGAAAGGGGTTATATCACTGGCCAGGGCCAGACAACATAAGTCAATGGAAATTCTGAGACATAATTTCTGGTATCTGGCATACAGTAGGCACTCAATAAATGCTTGTTGCATGAACCTAGGTTACAGTGAGCCCCAAGGCTAGCTGTGTGAGTGGGACTGTATTTCTACCCTCTTCCCCTCCAGTCCAGATAAGATGCAGATAAACAACAAGCTTCAGTGGGGTCAGACCCAGTTCTCACTCCGGAAGGAGCAGCATAGCACCACCAACTCCCTGAAACCCACAAGGCAGGGCGGGGGTGGGGTGTTCAAGGGCAGTGAGGATGGGACGGAAGGCTACGGACCCCCTGTGGGTGCCCCAGGCCCTCACCTTGGCACTGGTGATCACTCCATAGGGAGAGAACTCTTTCCTCAGTTTCTCATCATCTATGGAGTCATCCAGGTTCTTCACATACAAGTTCACGCCCTAGAAGGAAAAGGATACCGGCTAGATGCAACCCTTCCCCTCCAAGTCCCAGAATGCCTTGGGATGGAAGGAGGGGCTTATATGGGCTCCGCCCACCAAGCCTCCAGTTCCCAGCAGGCAGAGCCCCGGCACCCCACCCATCACTCAGCCAGCCCAGCACCCGGAAGCTGTAACCCCTTCCCCTTCTTCCCATCCCCAAAGCCAAGTTTCTGGAAGTGGGACTGCTGGGGGAGGGAGCCACATTCAGGGCGGCACACACACTGTCACATCGAAGCAGCTGCCCCAGGAAGCCTGACCCTCACCTGGTAACGGGTCAGCCGGTCCTGCTTCATCTGCTCAAACCTGCGCTTCAGCTCATTCTGCCGCTCCACCCGCTTCTGGGCCCGGCCCACGTAGAGCAGCCGCCCGCTCACCTCCCTCCCGTTCATGTTCACCACAGCCTGTGCAGAGAAGAGGCAACCAGTTACCTCATTGGTGACCACTCTCATGAGCCCTTGGCCTTAACCTGGCCTCCAGTCCCATCTTCTGGGTCCAGGGGGCGCCACCTGCAAGTCAGGCCAGCCTCGTTAGCTGAGAGTAGCTGGTACCAGGATCAAGGCCATTTAAAGTGAATCCATTTTTTTAAAAAACATGGGACAAAATTTCAGAGTAAACTGTATAGATATTTTTTTTAATTGCTTTGAGCTTTATTTTAAAAAGTGAAATTCTAATTTGCGACGTTTCCCATACTTAGTATTTAGTAGGTTCCAAGTGTAACTACACACTGATGATTTGAACAAAGCAACAAGCATAATTCTTTCAAAATGGTGTGATGCCATCATCCACTGCCTTCATGTTGGGGTTTCACAGCACAGAGAAGCCTTTTGGCTAACTATGAAGGCTTTAGTTAGAAGCATTGACTTCTTAACCATTGTTGATTTTTCTTCAGTTAACTGACCTAAGCCTGCCAGATCCCAAACTGTCAGTGGTTTTGATTCCATGAAATCCTACATCTTCTTTAAGAGGTACAATGTCTTTCTGTAGCCCATTCATAATGAACTGAATTTGCATCAGTTCATCTGCAAAAATCTGCGAAAGGCAGACCCATATGTGTATTGACTCAAAGATGTGGATTAGACACTGGTGTTAGAGAGGAGAAATGTTTGGAAGGGAACTGAATTTTTAAGTGGTCAGTTCATTAGTAAATACTGTCACATGATGATGACTTGCTTCTCTACCTAAACATGCAGACGAACGTAAATATATGTAAAAACACTGAGCCCCCAAGAACTGACTGTCTACATGAGTCTCAGGTCATTACCTAAGACTTTAGAGATTATGGTTTCCCCTGCCAGCTTCATCCATCTACTCCAACTTATCATTTTATAGTTGGGACAATCAAAGTCTACAAAAGGACAGGGCTAGTTCAAGGACATAAAAAGTAAGTTTTCAAAGGAGCCCTTTACTTAAGGATAAAACTTCAGAGAAAGAACTGGTCCTAACTCCAATGATCTGTCTTCTTAGCTACAACCTGCTGGATCCTGATAATTACAGGAGAACCCACACTGGTGGGAGAGACAGGAGAGCATATGAAAAACTAGGCAGCACCTGGCCTGTGGTGCATGCTCAGTGAGAAGTGACTGCTCTCAAGATGGGCCCAGGATCCCACCGTAGGCTGAGCTCTTCCATGACCAGTGAGCTTAATGGGGCCGCAGCCATGGAACCAGCTTCATGGTGGGAGGCAAAATAGGACATTAACCCTCTGTTACTCATGGTATCACCTTGAACCTTTCCCTAGCTCAGGATATATGTACCTAGTACCTACCAGCAATACTAGAGATTTAATGGTGACACAAGACCCAGTCTCTGCCCTCAGTTCTATCCAAGGAGAATCTGGGCTAATGATGGAGATAGACAGGAGGGGCACCTCATCAGAAGCATTGAGGACAGGAAGAGGTGGCTTCCTGATGAGGGAAAAGTATAAGCTGAGACCTGTCAATAATCTATAATTACACTGTCCAACATGGCAGTCACTTGTCACATGCAGCTCCTGAATACCTGAAATATGGCTAGTCTGAACTGCCATGTGCTAAAGGCACCAGATTTCAAAGAATTAATACAAAAAAGGAAATATAAAAATCTCAGTGTTTATCAATATAAATTTTGTATCACAATTATATTACTGTTATATCACATTGAAGTGATCATTTGAATAACAAAATATATTATTAAAATTATGGGGGTTTCTTATCCTTGCTAGCATGGCTGTTGGACAGTTTTGAACTGCACATGTGGCCCATGTTATATTTCCAGTGGACAGCACTGGTCTAAAGAATATGGGAGGGGAAGTGTTTTGAGAAAACGTTTGCAAAGGCTTGGAAGCAAGGAATAACATGGCACTGCCCCTCCCTGGCCTCAGTCCCACCATCAAGTCAAGAAGAGGGTAATGGCTGGGACTTCCCTGGTGGTCCAGTGGTTAAGACTCAGCGCTTCCACTGCAGGGAGTGAGGGTTAGATCCCTGGTCAGGGAACTAAGATTCCACATGCCACGTGCAGGGTCAAAAAAATGGCTGTCTCAAAGGCCCCTACTAGCTCCCATGTAGTAAGATTCTGTGAAAAGCCAGCCAACCTCAGGGTATGGAAGCAACCAGAGGAGGCAGAAGATATCTGCCTTCACCACAGGCATGAAGGGGCCTGGCTCCTGTGGACCCATTCTGGGGAGGGACTTTTTCCTCCATGGGCAGCTGGAGCCCTCCGCTCCTAATCTCACTTGTTCCCAGGCCTGGCTCCGCACCTCCTCCATGAAACAGGGCCATGGGGACGCTCCTACCTTCTGGGCTTCCTCATGCTTCTCAAAGTTGACAAAGCCAAAGCCTCGGGAGTGGCCGCTGTCATCCCTCATCACCTTGACACTCAGCATCTTCCCTGGGAAGGGCAACTCGGCTCAAAGGGGCATCCAGGAAGCCCGGAGAAGTCCCCCACCCTCCCCCAAGCCTTCAGGAAGCCCCAGGGGGCCCTCCCCACAGCCTGAGCTGGGCGTAGAAGTGATCCTCAACTCCCTTGGGTAACACGCCCACCAAACTGGGAGAAGAGGTCCTGCAGGCGCTGCTCATCCACGTCCGCGTGGAGGTTCTTCACGTAGATGTTGGTGAACTCCATGGCCCGAGCGCCCAGCTCCACCTCCCGCTCCCGTCGGGACTTGAAGTGGCCAACGAAGCTGTGGACACACAGGGTGGGCAGCTGCCTATGGCTGCCATCAACCGCCCCCATTCCTGCTCCAGCCCACGCAGCAGGCCTGGGTCCCTTGAGTCAATTGCCGCCGGCCTTAGGGCCTCTGTACTCCTCATCTGGGGACTGGGCAGGACAATATTCCAAGACCAAACCACCTCCAACAGCCAAGACTCTATGTCCCAGAATAAGGTTCAGATGACTTTCCTCTTGGGACAAAGGCACTGGATCTCCTATTGTACATGAGGCAGCTGAGTGCCCAAGAGACAAGAGCACAAAGTTGGGAGTCACACAGAAAAGGGCTTGAATCCTCACTCAGTAGCTGCCAAGCTGTGTGACCCCAGGCAAGTTACTAACCTCTCTGAGCCTCAGTGTTCATTCCAGTAAAACTGGGGATCAAGCTCACACCACAGGGATTTGCTTATTCATTTAACATGTATTGGGTGTGCTGGTTGTGAGAGAACCAGATGCAGTTTATGCCAGTGTCACTAGGGCAGGTGGCAGGGTGGGGGTGGGGGGCACTGAAATAACTTAAATGTAATATGAAGTTTAAAAATTGTAGTTTCCAAGTCAACATAAATATAAAATCTAAGAAACTATCCTAGATTAAGGAAAACAAAGAAAGCATAAGAAAACTTGAGGTACCTATAAGATATTTAGTGCAGATAGTTATAGCTGGCACCAAAAATGGAAGGAAACCAGGTAACAGGAAAACAGACAAACTAAAGCTGCCAAAAATAGAAACATGCTTCTGGAGCTTCAGGAAAAGCCCACCAAAGTTCACCTTCACTGATGGAGAAACTCTGGACAAAATGACCCTGGGCATTTCCCAGCTCAAAGTCTCCTCCACTGCACAGTCTCAGGCTTAGGGCTGGGCCATCTGATGAGCAGAACCAGAACCAGGGGAAATTCCCTGGTGGTCCAGTGGCTAAGACACCACACTCCCAATGCAAGCGGCTGGGTTTGATCCCTGGTCAGGGAACTAGATCCCAAATGCTGCAACTAAGACCCAGTATAGCCAGAAAAAAAGAAAAAAGAAAAAAAAGAACCAGAACTAACTGAGAAAATCACCAGATCAGATTCTCTCCAGCACCTGTGACTCAATTTTCCCATCTGTAAAGTGGGAAAAATGCCAAACTTAAAGGCATGAAAGTAGCAGGCTAAGCATATGCCAACCTTCCTCCCTGTCTCCAAATCCCAGGAAACAAAAGGTTTAATAAAGTTCGCAGCCATACTGAGAAGGCTGGAAAACAGACACAGATCACTGAGTCCATGGATGACTTGGCCATTAGCTGGAATCTCCAAAGCATCCCCTCATTTACTATTCAGAATCACCCTCTAACACATGTCAGCAGCCCCATGTTTTACTTGAGGAAAGGCAGTCCCCGGGAGATTGAGCAGCTCACGCGAGGTCCCACTGCCGGTAATACCCCAGCCGCTCCGTGTCCAGTGTCCATTAGCTGGCAGCAGTAGGACTGGTCCCAGGCTGGCGGTACCATGATTCTGCTCCTTTGGCCCTGACCCCACGCCCCCCAGCTCCTCACTCACACTTTGCGGTCATTCAGCAGCATTCCGTTCATGGTGCTGATGGCATTCTGCGCGGCCTCGTGGGTCTCAAAATGCACAAAGCCGAAGCCGCGGGAGCCGTGCTCATCACACACCACCTGCGCCACAGGGAAACAGGACACAGAGCATCCAACAGGAGGTTCCCGTAGAAAAGAGTGACGATCGTGATAAATGACCAATATCTGAGTGCTGGCTCCCTGCCTGTCAAGACAATCTTGTGTCATGCAACAACCCTATTTTACAGATGGGAAATGAAATCCCAGGGAGGTCAATCTGTTTGCTTACGATCACACAGTAAAGAGGGACAGAATGCTCAGATTGAACACAGGTCGTGTCTATACCACAGACCAGCTTTTAATGATCTTCCTAACGCAATGGATAAAAGGATTAGATTCAAGTCACTTGCCCTCCATTGCTGCATCGTGAAACAACCCAAGTGTCCATCAAGAGGAAACTGGCGTCCCAAATGCTGCTTGTGTGAAATTAACTTCTTTCATCCCTGTTATAACACTATGAGGTAGAAGTTATTAACCCCTATTACAGATAAGTGAAATGAAACAGAGGCTTCATAAATTGCTCCAGATTGTACCGTTAGTGAATACCCAAACTGAGACTTGAACCACCTCACTTCACTGTCTCTGGCATATAGTAAAGTAATAATGATACACTGTTTCTAATATTTATACACTTAATTTGTACATTTTATTAATGCTGATCTGTTGTAAATAAACAAATCCATTTATTGGCAGACCAAAAAAAAAAAAAAAATGAGAGAGGAGAAAGAAGACTGGTTAAGTAAATAACATTACATTCATCTTGGTCTGCTGTATTGCATAGTTGAAGAGATTTCATGGCTGGTAGAGTTACCTGTAAGGTATATTGTTACCTGGGGGGGAAAAAAAAATCAAGTCCATTTGGATTCAAATGGGCATCTACACATTTGAGAAAATTTTTTGGGCATTTTTGATAACATTTAAGTTTCTGCTAACAGAAGAAATACATATGTAGTGGAAAACATATGGGCAGTGAGAGAGACAAAGAGAGAAAGAATGGAAAAGTGACAGAGAGGGGAAAGATAAAAGAAGGAAGGAAAGGAAGTAGGGAGAGAGAACGTGTGAGATGGCTATATTTTTCTTTTTATATAATTTTTAAAGGTTACTTTCCATTTACAGTGATTACAAAATATTGGTTATAGTCTGTGTGTTATACAATATACCCCTGAGCAATCCTACACCCTACACCTACTGTGTACCTTCCTCTCCCCCACCTCTATACTGTCCCTCCTCCTCTCTCCATTGGGAAGCACTAGTTTGTTCTCTATATCTCTGTGGCTGCTTCTTTTTTTAATTATATTCACTCATCTGTTGTATTTTTTAGATTCCACATATAAATGATATCATATGTATTTGTTTTTTCCTGACTTATTTCACTTGGGATAATGCCTTCCACATCCATCCACATTCCTGCAAAGTAGCAATTTTTCATTCTTTTTTATGGCTGAGTAGTATTCCATTGCATATATAAACCACATCATCTTTATACGTTCATCTGTTGATGGACACGTAGGTTGCTTCCATACCTTGGCAAAGAAATCTTTAAACAGACATGCAAAACTGTTAAGAATTACTATTTTGGGGAACTAGAGTTGAAAGTGATGGAATCTTTTTTATTTTATTTCTTTCAACATTGTTTACACTGTAGCAATTAATGGGACTTCCCTGGTGGTCCAGTGGCTAAAACTCCATGCTCCCAATGCATGGGGCCTGGGTTTGATCCCATAGACAAGGAACTATGCCACAACTAAGAGTTCACATGCTTCAACAAAAATTGCAGCTGAAAAAAAAATTGCAGCTGAATAAATATTTTCAAAAAACATTTACCAATTAGTTATTTCAACAGCAGACTTGTTTCCAATTTTGAAAAGATCCACAAACATCCTACTCCCATTCTGCAAGGTTTCCGACTCAAGTTAGGACAGACCTCAACAATAGGAAAGATCTTGGGTTCATAGAGTCCCACTTCCTCTGACTGAATTTGCACTAAGACCCCTAGTGACCATGTAATGGGGTCCCTGGCTCCCCTCACTGAGGGGACGGCCCCCACTCAGCTAAGTGACACTTTTCTACCTTGACCACCATCCCAGTTTCCCAACCCAGTTTCTTTCTGGGCTGACCTGTGTGACACTTTTTCTAACATGAAACTGTGACCATGTCTCTCTGGGAATAACCCCCAGCAGCTCCTACAATCCACAGAACTACACAAGCCTGACAACTGAGGCTCTCCAGTTGGCGCTGCACAAGTCTTGCTTCCAAATCCATAAACAACACACACCCGTCCAGCCCCAAGTAGGGCCTCTCCACGCTCAACTCAAGCCCAGCTCTGCCATTCAGATTTAATCACACTGACTGTGCCCCACTCCAAGCCAAACACCTGCTAAGGGCATCCCATACTGATATATTTGTCATAAGAACCCTTCCAGGCCATTCTTATCCTCTGAGTCTCAAATGCCTGATTGGGGAAAATGGGAATAAATGACTTGTCCAAGGACAGCCAGCCAGCAGAAAAAATCATTTGATTTTTGTAGATACTTAATGGGCTTCCCTACTGGCTCAGCAGTAAAGAATCTGCCTGCAATGCAGAAGAGCCTAGTTCAGTTCCTGGGTCAGGAAGATCTCCTGGAGGAGGGCATGGCAACCCACTCCAGTATTCTTGCCTGGGAAATCCTATGGATAGAGGAGCCTGGTGGGCTATAGTCCATGGGGTCACAAAGAGTCAGACACAGATGAGCAAGTAACACTTTGACATATGCTTAATGGGAAGTCCACTACTCTTTCAAGGGCTACCCGTGTTGTGAAAATTACCTGAGTTAACACTGGGTGGCCAAAATTTTCATTCAAGGGATGAATGTTATGGAAACACACAAATGAAACTTTTGGCCAACCAATACATTCACCACCACCCTACGAGGTAGGTTTTGTCATTGCCCCCTTTTAGAGGAAACTGAGGTATGGAGAGCTGAAACAACCAGCCCAAGGCCATACTGCCGGGAAATGGAAGAGGCAGGATTTGCATCCAGGACTCCTGGCCCCAAAGTCCAAGGTCTAACCAACTATGTTACATTGCCTCTCTGCTTGGTAGGGTGGGCTGGCCTCTGCACTTGGGTAGCCTGGCTCCAGACGAGGGGAGACCCACCGTACCTCATAAACCTTTCTTCAGCCCCAGGGCACTGTCCTTCCTGGGCCTTTGTCTCCCTGGATCCCAATGCATCTCCCTCAGAGCTCAATTCCCTGCTGTTGCTAAAAGTCTCACAATTTCCCAACAGCCTGAGAGCATGCAAGGGCAAACACAGAGGGTGCCGTCACTCCCAACCTCTCTCCCGCCCTCGCCATCTCCCCAGAAGGCTGGATATACCAGGGTCTTGGGTAGGGTAACTGACCTGCCATCCTCATAATATATAAAGGCAAACACTCAGGGTAATGGACCACATTGAATGCTTTGTACCTAACCTGGCCCCCAACAGGGCTTCATTAGGCCTTCAAAGACTTGCCCAAGTCACACAGAGCTTTTGTTCCAATCCTCAGTGATCCAGAGGGAGCCTCAAGCCCTCAACGATGGGGACAGACATACTCATCCCTGTTAAGTTAGTTTCAACTAAGCCGGCAAACTCACTGCTTCAGATCCTGGTTCAGCCACTTACTTCCCACCCCCGTAACATATAACCGGGAATAAGTGATCCCAGTTCTGAGCCTCTCTGCCTTCCACGGTAACTCAGGCATCCTCCTATTTACATCTTAAGAGGCCACTGGAGGAAATTCAATAAGGATGTATATGCAGAAGATCTGCACACGGAAAGTACTGGGAAATCTGCTATTCTTATTGCAGGAACTTAGCACACAGTTAAGACTTCCCCTTCCACTGATCCTCAGAGCTAGGAAACAGCCTTTTCCATCATGCAGCGCCTTTAGCAGCTAATCCACCTCGTCCAGTCTGTGTGCCCCTCTGAGTCACAAGAATACCCCCTCACTCACAGAGAGGGGTAAGTCCTCACTTAACTTCAGGACTGTGCCTGGCACACAGGAGTCAAGGAAGAGTTCTAACACATGGGGGCGCCATCACTCCCCCTTCCCCAGGCCACCTCCCCAGAAGGCTGGACATGCCAAAGGCTGCAAGGTAACTAACCAACCATCCTCATAAAATCAGGGGGCAAAAACACCCAGGGTTAGGCCTGTCAGGACAGACTAGCCAGCTGTATGGCCCCCTCACCCTCAACTATAAGTCAGAGAAATGCCTACATCCCTTCCCAAGTGATAATACAGTTGTTAGCCCAACAAATATTTATTGAGCACCTACTGTGTTTCCATATCTCATTAGGTACTGAGAGACAGTGGTGAACAAGATCCCTATTCTTAGGAAATTTCCATTCTATCATAAGAGAAATGCTACAAACATGATGTCCACTGCCACCATGGCTCCAATTAAGGGCCTTCTTGCATCTACTTGTTCTGTCCTATAATGTCTACTGCCCTCTCATTCTGAATTTGGGTTGTTCTCATGACTTACTTTGGCCAGTAGAATGCAATGAAATGACAGTGTGCTAGTTCTGAGCCTAGGTCTCAAGAGGCCTGGCGAGCTTCCACTCTCCATCTGCTGAGACCCTACTATTGCCATGAGAACAGCCTGAGCGAGCCTGTTGGAGGATGAAAGCCCACAGGAAGGAAAGGCAGGACAGTCCAGTTGATGACCACTCACTCCCTAGAAGCAGAGTCATCCAGCTCTCAGTGGGCATACGAAGGATCCAGCCAAGAGCAAAGGAACGGCCCAGCTGAACTCAGCCCAAACCACCAATGGCAGAATTATGAGCAAAATAAATAGTTGCTGTTGACACCTGCTATATTAAGAGGTGGTTATTCGGCAATAGTTAGCCGATCCATAGGTGACCACTTGACAGTTCTATGAAGATAAAACTGAGAACGACTATCATGCAGGTGCTAGCTGAACCTGAAACTTTACTGATAAGACCTTGTAAAGTGTAAAGTGAGGTGCTGCTTGCTAACTCTCTACCATCATCCAGGGGTCTAACCCAGAACCACCCGCCCGCCGCAACAGGCACACCAACCTTACAAGACAGGATGTTCCCAAAGGTGGAGAAGGTGTCGTACAAGGCCTTGTTATCAATGGAGTCCTCCAGGTTCTTGATGAAGATGTTGCCCACACCTGACTTACGAAGTCCTGGGTCTCGCTGGGACCACATGATGCGGATGGGCTGGCCTTTGATCACCTCAAAGTTCATGGTGTCCAGTGCCCGCTCCGCTGGACAGGAGGAGAGAAAGGAGCTAATTAAGGGTATTTTCTTTCCCTGAGCCCTCAACAGCTTAATTGGGAGCTGAGCCAATCAATAAATGAGCCACTGGCTGGGTCTCATTCAAGATAAGAGCTTGAAGGCTCAAGAGGAATAAATAGAATTCATGTGTGTGACTTCCAGGTAGGATCTCCTTCAACTTTTTTATCATAGCGAAATGAGCATGAATTCCTACCCCCATTTTATAAAGACAAACTGAGGATCAGAAAGGGTAAATGATCAGGAGAGTCCCTATGACAAGGGTGGCAGCAGTTTGCGGAAAGCGAAGCTCAGAGGTGCTGGGTGGCAGAGTTGAGATTTGATCCCAAAGAGGATAGCTTTCGGGAAAGTGAACATCACGTCTCTGAGCCCACTTCTACACTTGGAAAGAGGTGCTGATTATACTACTCAAGGACTTCCCTGGTGGCTCAGTGGGTAAAGAATATGCCTACAATGCAGGAGACTCAGGTTCGATCCCTGGGTTTGAAAGATTCCCTGGAGAAGAGCATGGCAACCCACTCCAGTATTCTTGCCTGGAGAACTCCATGGACAGAGAGCCCGGTGGGTTACAGTCCACAGAGTCATAAAGAATCAGACACGACTGATTGACTAACACACTTTCTACATCTAACAATGGGAGAGAATATCATCCACCTCCAGCTTGTCAGACAGACTGAAAATTAAATAATGTGTGAGACTCCCCTGGTGGTCAAGTGACTAAGACACCATGCTCCCAAATGCAGGGTGCCCGGGTTCCATCTCTGGTCAGGGAACAAGATCCCACATGCTGCAACTAAGAGTTTGCATGCTGCAACTAAAAGAGATCCCGCATGTTGCAGTAAAGACCAGGTGCAGCCAGATAAATAAATAAATCATTTTTTTAAGTGTTAAAAATTAAATAACCTGTGCAAAGCGCCTTGTGCCTAGCTCAAATAGGTATTTGGTAAACAGTAGAATGTCTAAGCACAACAGCATATGCCCATTGTCCTGCCAGGTGGCGTGCTGTCCCCAGCTACAGGGACACTTCTGGTTTCAGAGGCATGGAGAGGAACCGTGGAATACTCAGTGGGCAAGTTTGGAGAAGTCTGGGTTTTCCATCTAGTCCTGCCATAAACAGCCAGGAGTAAACTCCTTCTCCTGTCTGGAGCTCAATTTCCCATTCTATAAAATCAGGTTGTACAGGACTTGGCAGAAGACGGCAAGAGGCACTGGCTGGGTGAAGCAGAACAGAGGGGAAAGCTCCCTGGAATCCAGCTCAGTCACCTGCTGGGAAACCAGCCAAACCTCCCCAGCAAACTCCCCGAGGCAGGAACCTCCCCAGCCTCCCAGGAGCCTCAGGCAAAGGCGCCCCCTTGTGGACTTGTCTGGGGCAGGCCTCTTCTGGTTACGTCTCCAGAGTCTCACACCTGCTATAGTTACCAGGATTTTTCTTAGGTTAGCACATACCGAGGGCTTATAATGTACCATATGACACTGGAACTGCTTCCTAGACACAATTCCCATTCCTTCCAGGTTCCTGGGGAACAAGCCTTAGTCCCATTTTACAGAAGAAGAGGTGCCAAGTGTGACGACTTGCTCAAGTTCACACCCTCGTGTTAGAGCTCCAACAAAACCCAGCGCTCTTGATTTTTCTCCTCTTGGCTCTGAACAGAAGCCAGGACATACCCAGCTGGCAAGCGCTGATCGATCCTATCAGTTCTGAGAAATGGGCTGTCGACTCCGGAGGGGAGGCAGCTTTTCGGGGTTCCCCAAAGTGGAGGCGCCTGATGCAGACCTTGGGATCCGCTGTCAGGAAGGGCCGCAGACCGAGGCCGAGTACTCCTGGCTGCCCCACCCACCATCACCTGTGCCTTCTTGGGCACAATCTTCCTCACCGGGTAGTGTGCGTTGCTCTCCTCCCAATCACTCTACAAGGCAGGTACCACCCCCATTTTGCAGACAGGTAACCGAAGCTCAGAACGACTCATTTGCTCAGTCAAGGTCGCACCGTTGCTGGCCTTCTAATCCCAGGTCTGGCTGACCCCAAAGCCCTTGGCTGTTTTCACTCAGCAGCATCACCTCTCTTCCGGAAGGCGGAGCATCAAACAGGGTACGGGGCACACTAGTTGCTAGGTCCTGTCTCAGGGCCCCCCTCCTGTAACTCTGGATCTGTTTCCCTGGCTGCAAAATGGAAGACGCGGGAGTAGCCAGCGGGAAAGCGCACAGGTGGCTGGGATACAGTCTGTCTGTCTGTCTGTCCGTCGCCCTCCCCGCCCCCCGCTCCCCCGGGGGCTCACCGTCCGCTGGCTGCTGGAAGTTGATGTAGGCATAACCCAGCGAGCGGCGGGTGGCCACGTCGCGGCACACGCGGATGGACAGGATGGGGCCAGCGGGCGAGAACTTCTCGTAGAGCATGGCCTCGGTCACGTCCGGGTGCAGGTCGCCTACGTAGAGCGAGGCGAGCGGGTAGCCCGGGCCGCTGGCGTTCATGGTGGGCGCGCGGCCCCGCGCTCGGCGCCCGCGTGCGCTCACCCGGGCGGGACACGGCAGCGGGGGCGCGCGGGGCGGCGGCGCTCTTCCCACCCACGTCCGCCCCCGGCCTTGACCGCGCCCGCCGTCCCGAGCCAATCGCCAGAGCGCTCGGGTCCCGCCCCCGCAGCTGGGACCCCCCCCCCTCAGCCTTCTAGAAGCCCCAGGTGGGGGGCATCTCGGCCCCCGGGACGGGAAGCGGGGAGAGACCTCACCTGGCCCCGAGTAGGGCTCCGGGCTGGCGCCAGCGGCGCAGAGAGGCGGCACTCCATGGCAAGAGACCTGGGTTTTGATCCCCATCACGTCTTTGTCCTTCTTCGCCCTTCCCCTCGCTGTGAAATTTAGAGGATTCCCTCTTCACAAGGATGAAAGGCTACCGAGTGCTCTGTGCGTTTTACACACAAACGCGAGAATTCCCTGCAGGATGCCGTTTCAAAACTTGTGGACCTACCCTCCTGAAAGGAGGCTTTCTGTCATCAAGACAGCCTGGGTTTGGTCCCAGCCATCTGGAACCCTTTTGGTGATTTGCTTTTGCGTCCGCACCGCACGGCACAGGATGGGGGATCCTGGTTCCCCGGCCAGGGATCGAACTCATGCTGGGCGCACTGGAAGCACGCAGTGGGGTTCTTAACCACTAGAAGGCCAGGGAAATCCCCGGACTTGGTGATTTGGGACTGAAGGCTCCATGTGAGAATTCCGGACCGCTCTGAGGCCTTCGTTGACCGGAGTTCTGCCAAGAGCCTTTCGTGGGACATTCCCTGATCCTCCTTCAGCGAAGGCATCCCACCTGTGCTCCACATCGAAGGCTCACCAAGTCCAACCTCTGTGGAAACTGCAGGGACCTAACAGATCAAGGTCATGGTGGTGGTCTCAAACTAAGCACCAAGACCCTTCTGTCAGTCTTCGTTTGCAGCCCCAGTCTGTGGTGTGGAGTCCTTTTTGAAAATATTGGTCCAACCTACTATGAAATGATACTTCCCCTGAGCCTCTCCTGCTTCAACAAAACAGGCAGGTTCCCACTGACCTTTGGTTGGGTGTGACAAGTGGAACAGCTTGGGAACCAGGGGCAGGAGTGCATCTTGGCTGCCCCACCTACACTATCAAGCATCAACCACTTCTGTCTTCGGCTTAATTTATCTTCCTGTCTTGACCCACTCCTTCATCCTTGTGGGAATGTGGATGTTTTCATCTTTTTGGCTGCACCCACCCTGGCTTGCAGGATGTTGTTTCCTGATCAGGAAGCAAACCTAGGTGCAGTGAGTGAAAACGCCCAGTCCTAACCCCTGGACTGCCAGGGAATTCCCAATGTGGATGTTCTGAGACTGGGGCAAACCCCATGAGGAAACTCAATGCTGCAGGCTCTTAGATGATGTTAGGGCAGATAACAGAGCCTGTACAACTTTGGAGATGACTAGGACTTCTGCTATGATCTCCTTTGGTTACATCTCAGGGTTTTTAAAAAAAAGTGGTGGTGGTGTATGAGTGGGATGCAAAGTAATAGTCCATATCACTAAGTCACTGAAGCCACAGATGAGGATCTAACACCTGGATGGTTTGTTGTGGAAGGTGGACAGGTTCTGTGTTCATTCAAGGCAATTTCTTCCCAACACAACTTCTGGCTCCTTTTGAAGACTGAAAAGTGAAAGTCGCTCACTGGTGTCCAGCTCTTTGCAACCCCGTGGACTATACAGTCCGTGGAATTCTCTAGGGCACAATACTGGAGTGGGTAGCCTATCCCTTCTCCAATGGATCTTCCTGACCCAGGAATTGAACCGAGGTCTCCAGCATTGCAGGCAGATTCTTTACCAACTGGGCTGTCTGGCTCAAAGGGATGAAATGAAGCTGCTGCCTCCTTTTGAAGAGTAGAGCCCCAAGTAAGTGTGCTCAGGAGTCAGCTAGTTCCGGTGATGATACGGGGGACACCACACATCAGTGCATCAGCCAACTAACTGATAAAATTTTTATTTCACTTTTGAGTTTTTACACTTTTCCTGATTATTCCGTGTAAGGTGGAAACTAGAACTGTTTAAAAGACATACACAAATCTAGTACATCAATAACCGGGGTTTTTTCTTTTTTGCTATACTATTTTCACAACCACGGGTGTGCTTGCTAGGCAATATAACCATCACAGAAGCAAACGTGAGGCAGAATACTGGTGAGGAAAAACAAAGCAAGAGAGCTACCAGATATACAGACAGGCTCGTTCCACATTCACTACTGCATTTTCAAGCGGCAAGTATTAACTGCACATTTTTGTTCAGCTAGAAAGGAGAGAGGTTTTTTTTTTTTTTTTTTCCTTTTGGTTTGTTTGAAATCAGTGCATGAATGTTTCTTTTCTTATTTCAGCAGATGGACAAACAGATGGGACACTACGGCTACGTGGAATGTTCGGGGAGGAAGGTGGAGACTGAGACTGGTAGGCCGGGCTATTCCTGACTCTCCCCATCGCTGTGTTCATGCAACTTCCCTGACATTTGTCTGTGAACTTGACGGGATGGGTACCCTTGGGAGAGCTGGTGACAGGTGCTAACAAGCATTATCAGGGTTGGCTGCAATATAAAGAGAAACCATGGATATTTAAAAATACTTTTTGGAGTCAGATCTTGGTGTGACTGAAGAGCAACCACCGTGCTGAGAACTGGAAGAAGACAGAGCTGAAACGTGGGAAGCTCTTTTCAACTCTCTGAAGCAAGGCTGGCTCACCAAAGTGCTCACCAACATCCCTCACCCCTCTGTGGGCCCCCTGTCCCTGCCCATCTAGTACTAAATCATGAACAAAAGGCAAAGAGAGAGAATGCACAAAGAAAAAAATGTACGGAAGCAGAAGGACAGAAATTTAGAGAAGACTAAAGTTAACAGTCAAAAAGGACTGTGGGAAAGAATGTTTAGATTTCAAAATTTTAAAGCCCCGAGCTAGGAAGAACCCAAACACTGAGTACTTAACTCCTCAAGTGAAAGACAATCTCTGCAGAACATTATTCTTAAAGGTATTACCCAGGAAACAGATAAGGCCATTCATAAGATACACGGCTTTTTTTTCCCATCTTGAGCTCATGGTTACAGGGAAAACAGATTCCACTACCTAAGCACAAGCTGCCAATCAGCAAACATGCTGCTATATAGGGGAAGGGGCTGGAGTCACAGGTGGTCTATGAGCACTGGACCTTTGCATGCTGTCATAACCCAGTTATCTGCCGCCAGGAATGTTCATTTCTGGCTTCGAGTTTCCATGGAGGAAGACACTGTGGCCATCTGTGGTCACGAACTTTTCAGTGGCAACAAGCCCCAACATACCAAGTGTCTAAAAGCCCTGATCAGAATGGGCAGAATCACTAGAAATTACTGTAAAACTCGAATGCCAAACGAGAGGTGACCCACTCCAAGTCCCAGTGTCACAATAGAATCTATAACTTTCTGTACAACTTTACAATGGAGCTGTATTTCAGGGACAACTGTTTTGAATCAAATTTAACTTTCCAAAAAGTTACACATAATTCAGGTCTATTTTTTTTTCTAGCAGTAAGAGTTCTGCTGAATTACAAAACCCCATAATCACAGTGTTCAGTTTTGTTTTTTTTTTTTAAAAATGAAACACACAGTAATCCTGTCAATGTTAATCAAAATCAAAACTTCAGAATGCCGTGGCATTTATGTGACCAATCTGAATTTTAGATACAAATACCAGCTGTTCATCCCATGGACCATTTTTGCTAGGCTGAGGCTGTGAAAAATTGAAAGTCGACGTACGTTTCTTTTTTTTTTTTTTATCGCACAAAGGGATATATGTGGAGGGTACAGAGTGACACTGAAGAGATCACGAAGCACGGTAGACATTAGTTCTCTCCCTCCCCAGCATCTCCTTCGTCTCCCTGGTTTTCCGACGTCCACAGCTGCAAGAGAAAAACAGAGCTATAAACAAAGTAGGGCTCTTAGGACTTTCTCGGGGAGGTGGCCCATTCTATATCACCTCATCTCAACTGTTTATAATTCTTCTCATATGACTGCAGACAGTGATGGCAAAGGTCCAAACTTCAGCAGGCGTTTATAACCCATTAAACAAATTACACGTCCAGGGCACAAGTCCTGTCCTGAGTCTCGGGCTATGAGGCATAGGACCAGAACAAGCCATGAGCCCCCCCGCGGGAGCAGTCACAGGACGGCAGCACTCACAGTGAGATTGTCCCTCAGCAGCTGCATGATCAGGGTGCTGTCTTTGTAGGACTCTTCATTCAGCGTGTCCAACTCAGCAATCGCCTCATCAAACGCCTGAAACAAAGAGCTTTTAGCTAAGAGGTCACAGCTTCCTTGGAACTAGTTTAGCCCCGTTTTCCTCCTGCTACCAAGTGACTTACCATTTCTCTTCCTGTACAGTATTCTTGGGGAACCTAGGTTATTGTTACCTTGCTTGCTAGTCATGTCAGTAAACATGTGATGCTGGTTTCCAAAGCATCAACCAACCATGACAAAAATTCCTAGGTAAGAACTTTACTGTACCTATCAAGTCAACAAGTATTACTCATTCTAAATGAATTCACATGATATTTGAATTACCAAAGACATTTCTAGTAATCCCTCCTCCTCTTTTTCATTAAGTGGAAAAACAAAAGGTTTAGATACAGGAGATAAATGGAGAACAGAAGTTCACATCACTAAATCCAAACTTCAATTAAGTGATGGAACTCTGAGCATTCATTTCACACAGTTTTTACCAATTAAAAAAATGTTCAAGGACTGTGCATATTGAAACACGACAAAAACACGAAGAAAAGGCAGTTTTCTACCCAAAGAAGACAAGACGTAATTCAGGACACAAAGAAACAGGATCTGACTTCCTTCTCTACACCTCCTGCCATAACCTCCCGCCTCAGTACAAGGACGACACTGTGGAGCAGAGGCCTACAGCCCAGGGCGTGCCGAGAGCAACACACTTCGTCCTCCCTGGACTGTGTACAACCTCCACCCCAAAAGAGAAACCGAACAACTCAAATGCCAATCAGCACGGGGCACTGAGAAGACGTCAAGAAGTAATAGCTCTGTATTGACTCCATCTTTTATGGAGTCAATACAGATGGTTTCTCCTACCCCCAGAAAAATCTTCACAGAAGTCCAAAACAATGAGTTACGTTCAGGTAATTTTAAAACACAAGGTTCTAGAAAGCATGAGCATTTTTACTATCAGAAACCCCAGAAGGTCTTTCTCACCGTTTTTGCCAGGCTGCAAGCCTTTTCAGGAGAGTTTAGAATCTCATAATAAAAGACGGAGAAATTAAGTGCCAGGCCCAGTCGAATGGGGTGTGTAGGCTGCATTTCTTTCTTACTAATTTCAAATGCTTCTTGGTAAGCCTGCTGGGAGTTCGACACAGTGGCTATAAGAAAGAGAAAAAACATGAAAGGGTGGGTCTTTCATAAGGCTGCACTGTACGCCCGATCCACTACCGAATTATTTTGCCAAGCTGGGCTGGAGCAAAGGTGCCGTCAAATGTCTCTACTGCCCACTTAGTAACCCTCTGTTACACATGGACTCTAATCTGAGTACTGTGTGAAATGCTCTGAGGGAAGACAAAGACAATGATGACAAAGTCTACAAAAGCAGTTAGGAAATACAGGAATAACCCTGAACAAGACGGAACATGGAAAGCAATGTGCTCTAATGAAAAGATCGTGGACTTCAGAGTCAAGACGCAAAACTGGAATGAATTCCCAACTCTTAATTGTGTGGTTTGGACTGAGTGAAAACCTCTCTGAGTCCTGGTGTCCTTATCAGAACAAAAGGACAGACTCCCACCAACACTCCTAGAGTTGTGTGAGGAATAAATGAGACACACAAGAGGCACTTAATAAAGCAGAGCCGCCACCACCATTACACTCACACACGTGTATGACAGAAGAAACGCATCTCTCTTTACCATGGCAGCTTTACTCTATCAAACATTTTAAAGTTTCACATCTAAGACAGTTACCAAACAATCCTTAAAATAAAGATCTTTTTAAATGCACTACTGCACCAGACTTTGAATACCCCCATACTTGTCCCTTCGGTGTATCTGTCAACCCCATGACCCTGTTCAGGGGCTTCCCAGGTGGCACTAGTGGTAAAGAACCTGTCTGCTAATTAACATAGGAGACACAAGAGACCCAGGTTCGATCCCTGGGTCAGGAAAATCCCCTGGAGGAGGAAATGGCAACCCACTCTAGTATTCTTGCCTGAAAAATCCCATGGACAGAGAGGCCTGGCAGGCTACATTCCATGGAGTCACAGAGTCAGACATGACAGAGCAACTGAGCTCACTCACACAGGACTCATGACTGTGTATCACTGGTCAGCACATGCTGTGGTTCTTTAAATTCTGACTACAGACCAAGCAAAAACTCAAAATTATTATGAAGATGGTCTTTGCTACTGGTCAAATTCCTCAAAAAAAAAAAAAAAAAAAAGAAGAAAGAAAAGGAAAAAAAAAAGTTACTTACTTTGTTTATTGTCTCCAGATGCCACCTCAGAAAGATATCTAAAATAATCGCCTTTCATTTTCAAGTAGAACACCTTACTTTCTGGCTGTGTAGCATTGGGAATAAGGTATTTATCCAACAGCTCCTAAAAAATGATCCACATTCTGTTAAGAATCTGGAAATATTACTTACAAGATGTTAAAATTATGTTTGAGATTTGAGATACTACCACTTCTAAATAATTGGGGGGAGTGGGGACGTGATTGCAAAATACATGATTTTCATCCAAAGTTTTAAAATAGTTTTTAGCCCAGGTCATAACAGATGCCAGTATCCATTAAAATCCACTTTGACAGTCCAATAAAGGGTTAAAATACAGCCATACAATGGCATGCTACACAGGCATTAAAAATGACGATGTAGAACTACACTGATAATGTGGAAAGGCTCTCCAAAAGAAGTCTGAGTGGGGAGAGAGAAAAACGGGTAATAAATACCAAGTGAATCCTATTTTAATATTAAAATAGATATGTGCACATGCATATAAATACCTAAGGGAAAAATCTAGAAGGATATTTATCAAGATGTTAACAATGGTTCTCTAGGTGGTAGTATTAGAAGTGATTTTTTTATTTTCTTATTTATACTCTTCTGCCTTGTGCTTTAAAAAAAAAAAAAATTCGTATTAATTCTGTAATTAAAAAAAAAAAACACTTTCCACTAGGGAAGAAAAACGGTGATACTAGGGAGAAATTCCAAGAACTAACTTTAGAATCGCTCAGACCTGGGTAAAAATCCCTCCGCTGCTGCTTACCATCTGTATGACCCTGGACAAAGGACCTGATGGCCCTGATCCTGTTTCCTCAGCTACACAAGGGGAAGCCTGACAGCCATCTCCTAGTGCAGTTACGAGGAAAAATGAGCCAATGTTCACAGAGTGCTTAACACGCCGCCTGGCACCAGTAAGCACTCCAAAAGTAGCTAAGACTATTATTAATAATAAATTCCTTTAAACATTTATGCTTACAACAAAAGCAGTTCTGAAGGAGTCCACGCTTCGTATACAGAGCAATATTTTCGAAGAGTTGTTTTAGAATGTGGCATCCTGAAAAACTGGTTAAGAGGCAGTAAGTACCATGCTTTTCTTCACATTCTTTCAGATGCTCGTAAAAGCTGGTCTACCGTTCAGGAATTAGGGAACTTTCTTGCCTTGGGAGTGCATGCCATACTTCATCTGAGTACCAGATGTACCTAACATTCGGGAATTAGCGCACCATTAACAAACCCCCAAATGACCAACAGGCAACAAATTTAGCCACGACACTCTTACACCATGAAGTCTAACAAAAAAAAAAAAAAATTAAACAGCAGCTTGATGCAAAAGCTTAGCAGTAAGGGGGACTGAATCAATCAAAGTGAGAGGATGGGGGGGGGGCGGTAGTCGTTTTAATAATCTGTGCATTCAGACAGGGTGCGACTCCTTATGGGTTAGACATGAGGAGTCCTGCCTGATGGCTAACAAGCTCTGTACTGGTTTTCAAAAGAAAGGTGTCAAGGGCAGTAACTCGGAAAGGCAGCCAGCAGAGGAGGAGGTAGATCCACAAGTGTGAATTCCTTTTCCCTTCAAAGCAGCCCTCAACCATTCATTTTTACCTGATTTCACCTGGAAGAAAAAGAAAGTTCCCAGTGGGCTCAGGACGTGAGGGACAGACAGTGTGATCATGATTTGCTCGAGGGTATGAGGCTCTCCCACCCACCCCCAGGTCATGGCTCAAGGGAACGCAGTGAAGAATCAGTGGTCCAACTTAGGTTCACATGAAACACTGCAGCGCAGAATCCCACCACTTGTGATTTGCCTTTAGAACGTAGGCCCAAACTGATAGACAGGGCTAACTTACAAAAACTACCATCGTGCAGGAGCCGGGGAGCAGCTGAAAGACAGGTCAGCCTTCGGCTCCCCTCTCCCCTACTGGAGAGGGCACCGCCGTCAGACTAACACAGAGAACAGCCTCTCCGTGGTTGCATCTATCGAAAATTCTGCCTCTCTGGCCTCAATTTTTAAAGAAAAGATGGAAGGATGTTGAGCAAACGTTCCCATTTTCCAGAGTTCTTTAGAAGAGAGAGGAAAATATCCCACAAGTGACGAGCAACCTCTGATCAGGTAAGAGCTGAGGGGGGGAAAAAAAACCACATCGTGTCCTTAAAACTTAGTTGCAAATGGTGTGCGGCTTCCCAGTATATTCAGACACCTTTCTCAAGAGCTGTTTGAGAGCTGGCATTTGTTCATGAAATGAACACTATTAGGAGGTGTTCTTTAGAGCAGGAACATGGGCCCCTTACCAGCACGTCGTTGCAGATGTCCTGCAGCTCGGCCTCGATCTTCTCGCGGTACTCTTTGCCCATCTGCTGCTTCTTCTCGTTCCGCTCAGTTTTCTGCTCAATGCTGGAGATGACACGCCAGGACGAACGGCGGGCACCGACCACATTCTTGTAGGCGACCGACAGCAGGTTTCTCTCCTCGTTGGAAAGCTCATGCCCCTGCTCCGTGACCGCCTTCATGGCCGCAGCCATGTCATCGTAGCGCTCGGCCTGCTCGGCGAGCTTGGCTTTCTGTACCAGTTCACTTTTATCCATGGTCATTCCCTAGAACGAGAGGGAGAGAGAAAGTGAACATCAGGCTTCAAGGCCCAGGAGGTGCATATGTGCCAATCTCCTTCCAACCCATCTGGGAGGAAACACAGCTAAATGGGAAATGTCTATTTCCAAAAGCCTCCGGTAATACTGGGCAGAAGCACCCACAGGGTTAGGAACTTTGCTAAAAAGGTGTTTTTACTTTTTAGCCATTTAATCTTCCCAGCAGTCCTACAGGTAGATATGTTCATAACACTCCCTTCCCCCTCCATGAGGTGAAGAAGTGGAGGTTCAGAGAAGCCAACTGCTGTGTCCAGGGCAACACAGCCAGGAAAGCAAGAGGGCCAGAACTCAAACGCACATCTGTCTCTCGAGCGGTTTTCTTCCACTTTCCTAATCCGCCTCCTCAATGCCAGAGATGGCTTAATTCTTTAGAAGCTTACGTTAAACAGACAGCCTTTTCTTCTTTCAAGAGATATCTGGTTTTCACCAAATCTGTTTTTCCCCATACTACAGGGAAAAACACCATGCGATGATTGTTTCAATCAACCTTAAAGCAAAAGATAGGACTTTCAGTGTTATATTTGGCAGTGCCCATCAAGTGGTAGGTACCTTAAACATACGAGCCATTTTTATCCCATCTTCTGCAAAGTGCTAACTTTGGTACTAGGACACACTGTCCACGAGAGCAGATTTGGCTCCACCTTGCACCAGCTCAGCTACTTACAAGAAACATGACCTTGGTCAAATCACTCAGCTTCTGAGAGCTTCCAGTTTTGCTAACTGGAGAGGAAGAACACTGCGAACTCTCAGGGGGCCGCTGTGAGGCGCAAGTGACCTCATCTGTGTGGAGGCGCTGCGGAGAGCCTAGGGCAGCGGCCCCAACCTTTCTGGCACCGGGAACTGATTTCGTGGAAGACAGTTTTTCCACCAACCGGGGATGGGGGTGGGATGGTTTCAAGATGATTCAAGCACATTACACTTATCGTGCACTTTATTTCTAACCTGAGGCCACTGCTGATCTGACAGGAGGTCCCAGTCCATGGCCTGGAGGTCAGGGACCCCTGGTCGAGAGCATTATACACAAATGCCAGGCACTGACTCTACGTGGTACAGACTGCGACAGACCTGGGTGGATTCACCGAGACGCACAGCAACAGAACTGTGAGCCGTAACTGAGTCTGTTTAAAAGTTTTCCTGAAACAGACAAAAATCTTGGTGATTCCAGCTTTTCATTTTCTCAAACCCTCTGTACACCAATCAGTGAATACCTCTTAGAATGATTCACCTCACCTCAGTCAATTCCCAACTATACTAATCACCATTACGGGAATTCCCTGGGGGCCCAGTGGTTAGGACTCTGCTCTCTCATTGCCAAGGGCGTGGATTTGATCCCTGCTTGGGGAACTAAGATCCCGCAAGCCTCAAGCCAAGGCCAAAAAAACAAACAAGGCAAAAATAGCCACCATTAATATAATGCAATAATTTTTGGATAACATGTAGCTAAAAAAAATATTAACCAATAAGAGATAAGTTTTATGTACTGTTGGTTTAAATTTCAATTGTATTCACCTATGCCACAGTGCTAAAATACACTAATATCTTGAGGTGGAAAAAAATAAACTACTACTTATAGTATTTTATAACAGTAGTGGGAATACCAGTATTTTTAAAACAAATGCTTTCATTACTTTATACATCATATCACAATTTAAGACTCTGGTTTTGCCTTCACAGCCATTTCTGTATTTTCAAGAGAGAAATTCTCCAGACAAGACTCTACCACATGAAAATGTCTTATTAGATGAAGGACAATTTTAAGATACACCCTAAATCTAGACAATTTAGAAAGAGTTGGTGCTCCAGTTCAGAACTGTGAGTTTTCTTCCCACCTCTTTTTATCTAAATCATATTAAGAGTTGTGTCCTATGTAAGGCTTGCTGACTCTAATCTTACACTCTAAGGTAAGACTCACCTTGACCTGTCTGACATCTTCACCCACATCACTAGCATGAGCCTACAGCAGAGATAGCAATCCATCTGCTCACCTACATCTCCCAGCAGCCCCTCTGCACTCAGGAGGGGTCATATGGCTCATTCTGTTCAGTAAGGATAAATGACGCTACTTCCAGGTGCTGAAACTGCAAAAAGCCACGCGAGGCTCTCTTGCCTTACAGCAGCCACATCACCTAGATGGTGCTGTCACAGAACTGCAGTCTCTAAGCCCGAGTCCTCGAGAGACTGGGTAGTGCAGTGGACATGCAGGGTGAAAAGGAAATAAACCCTGTTGGCTGAAGCTATTTAGACACCGGGGCTGTTTGTTACGGCAACACAACTTAGTCTACTCTGATACACGTGCATCACAGGTACACTAGCCATCCTCTTAAAATTACATACGTTCTCCATACATCTTTCTTGATCATGACATCTTTCTGATCAGGATACTATCTTCACCATTAGACAACCCTACTGCATGGTCTAAGAGGCAGAGGGAAGCCAACTTTTAACAAATTTTTAGAAATTTTCCAGTCTGTAGACTAATTCAGAGTTAGAAGTTACTTAGTACATAAACAGCACCTGTGCAACTCTACCCAGGAACAATTCTAATCAGTAACAGTCCTGGCCAAAGCCAATTCAAAGTGAAGCCATCCCATGGAGTCATTACAAGAGTAATAGAAAATACAATCAGCACTGCTAAAGGATACTGTGAAACTCTTCAGCCTACTAGGCTCCTCAATCAAGGTCCCCTCATCCCCCACTTCTTCTCTTCCCAAACATTAAAAGTTCAACCATACCTTTCCAAAGAATCCTGACTACTCCCTGAGACCAAACGTACACGCCCTATTTCTCAAAATAAAATGTGGCCTTTCTGGTTTGGAGCTGACTATTTCAGGCTTCTTTGGGATCCCTGCAAGAGCTCTTAGAGATGGAGAACCATCATGATACAGTAAAACTGAATGCATGCCTTAAAAAATGTACCCATCTATTTAAAAATTTCTTACCTACAACCCCTGCCCCCCAACTTCCAACAAACAAAATCCATAGCTAAATGTCTGATGCCTACTGCTTACATAACTTGTGCTTATTATATAACAAGGATTTTGAAGCAGCTAGACCAATTTCAACAGGAAATGGGTTACACAACACCCAGCAGTTTGGAGGAAGGCAGCAGACAAGGGAGAAATGAAATTGTTCCTATTTCTACATCCTAATAAACCTCCTATCCATCATCTTTCCCTAGTCCCACTGCTTTCAGTCTTTCATTTTCTTTAACCCCCTTCATATCCACTATCAGATCCATTTTAAACCTCTGATCAAGTCACTCTCTGCTCAAAATTCTTTAAAGTTCCCAACTACTGCCAGTAAAGTCAGACGTCCTCCCTTGTCAGTGTAGGCTTTCCAAGCCATCTTCCCAGACTTTTGCCCAAAGAGGCCTTCTACACAGTAGGTGCTTCTGTCAGAATGGTTTTCTTCCACGTGCTTTTTGGTCTTTGCTCATCCAGCACTCCCTCTACCTGGAACAGCCTTTCTCATTTATTCTGCATTTAAAAATCTTCAGAGCATGGCTCAAATGACACCCCCTCCATGAAACCTTTCTTAAGCTGCTTAACCTAAGCTGTCTAATAAGACTGCCCAGGCCACATGTTAAAATTTTACTGTTTCGGATATATGGAGTTAATTTTTTAAAATTACTAAAATTAATTTCATCTTTTCCCCTCACATTTTAAAGGTAGCTACCAGATAACTTTAAACTACATGGGACTCACATTCTATGTCTACTGGACAGCACTGCTCTAAGCTGAAAAGAGTTTCACAAAGCATTTCATCTACACTTCTCTTTAATGTCTTATCACGTTTCCTCAGTACTAAAATTATTTGTCTACATCCCTTAAGTCCCCTCCCACACTACAAACCCCTTTAGGGCACATCCCCCGCAGCACCTTGCAGAGAATCAGCATGAACAAATTTTCACTGAATGAACGAACAGATCCTAAAATGGCAAATCTGGTCGAGTTCTGTCTCTTCTCAAATAATTCAAATCACCTATTCTTCCTAAGCACATTAGATCCTCATTACATCCGTACCTCTCTCCATGTACTTTTTTTTTTTTTTCCTCCATGTACTTCTGATTCCAAAACTCCCCTCAGTCATGCCCGGATTCTTACTCAAGAACTTCTGATGACTCTCTTCTGGCTACTCCATCCAACTGAAATTCTTGTCTGGCTTGCAAAGTCCTTCATAATTTGGATCCTCTGTACCTGTTTCTCATCCACTATTCTCCAACACGTACCCTTCTCCCAGGCTGAGCATCACCAGATACCCTTAAATGTTGGGCTTAAACATGTCTGAAGTTACTTCTGTAGTTCCCTATTTACTTCCTGCCGAGGCAAACGCTATCCATCCATGTAGGGCTAGAAAGCCTTCCCTGACTACCCTAGTCCCCCTGATCTACCCGAACTACGAATTCAAATACACTGTAGCCTCCTACACAGTCCACGCTTCTCTAGGCCTCCGTTCTCTATGTTCTACGGTCCAGGTGATGAGTGGTGGACCATGTACAGCGTGTCACATGTATGTCTTCCGAAGGAAAGCTTCACGTTTCTTTCTCATCTAATGCCTAAAACTCTGCCAAGTACAAAACTAATACTCAACTAAGTATCTGTGAATTTTTTCAGCAAGTCATTACTGACAGGCTACTTGTACGTGGTGTGAAGAGAGGCCTCTGTGTGAGAGCAGGGGCTTCCACATGGCCTTGTCAGTTCAGTCTCTCAGTCGTGTCCGACTCTGCGACCCCATGGACTGTGGCACACCAGGCTTCCCTGGCCATCACCAACTCCTGGAGCTTGCTCAAACTCATGTCCATCGAATCGGTGATGCCATCCAACCATCTCCTTTTCTGTCATCCCCTTCTCCTGCCTTCAATCTTTCCCAGCATTAGCGTCTTTTCCAATAAGTCTGTTCTTCACATCAGGTGGCCAAAGTACCGGAGCTTCAGCATCAGTCTTTCCAATGAATATTCAGGACTGATTTCCTTTAGGACTGACTAGGTTTGATCTCCTTGCTGTTCAAGGGACTCTCAAGAATCTTCTCCAACACCAAAGTTCAGTTCAGTTCAGCTGCTCAGTCAGGTCCGACTCTTTGCGACCCCATGACCCACGGCACACCAGGCCTCCCTGTCCATCACCAACTCCCAGAGTGTACCCAAACCCATGTCCATTGAGTCGATGATGCCATCCAACCATCTCATCCTCTGTCGTCCCCTTCGCCTCCTGCCCTCAATCTTTCCCAGTATCAGGGTCTTTTCCAATGAGTCAGCTCTTCGCATCAGGTGGCCAAAGTATTGGAGTTTCAGCGTCAGCATCAGTCCTTCCAATGAACACTCAGGACTGATCTCCTTTAGGATGGACTGGTTGGATCTCCTCACTGTCCAAGGGACTCTCAAGAGTCTTCTCCAACCCCACAGTTCAAAAGCATCAATTCTTCTGCACCCAGCTTTCTTCATGGTCCAATTCTCACATCCATACATGACTACTGGAAAAACCGTAACTGCCTAGATGGACCTTTGTCGGCAAAGTAATGTCTCTGCTTTTTAATATGCTGTCTAGGTTGGTCATAGCTTTTCTTCCAAGGAGCAAGCATCTTTTAACTTCACGGCTGCAATCACCATCTGCAGTGATTTTGAAGCCCAAGAAAATAAAGTCAGCCACTGTTTCCACATCTATTTGCCATGAAGTGATGGGATCGGATGCCATGATCTTAGTTTTTTTAATTTGAGTTTTAAGCCAGCCTTTTCACTTTCCTCTTCCACTTTGATCAAGAGACTCTAGTTTCTCTTCGCTTTCTGCCTTAAGGGTGGTGTCATTTGCATATCTGAGGTTATTGATATTTCTCCCAGCAATCTTGATTCCAGCTTGTGTTTCATCCAGCCCAGCGTTTCACATGATGCACTCTGCATATAAGTTAGATAAGCAGGGTGACAATACATATCCTGGATGGACTCCTTTCTCAACTTGGAACCAGTCCACTGATCCATGTCCAGTTCTTTTTTTTCTTTAAGTCTTTATTGAATTTGCCACAATGTTGCTTCTGTTCCATATCTTGGTTTTCTGCCCAGGAGGTATGTGGGATCTTAGCTCCCTGACCAGGGATCGAACACTCACCCCCTGCATGGGGAGATGAAGTCTTAACCACTGGACCACCAGGGAAGTCCCCATGTCCAGTTCTAACTGTTACTTCTTGACCAGCATACAGATTTCTCAGGAGGCAGGACATGTTGGTTAGTATTCCCATCTCTTGAAGAATTTTACAGTTTGCTATGATCCGCACAGTCAATAAAACAGAAGTAGGTGTTCTTCTGGAACTCTCATGTCTTTTCTATGATCCAACAGATGTTGGCAATTTGACCTCTGGTTCCCCTGCCTTTTCTAAATCCAGCGTGAGTATCTGGGAGCTCTCGGTTCATGTACTGTTGAAGCCTGGCTTGGAGAATTTTGAGCATAACTTCTGCTGGCGTGTGAAATGAGTGCAATTGTGTGGTAGTTTGAACATTCTTTAGCACTGCCTTTCTTTGGGACTGGAATGAAAACTGGCCTTTTCCAGTCCTGTGTCCACTGCTGAGTTTTCCAAATTTGCCAGCACACTGAGTGCAGCACTTTTCACAGCATTATCTTTTAGGATTTGAAACAGCTCAGCTAGAATTCCATCACCTCCACTAACTTTGTTCATAGTGATGCTTCCTAAGGCACATTTGACTTTGCATTCCAGGATGTCTGGCTCTAGGTGAGTGATCACACCACTGTGGTTATCTGGGTTATTAAGATCTTTTTTATACAGTTCTTCTGTGTATTCCTGCCCCCTCTTCTTAATATCTTCTGCTTCTGTCAGGTTCATACCATTTCTGTCCCTTATTGTGCCCATCTCTGCATGAAATGTACACAGCCTTGTCAGCTTGGTCAAACTCAGTCTTTCAATTTCTGAACTGTTGCCCTAACAGCAGCTTCCTAGGGGCAGAACAGCTACACCCGTGAAAAAGACAGACGAGGAATTAAATAATAAATGTGGAAATCTTTTTTAAAAAAGTACACAGGGCAAAACAAATTGGAAGTAGTGTGATTCCTCTAATAGTATCGACACATCACTGTTAGCCCACAAATGTGAGCCTGAAATTTAAAAAAAGAAAAATAAAGGAGCCATGAGAAGGAAAAGAAAGTCTAGATTAATCTTGTACAGGAAGAGAGTATGTTATAAGGTTCACATTCCTAGATAAGACTCCACCCTTCAATGTCCTGAAAAATGGGACACACTTGTTAACTGTAACACTTTCATTCATTAGTTCCTAATTTCCTTAGGAGGTACCAGTGAAAGTGAAGTGAATTCCCTCAGTCCTGTCTGACTCTTTGTGACCCCATGGACTGTAGCCCACCAGGCTCCTCCATCCACGGAATTTTCTAGGCAAGCACTGGAGTGGGTTGCCATTTCCTGCAAGAAGATGGCAGGAAAGAAGATCCAGGGGATCTTCCGGACCCAGGGATCAAACCCGGGTCTCACGCATTGCAGGCAGATGCCCTACCATCAGAGCCGCCAGGGAATCCCAGGTGCAAGCAGTCATGGTTTATGTATCAGGACCTACCAATCCCCTGGTGAGACTTTTGAATCAAGGACCCACCAAGGAAAACACTGGCAAGAGAGCCTTCATTTGCTCCTAAAAAGCCTTAAAAGACCAGTCTCCTCATCAGGCCTGCCTGGCACTAAAGCAGAGTCAAGACACCAGAGTGGACAGAGGAAGCCGCTGACACATGTCAGAGCAGAGGCCTCAAGCACAGGTGTCCCCATCTCTTCTCAGCCACTGCAGGCAGCACTTTAGAGGACTGGGGGGCACTGGCTGATTAAACCAGTAACTGCTTAGTGAAGAAGGGGAAACTGTCTTAAGTAGCCAACAGGGGAATGGCTAAAAAGACATAGTTGATAAAAGATTACATGGCCAGCAAAAGAAGGGATTTCATGTCATAGATTTGTTAAAGAGGTATAATGGGGGGGGGGGGGGGGGCAGGGGTGGAGTTTACAATAGTCTTCCATTTTGTAAAATGTCCCCTAAAGAATATTATGAAGAATCATTCTAAAGGTGCCCGTGAAACAAGAGGATTTCCCTCAAATAAACGAAATCCTAAATAGACAGTAAATGCTGAAACAAAAGTATAAATGAATCAACTAGCCCCTCTATTTGGATTCTTTGCCTAAGGGACTTTTTTTTTTTTAAAGCATGGGTCAGAATCCTGAGAAGTCATCTTCCAGTGGCCAGAAGGAGACATCCAAGAAAGGAAAAAAATGAAAAATGACTATCCATTGCTAATATTAAAAAAAAAAGCACTGCAAAGGACCTTATGGAATGTGGGTTTTAGAAGTATTAGCTTTCAGTTATGTTTTGTTTTCAAGGAAAAAAAAATGCTCAATTCTGAAACTGAGGTTTTGAGTTTAGCAATTTGCTAGAAATTTAAAATGAGGATTCCATTATCAGGTGTCAGGATTACCGAGGGATTCCCTGATGGCTCAGCTGGTAAAGAATCCGCTTGCAATGTGGGAGACCTGCGTTTGATCCTTGGGTTGGAAAGATCCCCTAGAGAAGAGAAAGGCTACCCACTCCACTATTCTGGCCTGGAGAGTAGGACGTGACTGAGCGACTTTCACTTCACAGGATTACCGAAGTTCCAGCATGAAACCCATGTGAGTGGGATCTGTTTCTAGGGAAGCCCTACACACAACAAATCTGGGCTTCTAAAGAGAAATCAGGTGATTTTAAAACTAATATCTCTGAATCTCAGTTTCCTCACATGTTAAAAGGAAACATTAATAGCTATCAAAAAAGATCATGTACATAAAAATGCCTAGACAGTGCTGGCCAAAGTGAAGGCTCATAAACAGGCCTATACTCTTACTCTGAAGTTACTTCTCAAAAATATAATGTACATAATTTAGTATGTGTTGCAACCAGGTAGAATTTCAGGGAGGAGGTTTAGTTTTAAAGAGGCTAGGTCCTTCCTGGTTTTATGGGCTGGAGGGGTTCTGGGAGAAAAAGGGGGCTCTAGGCTGAGACAAGAAACACAGATGTACGAATAAAATGCATTTTTGTTTCTAGATGCAAAAGAAATCACAGGCCAAAGTACACAAGGAAATGAGAAAAGGTAGGATCTGGAGATTCTAGCATCACCGACTCAAAGGACAAAAATCTATGCTAGAAGGGTCCATGGGGTACGGACCTGACAGTAAATTCTGACTAGCATTCACTGATATACCATCCCAGACACAGCATCCATAGCACCATCAAGTCAAAGTCAGTTCTGGAGTCACTCTGAAGGAGAAACAGATGCCAGGCTAATGTGGGAGGGACTGAGAGCGCCAGTGGGACCAGGTGTTTGGTGGGTGTTACTCAAAAAAAATTGAAGTACTCCTGGCTCTTAAAGAATTTTAACTAGTCACTGAAAAACACCCGCTCTAAAAACAGGTCTGTGTGCCATTCTACACACAAAATTCTGAGTCCTGTAATAAATTTAATTCCATTCACATGCTTACAGGCTCTTTGTTAGAAAATGAAACACAGCATGTCTAAAATACAAAGGCAGTAGCTCTGATATCCAGCCAACACTGAACTGTGGAGGGAAATATCACTTCTATTTCAAAATCTGTTCCTTCTTTCATATCAGTTGTTGAATATCACTGTTAATTATGTCCAGTTAGCCAAAATCAAACTTAAAACAACCAAGGTGTCATACCCAAGGTCATACAATGTGAATCAATAGCAGACAGGACGATAAACTGATCTCTTGGCTTGAAGTGATCGATAAGATAGGACAAAATTTTTTTAACATGCTAATTCTGATTCAGAAAGATAACCAATTGGTCAACCATGTGAATAGGGTTGAAAGGCTTTGGGCCCACCAACACAATAGAACAACACAGTCCAATTTACCAGTTCTACACACCAACTCCACAGGCTACCTGACCCCTGTGAAGTCCGTTTTCTCATGCATAAAATAGGCAAATCTACCTTAGAGGGTTCTTGTAAGGGGTACATTAGTTCACAACGCAAAACATTTAGCATAGTCTCCGTAAGCACTAAAACGGCAGCCACAGTGTATTTCACACAGAAGTCAACGAAAGGTCAGCCGGTGAAGGGACACTTACCTATACACCTTATTTCTTTTCAATCCATATGGCTTTCTTTAAGACTTTGAAGAGGAAGGTACATGTTAAGTTACCCATGCCTACTTCTAAGACAGCATTTATCAGAATCTAGAGCAATGTCTTTGTTGGCTCCCACACTAGACCATGAGCTTAAGGTGGGAATCCAGACTTCCATCTCTGGGCACCCAACATGTGCATGATGCCTGGCACGATGCATGTGAAACTATCTGACCAACTGATGCAGTTTTTTGAAGAAGTGAGCAAGGCTGCTATTTCCGATGTGGAGAGAGGTAAGCAGACCACATCTGGCCTAGAAAATACAGAGTACATTTATACGCTGTCTTAGAGTGCTCTTTGAAAAGAACCATCTCAGCTCCAACCAGGAGACCACAGTACATTTTCTGACCAATCATTTCTCAGGTACCCCTTGTTCTATTTATAGGTTCAAACTGAGTTCCAAAAGCCCTTTGATTCCTCTCTTCAGAAGTCCAAACGATTAGCTATACCACACCAGCTTATTAGTAAATAATAACAAAATATCCCTCGTTTATGGTCTGCCTCAATGTGCAAAACAGGAGGTTGTATCAACTCCATTCATCTTAAATATCCTAAGGGGTAGGCATCACCATCCCAGTAACCTGTCCAGGGTTCCACAGGTGTACTTGGCACATGCTCTCTCCTCCGCGTAGCACCATCTCCTAAAAATCAGTGATGATTCGGAATGATTACTGAAGGAAAAGAGAGAAAGAACACTTTTTCAAAGAACCACACAAAATTATCAGTGAGGTTTGTTTGAGAACTGGCCATAATTTATCTAGCTTTAAAAATCAAAATCAAATTAGCAGTTCAGACAGTATATGCCAAAAACTCATCAGACTGTCAAACAAGCTTTAAGGTGAGGTTTCTGGGCAACCAGTAACAAGTGGCAAGGACTCATTTCAACGTTATTGTCTCCTCCAATCTCTGCTCAGGTCAAGGCCATTCAGAAATAACTTTTATTGTTGGGTCTCTTAGGGAAAACAATAAAATAAACTAACCAGTACAGGAAAAAACTTACATAATAGAGGGCTGGCCAGATTATTAAAAAAGTCACCTTACTAACCTACAGTCTGCTAGAAACGCCTTCATCTTGAGGCCGTCAATCAATTTCATTTCATTGTAACAGAAACACATAATTATGCTTACGTTAGAATACCTTTTAGCAGAGAAAGCAGAATGGTTGACTTTCAACATGCACGGGACAAAGCAGAAAGTACTTTCGTCCATTTTCCCCCCAAGTAGTCGCTTCAAAAGAATTCCCTCAGAATCCAGCTCTGTCAGTTTCTCCATCATTACACAGAAGACTAGAATCTATTCGTGGGGAGACCAAGATGGTTCTAAAACTCAGAAATTGCTATTATACAACCAATATCTTGCCTCTAGTGTGAACTGTCACCTCTCCCTAGAAAAACAAAGGAACCTAGGAACTTAAATTCCAAGTAAAGTTTAGTTCATTCGCTAAGGTACCCTCATTTAAAGGAAAATGGCTTAGTTTGCTGCCACTGAAAGAGTAGGCAGCACAAAAGGCTGTTCTAATTTAGAATTCTTTCTCTACTTATGGAAATATATTAATAGATATTTGGTCCTGACCAAATTCTATTAGAACCACCTAGGATTGGATAAATCAGTGTGCCATAAAGTAATTGATGAATTTTCTCTCTAGTATAAAGCAAATACTAGAAAAACTGGATTTTTCTCAAGGTTCCTTCCTAGAGCACATCAGCAGTATCTTCCCTGCATTCCACAATGAACATGCTCCCCCTCCCCCCGCAATAAACTATATTCCCAAAAGTAGCTTAAATTCTTGTCCAAACACATTTACTTGAATAAGATGCATGTAAAGAAAAATCAACTACTACATGGTGTTCACACGAAAGATATACATGTGCTGTTTCTACCACAAGTACAAATCTATCATTAGAGTCAGACTGCCTGGGTTTGATGCCTGGCTCTGGCATTTACCCAGTGCTGCATGTGTGTATGCCTCCAGGAAAATTATTTAACTTCTCTGGGCCTCAGGTTCCTCAACTGTAAAATGGGGCTAGCAGTACTTACCTGTCATAGATTGTTATGAAGACTTATTTAAGACGTGTAGAGTGCTTAGAACAAACTTCGGCACATATAAATAGCAGCTATTATTATTATTACAGCTTGACACTACCTCATCAGTTGATGAATAAACATTGGATGGACTCTCTATGCACTATAGCACATATGCATGTGTCTTATCTACATATACGTATACTCATGAATATAGTCAAATAACATTTATTAAACATCAGGTATATTTCACACCCTTATTTTAACTACTGAGTTTGTCACAATAATAGATCAAAGACTATTACCATTTGCACTGACCAATGAGAAAATGGACTCAGAAAGACTGAAGATGCTCCACAAATCCAGTTCCATAATAAGGTACCTTTTTTTTTTTTTTTGAAAGCAACATGTATACAAAGTAGCATTGGGTCTCATCAGAATGCAACCAAGGGGGGAAAAGCCCTTAACAGTGAACTCTGTGATTAAAACAAAAAAGCTTACATTTAACAGTTTACAGTTTGTAAAAAGGTTTCTTGACAAGCCTGGAGATAGAGAAACCAGGAACCAGAGATTAAGCAGAATACTGAAGATCACACAACTAGAAAACGCTGCAAGGAAGGGTGGAATCGAATTTATCTGACTCCAAGTCCAGTGCTCTTTCTGCTTCCACATCCACAGCCAAAGGGTAAAATACACTTTTTGTAGTGGCCCAAATCTCTGGAGACTCTGCCTCAAGAACAAGCATTATGGGAATGTGCTCAGCCTGGTTCTCTGGAGGCTGCCTCCCCGATCTATAGAGCTCTGATTCTAAAATGGCTCCAACCTAACACAAGCACTGCCTGATGGGAAATGTACAGAAGATTATAGGGTAGGAGCCATACTCCTGGGACTGACAGGCCATAAATATTTGCTACTGATGAATGAGGATATTCAACTTGGAAACCAGGTGTGTGGTCTAGGCCAAATCATCTCCTTTCTCTGAAGGATTTTATCTGTAAGACAGGTGAAGGGTTTCTTATCTCACTGAAAGGAGATAATATGGAAATAGTTCAGCAGTTGCTACTGGATTATTAGCCTTCCACCATGAAGATCACCTGTAAAATTCTAACTTGGGTCCAGTACAATGACAGGTTTCATGCTCACCATGTGTGCTAAGGACACAGATCCTAAAAATATGAGGGCTCAGGCAACTGACGCATTCCTAAATAAGAAATGGGGTGCCCTGGAAGCAGTCAAGAAGAAAATGACCAAGAATCAAGAACACATATTATTACATAAATACCTAACATGAAAAGGCAAAAAGCAGAGAACCCATGTGTCTAGTTCTGTAAGCTGTGTCTGTGTGTGGTTTTATATGAATAATTGAGATAGAGTGAGAAATGCAGACTATTTTTCATATTCTTCCAAGTGCCTCATCTTTCTGTTTTGGCTCCTGTGGCCGCCTGATGTTCTATGTTCATAATAGCATCTTGCCAAATCCTGTCTCCCACACAGGGCAAGTAAAATCAGAACCTGATGCGATCTAGCCTTACTAAAAGGAAAAACAGTGATAGCAAGGACAAGAGACAAAAATTTTTACAGAAAGGTTGGCAAACTGTCTTACCAATACTGCCACCTTTGAAAACCCCATTACACGCAGAGTTCTCCATTTGCAATAGACAAAGATGCACTCATTTTGTGCAGAAAAGGGTCCTAATCACTCCCACCCCTTCGCCACCACCAGGGAGGCCACCAGGCAAATTTCAGTCCTAAAAACGTGCTAACACACAGTATAGGGGAATTTGGGGCGAGGACACAATGACTCTGGCATTAAATGAGGTAAATGCCGTCGGGAAAATATTCCGATTCTCAACCTCAGACATTATTTTATTTTTTTCCTGGGGATCCGGCCTGACTCAGTAACCAGTTCCAACAAATGCATTTTCTTGATACAAATCTCAACCCTGTGCCTCCTAGGGAATCTCGGGTCCTGCCAGGCTCCCAAACCAGCGAATGATGATGAAATGGCTTTACTGCAAAGTGGGAGGGGGGTTTTCCCTTTGCTCTCTCCCAAGGTTAAACCCGTTACCCAACCCGTGGGGGTAACGAACAGAGGAATTGGGCCTGAGAGCTCGCCTGCATTTGGTTACATTTTCATTTTTGAAAACCGGAAAGCGAGGAGCGAGGGTGACAGAGCTGAAAGGGTCGGATCTGGCAGCTCAAGGTGCAGGGAGAGGTCGCGCGGAGATCGAAGCTGGGTCGTGAGAAAGAGTCGGGAGTACGCGGCTCCTCGTCCCTTCCCGCCCGGTATGGGGAGCCGCACCCCGCCCGCCGGGCAGGGCCGCGGGCGGCGAGGGCGGCCCGGGCCTCTCCCAGAACGATGGGCCCGGCCCCGGAAACAGGGAGGGGCCGCGGTGAGGCCGAGCCCGCGCCGCGGGCGGCCTCGCGGGGCCGAGAAGGCCGCGCGCCGCCGCCCCCGGAGCCCACCCGGGAGGTCGCCCTCGCCGCCGCCGCTGCCGCCAGTGATGGGGGAGCTGTGGGCTCGGGCCCCTGGGGGCCTCGGGCGGACCCCGCGCCGCACTCACCGTGGGAGGACTGCAGGGAGCAGAGAACCTTGCGAGCGGAGCTCCGGGCGCGGTGACCACTTCCTTCCCAAGCCCACTCCTCCGGCGGCGGCGGCGGCTGCAGAGGCGGCGGCGGCGGCAGCTACCCCGGCTCCGGAATCGGCGGCTGCGGCGGCTCCACTTCCGCTCCGGTCACCACTTCCGCTCCGGCTCGAGCCCCGCCCCTGCGCCGCCTCCTCATTGGGCGAGCGGGGCACGGGGTCGCCCCGGCCGCCAGAGAGGGGCGCCGCCCGAGGGAGGAGGGAGGAGAGCGGAGGGCAGGGGTGCCGCGGCCGGGGCGGGGCGGGGCGGGGGTCTGGCCCCGGAGCGCGGAGGAGGCTGTCGTGGGGGGGACGGAAATGGGGGCGGGGAGCGGAAGAAGGAGGTGGGCGGAGTGCAGGCGGGGCTGAGAGGGCTCTAGAAAGGGGCTGTGTGGAAACTGGGGGGACTGGGCGAGGCTTGGGGCTGGGCGGGCCTGAGGCTTAGGCTCGGAGCTCGCCGGGGCCAGGCCCAGTGTCCGAGGTTGGTTCCCACCTCTCCCAAAAAGGAGTCGTTACGGAGTCGGAGGTGCAAGTCAGCCCCCTATTGCTGCGTGCTCTGGAAATACTCGATTTAGAGGGCTGCAATTGCTCGTCCATAGAGCTTTGCTTTAGTTTTCCCTTCAGTTCTTCAAGGTACGTCATTTTGTGGACTGAGGAAACCGGGAATCAGACTGGCGATGGTCTTTTTTTTTTTTTTTTGAAGCCTGTGTCTGTACTCTCTTAATCGAATACCCTCTGCAAGTGAAAAGTGAAAGTCGCTCAGTCGTGTCCCCATTGACTCTTTGCGACCCCATAGACTATACAGCCCATGGAATTCTCCAGGCCAGAATACTGGAGTGGGTAGCCTTTCCCTTCTCCAGGGGATGTTCCTTACCCAGGGGATGTTCCTTACCCAGGAATCGAACCAGGGGCTTGTGTATAGCAGGCAGATTCTTTACCAACTGAGCTTTCAGGGATTCCCCAAAACTCTCTACTCAAGATCTTAAAGGAAGTTTAAAGAAAGGAACCAGACCTTCTCTGCCCCCTACTCGCCATGACTGCTCTCACCATTTATCAACATTAAGCTCTTCCCAAGGCAATTCTTCAAAATGCCTCACCTCTACTCCCCCCGCCCCCACCCCCGTCATTCATTCTTTGAGCAATACTTAATAAGCAGGCTTTATGTTTAATGTTGGAAACAAAGCAAGAACAAGGCAGACGGGGCCCTGCTGTTTTGGAGTTTACAGGCTGGTAGGAGACAGAACCGGAGAAGGCAATGGCGCCCCACTCCAGTACTCTTGCCTGGAGAATCCCAGGGACCGCGGAGCCTGGTGGGCTGCCGTCTATGGGATCCACAGAGTCGGACACGACTGAAGCGACTTAGCAGCCGCAGCAGGAGACAGAACTAAGTAAATGGTCCTTGTCATTTCTCCTTTACCTTTACTTAGGTTACTTAGAAGATCAACTTCTAATGCATCATCCTTCCCTCAGACCTGCTCCTATCGACTACCAAAGTGATTGTTGAAAAACCCCGTTCTAATTGGTGTCTCTTCTTTCTTAATGCCTTCGGTGATCACTCAGACCTTGAAGACAATCGATAAGCTCCTTGAATGTGACAGTCAAGGTTCTCCAGAAGCTGCCCTCATCTTTCAGCTTCTCCTTGCTGTTTCTTCCCCATCTCAAATCCCCAGTTCCTGATCCTCTCATTGTGCCAGTTTCAGTCTTTTTAAACCATTGGTGTTAGTAGCCAAAATTTTTTAAAGATTGAGAGATTTCTGTGTGAAGGAAAATCTGCATCGCTGCCTTTGTCTGGCAACCCTGTGTCCACATTTCTGTGTGGCAACAATTGGCTGACACCCAAGAATGACTGTCCTTGGTTTAGATCAGGCTTGGACTTGCCCAAGTGCCAAGGTACCCACCTGACCTGAGACTGCTTTCATCATTTACAATGTCTGTCCTACAGGCATCTGTGCCAGCGCCGCCTTACTATACCCCCTTTTAACTTGAGCAAGATTGAAAGTGTTGTGTAATATACACGGCATGGACTTGACATCAAAACCACAGGATTTGGACCCTGGAAAAGTTTCCCAAGTGCAAAACTTCCCCATGAGAATCCATCTTTGGCAAACCAAAGATCCATAGTCCAGAGACTGCTCAGATTGAAATAAACCTTCCTGTGATATGACCTTAGGTCCCCATCCAGTAAATACCCTAGAGGGTTGGAGGGCTCATGTTAATCACACTGCAAATGATATCATCAGTGCATTGAGGGAACAGAAGTGCCCTTTGCCAGGCATCCCTGGGTGCCTGCTAACAGGCTGCAGGATTAGTTACTTTCTTTACCTCTGCATTGCCAGCCAGGGGTCAGCAAACCACAACTATTAACTAACAAAGAAGCAAGGAGATATTAAAATACAATGTGGCAGATGCAGCCAAAGAAATGTATATGCCCAGGGCATTATGGGAGCCTAAGGGAAAGGCACCTAACCCGTCTTGAGATAACGGTGAGAAAGCAGGAAAGAATTTCTCAAAAAGGTCATACTGGAGCCCTAAATTTCATAATGAATTTTTTTTTAATTAATAGGCTTTATTTTTTAAGAATGGTTTTAGGTTTACAGAAAAATAAACTAGATAGTACAGAGAGTTCCCATTTATCCAATATCTCCCCATCACAGTTTCTCCTGTTATTAACATCCTGCATCGTTATGGTACACTAGTTACAACTGATGAGCAAATATTGATACATTTTAAGCTAAAGTCCATAGTTTGCATTAGGATTCATTCCTTCTACTGTACAGTTGTAAAGATTTTGACAAATGGATAATGTCAGGTATCTACCATTACAATATACAACAGTTTCACTGTTTCAATATGTTGTTTTTAGAACGCCCCATTCTTCACCTATTCAGCTCTCACCTTCTCCCCTCCCCTCAACCCTTGGCAGTGACTTCTCTTTTAGTTTTGCGTTTTCCAGATGTCATGTAGTTAGAATCATACAGTCTGTAGCCTTCACTAACTGCATTCTTGCACGAAGCATTATGATTTTAAGATTCCTCTATGTCTTTTTATGGCTTGATAGCTTGTTTTTTATGACTGAATAATATTCTGTTGTGTGAATGTAGCCCAGTTTGTCCACTCACCTGTCACGATGGGTTGACTCAAGTTCTCCAAAAACATAATGCTGAAGTCCTAATCTCTGGTACCTGTGAATGTAACCTTATTTGGAAAAAAATAAAAAGCCTTTGCAGATGTAATCAAGTTATGATGAGGTCATTAGTGTGGGCCCTAATCCAGTATAATTGATGTCCTTATAAAAAGAGCAAGAGGGGGCTTCCCTGGTGGGCCAGTGGCTAAGACTCCTTGTTCCCAATGCAGGAGGCCTGGGTTCAATTCTGGTCTGGGAACCAGATCTGACATACCACAACAAAGATCCTGAATGCTGCAACTAAGACCTGGTACAGCTAAATTAATTAATTAATGTTTTAAAAAAGAGGAAGAGGTCAAATGGACACACATGTGGTGGGGGAGGAGAGAGGGTAATGCCTTTTGATGACAGAGTGAGGGATTGGAGTGATACAGTTACAAAGCAAGGAATGCTAAAGATTCAGCTGCTGCTGCTGCTAAGTCACTTCAATCATGTCCGACTCTGTGTGACCCCATAGACAGTAGCCCACCAGGCTCCTCTGTCCCTGGGATTCTCCAGGCAAGAATACTGGAGTGGGTTGCCATTTCCTTCTCCAAGATTCAGAGCTACCACCAAAAGCTAAGAAGAGGCAAGAAAGGATTCTACCTGGAATCCCAGAGTAAACTTGGCCCTATTGACACCTTGGTTTTGGGCTTCTCACCTCCAGAACTGTGAGAGAATAAATTTGGTTGGTTAAGCCCTTGGTTTGTGATACTTGGCTACAGCAGCCCTATAAAAATGATACACCTGCCAAGAGACATCTTGATTCAGCTTTTGACTATTACGAGTAAAGCTGCTACACACATCCGTGTGCAGGTTTTGGGTGGACACGAGGTTTCGACTCGTTTGGATAAACAATTGGGAGCATGAATCCTAGATCATGTGTTAAGATTGTTTACCTGCAAAGAAATTGCCAAACTGTCTTCCAAAGTGGCTGTACCATTTTGCATTTCCATCATCAATGAAAGAGAGTTTCTGATGACCCATATTCATGCCAGCATTGGGTATTATCAAGTTTGTTTTTATTTTGTTTTGTTTGCTTTTAATTTCATCCATTCTTAAAATAAATGTGTGACATAAGATCCTAGTTTGTCTCCCCCAAAGTTTCTTTTTGTTCCTACTAGTCTGAAATTTTGTAGTTCATGGTCTTTAGTCAGCCAGTAGGTTTCCTTCCATCCTTTCTTCCATTTTTTCTCCTTAGCTCCATCCCTCCCTTCCTGTCTCTTCCCCTCTTTTTCTTCCTTCTTCGGTCTTTGTTTCTCTTTCTTTCACTTTTTATTATGATAATTTTCAAACAAATACAACAGTAAATAGTACAGTAACAGTGGAAACAGTGTCAGACTTTATTTTTCGGGCCTCTAAAATCACTGCAGATGGTCATTGCAGTCATGAAATTAAAAGACTCCTTGGAAGGAAAGTTATAACCAACCTAGATAGCATATTAAAAAGCAGAGACATTACTTTGCCAACAAAGGTCCATCTAGTCAAGGCTATGGTTTTTCCAGTGGTCATGTATGATTGTGAGAGTTGGGCTGTGAAGAAGGCTGAATGCCAAAGAATTGATGCTTTTGAACTGTGGTGTTGGAGAAGACTCTGGAGAGTCCCTTGGACTGCTAGGAGATCCAACCAATCCATCCTAAAGGAGATCAGTCCTGAGTGTTCATTGGAAGGACTGATGCTGAAGCTGAAACTCCAATACTTTGGCCACCTGATGCGAAGAGTTGACTCATTGGAAAAGACCCTGATGCTGGGAGGGATTGGGGGCAGGAGGAGAAGGGGACAACAGAGGGTGAGATGGCTGGATGGCATCACCAACTCCATGGATAAGTTTGAGTAAACTCCAGGAGTTGGTGATGCACAGGGGGGCCTGGCTGCTGCGATTCATGGGGTCGCAAAGAGTCGGACATGACTGAGCGACTGAACTGAACTAAACTGAACTGAAGCTCTATGAACTCATCACTCAGCTTTATTTTACTATTCTACTATCCCTCAGAGTTTTTGGCAGCACTATCTTACAGCAAATCCCAGACATAGCATTTTATATCATTGCTTTTGTAAATAGCTTTGTAAGTAGCTCTAACTCTAAGAACTTACATAACCATAATTCATGACTGCACTGTAGGAAATTAACAATAACTCCCTACTATCTTATAAGAGAGTCCAGGTCCAATTTTCCCTAATTGTCTTAAAAATTACTTTTCACACTGGTTTATTTAGATCAGGATCCAAACAAGGTCTACACAAGGAATTTAGCTGCTAAATCTCTTAAGCCTCTTTTAATCTGTAACCGTTACTCCTATTCCTCCTTTTGAAAAATGCAGTTGATTTGATGAAGAAACTAAGTAATTTCTCTTACAGAGTTTCTAACAGTCTGAATTTGGCTGACTGAATCTTTGCAATGTTTTAAAAATGTGACACTATCCCTTGAACATCCTGTAAACAGGTAGTGAGATCTAGTGGCTTGATTAGATGTCAGTTTTTGGCAAGAGTGTTTTATAGGTGAGACTGTGTATTTTTTATTTCATCAGATCAGGAAGCATGTAAAGTCTAATTGTTCCTCAATGATCTCTTCCAATCTGAAAACTCATTTCTTTCAGCTCTGAAATATATTTGCGGATTATTTCTTCAAAGATTTCCATAGTTTCTACATCTTCACTCCAGTTATTTGGAATCTGCGGTCCTGGAATGATTTTTTAATTTTACTTTTTTATGTTTGTTTTTACTGATTTATTTGGTTGTGCCAGGTCATAGTTGTAACATGTGAAATCTTACCTGTGGCATGTAGGATCTAGTTCCCTGACCAGGGATTGAACCCGGGCTCCCTGCATTGGGTGCTCAGAGTCTTAGCCACTGGACCACCAGGGAAGTCCCTAATTTTATTGCCTTTTTTTTCTCCCTCTCTTATTTTATTTTTTTTACCTTTATGTGTTTGGGTCTGTTTTTCTGAGTAGTATCTTCCAACCTGTATTTAGTCAGAGCTCTGTGCAAGACACAGGATCAGAAACCAATCTAGGTATTTTAAGCAGAAAGGAATTTAATATAGGATTGAGGTTGATGAAATCAGGGAGATTTTTGTTTCAGAGTCTCCAAAGCTGTGACTGAGAGGTTACCTTTGCTACTCCTGCTGTTGCGATTGTACCTTCCTGACCACAGGAAGCTGGGAACTGGGTACTGAATCAGGGAGTCTGATTACTGACATTTGGTTCAAAAGTAAAGTTTAAAGACAAGAGGGTTTTTGTTTGGCTTGAATAAGAAGTTGAAATTGTGGGGTAGTCTATGACCTGTCAACTCGCATGAGGACTTTGATGTCCATCCAGCCAGTTTTGGGCTTTCTTTTTAATGGAACAGAAACTGAACTCCTGACTCAGAGAGTTGTAAGGTGTAATCAGAAACAGATTTCTGATAGCTCTCACTAACTTTGCCAGACCAGAGTAGGCTGTGTCAAGGAGACCAGAGTTCCCCAAACTCACTGAATTGAATTTTGGTCACATAATCACTTTGGCTCTTTATTTACTTCATTCCAGTAAATGAAGTCACTGGAAAGGTAGGCATCTTTATGGAAACAAATATGAATCTGTATTTTGATTTCATGATAACTAGAAATAAGTTTCAAAATGTGTCTAGGTTTTGCAAATTTGTACCTGCTGAAGAAGTGGTGAGGCATTATCACCCTCCAGTACTTGCTTTAACCTTGGAAAGTTCATGGAACTACCCACCTCCAGTCTCTTTCTTCAGAGTGCCAGCTGGGCAAAAAGAACCATTAATTTCTTGGGTGTTTGTCTGTGTATTTTAAGAATGATATTTTGTAGCGTTTAATTTTAAATAAGCAAACACCTGCTGTATTCATTTTAACTCATGTATTTTTATTACCTGGTTATGCATGAATATATTTTCACTTATTTTAGTAAGAAAGCTAAAATATTACAGATAAAAACTGAAGTCTTCTGTGATCCCCACCCCCAATGTCATTTCTCTTCCCCAGGAAGTAGTGAAAAGTCAGAGTGTTCATTGCTCAATTGTGTCTGATTCTTTGCGACCCCATGGACTGTTCCCACAAGGCTCCTCTGTCCATGGAATTCTCTAGTAAGAATACTCAAGTGGGTAGCCATTCCCTTTTCCAGGGGATCTTCTCAAGCCAGGGACTGCAGGTGGATTCTTTATAGTCTGAGCCACCAGGGAAGCCCCAGAAACTAACCAAGTATCAGTTATATAGCAGCATGCATTTGTCAAGGGAGGTGAGGTTTTGCTGCAATAAAAAACATCCTCAAAATCTCAGTGCCTTACCACAACAAAAGTTTCTTTCTTGATCCTTACATGTTCCTCATGTGTTGGCTTCAACTGTATCTCTGGACACAGATTGAGAAAGCAAGAAGGTTATAGTAATCTCAAAGCAGAGGGAAAAGAAACAGTGAGGAACCTCTGCTTGAAAGGCACATGTCATTTTCACCCACATTTCCTTGGTCAAAGCAAATTATATAGCCAAGTCTACTTCAGTGGGGATGTATAATCTTCCATAGAGAAGGGCAGTAAAAATTTTTCTGCAGTTTTATAGAGTACGTAAAACTACAGAAATAGGCATCATTTTATTTTTATTAAAAAAATTTTTTTTGGCCACAGCTTGCAGGATCTTACTTCCTTGGTAGTGAAAGCTCAGAGACCTATCCACTGGATTGCCAGGGAATGCCCAGGTATCATTTTAATACAATTTACTACAACACTGAACTTTACTTTTTTCATGCAAAAATGTCTTAGAAGTCTTTCCATGTTATGAAAATAGACCCGTCTCTCACTTTAAAATATATCTATATATTTATTTATTTACTTGGCTGCACTATGTCTAAGTTGCAGCATGTAGAATCTAGTTCCCTGACCAGGGGTCAAACCTGGTCCCCCTGCATTGCAAGTACGGTGTCTCAGACACTGGATCATGAGGATAGCAGATCCATTTCCTTTTTAGTTGTTTATTTATTTTTTAAGCTTACTTTTTCTTTATTGTTGTATGGGTGCTGAGTCGTGTCCGACTCTTTGCGACCCCATGGACTGCAGCACACCAAGCTTCTCTGTCCTTGGAATTTTTTTAAACAGTTGTATTAACATGCCATAATATGGATGCAGTATTGTTTAGTTAGCTATTTCCTTATTTGAAGACATTCAAATTGTTTCTAATGTGTTATTACTGCAAACAAAGTGTAGTAAATATCCTTAGACTAGCCCCGTGTGCACATGTGCAAGTGTTTCTCTGGGATGGGTACAGAGAAGTGGAATTGTTCGTGAATAGCTCATGAATAGTTCCAAAGGAACTGCCAATCCTCTCTCTGTATCCTAGTATGGCACACTCATCAGGAGAATTTCAGAGAGTTTGACACAAAGACTATTTATGAAGAATAGTGTAGTATCCCAGAACTGAGAATGGTGAGGCTAGACCTGAAGGAACGAGAGAGCACTGACTAGTCATGTGGAAAGGGAAGGGTGAGACCAGACCAATGCGGCCCCATAGGGAAGGGGAAAAGGCAGTAAATGTCTCAGATCACTCTTTTCCCTCTGGTCCCCTATGGGACTGACCTCAACCAGATAACAGACAGCCAGGGAGTCTGTTTATCTAGCCCATCCTGGACTGCCTTCTGGAACACAGAAGAGGTAGAAAGGATAGAAAGCCAATCTAAAGGAGCAAATAGAAGATACTCATCCATTCTCTTATCCATGGAACAAGAAATGACCTAATTGCTTGCCAATATTATAAGAAAAAATAAGGTACTTAAAAGTGCACATTGAACTTGCATTGCCCTAGTTGTGGTACTGGAGAGGACTCTTGAGAGTCCCTTGTACTGCAAGGAGATTAAACCAGTCAATCCAAAAGGAAATCAACCCAGAATATTCATTGGAAGGACTGATGCTGAAGCCGAAGCTCCAATACTTTGGCCACCTGATGTGGAAAGCCGACTCATTGGAAAAGACCCTGATGCTGTAAAGATTGAGGGCAGGAGGAGAATGGAAAACAGAGGATGAGATAGTTGGATGGCATCACTGACTCAATGGACATGAACTTGAGCAAATTGCAGGAGATAATGAAGGATACTATTGGTGTGTTGCAGTCTATGGGGTCGCAAAGAGTCAGACACAACTTAGCAACTGAACAACAATTATTAGTGAGGACTTCTGTTTATAATGCAGAGACCCAGACAAGCTAGGTTTAAATAATCTAACCCTAACTGCTACAGCAAGGGTCGCCAACCTCCAGGATCTAATGCTTGGTGAACTGAGGTGGAGCTGATGTAATAATAAGAGAAATGAAGTGCACAATAAATGTAATGTGTTTGAATCGTCTCGAAACCACCCCCTCCCCCACCCCACCCAACAGCCTGTGGAAAAATGATCTTCCCTGATGCCAAAAAGATTACAGACTCATGTGATACAGCATCCAACTATTGACAATTCATAGTGTTTACATTTAATTAGAAGCAAAGAGAGCTTGTTGTTACTGTTTGTAGAAACAATGGGGTTGATTTGGTGGTTTGTACTACCAAGTTTTCTGGGACCTGGGCGACTTTAGTCTTGTTGCTTCATTTTTCATTAATTGCTCATTTGGACCAAGATCACCTTATGGGTACAAAATGTCTGTTCCAACTCCTGCCATTGCATCTGCATCCAAACCAGAAGGAAAAAAGAAGCCAGAGGGGAAAAGGTGGAGGTATTGGGTGCAACCCCACTGCCTCTTAATGGTTCTAGAATCTGCTGTGTGATTACCTGATTTATATCTTATTGGACAGGACTCAGTTACATGACCATACTTGGCTATAAGGAAAGTTGAGAAGATTAACATTTATTTGGGAGACTATGTGCCTAGGCACAAGGAAGATGACCTGTAAATGCTATTTTTAAAAGCCCAGGAACTGGACAGATATCCTTCTCTGGAAGGTGAGTGGGTCTTGCTTTCTAGGAGGAGTGTACCTGTCCTCTGACCTCCATAAACCCTGGCCCTTTCCTTGGGGACACTCCTCCTCGTTCAGTATTCTTATGGCTAAATTTTAATAGATATGAGTGTTACTCTTTTGGGGACTGCACGGATACTATACCCCTTTTTCCTGATAGTTAGGAGACCCTAGAGTTTCTCATTTCTTTGAGGAAAAAATAAAGGTAGAGATGTTTATTAGGGGACATTTAGTGATCTCTTCCTCAGATGCTCAGAATAATGCCCAGCCCACTTTTTTCTGTGTTTTTAGCACAGGAGTCATCCTATATGGAGGCTAAGTTCTAAAGACAGTTCTTTTCTCTTTTCTTTCTTTTAAAAATATTATTTATTCATTTGTCTGCACTGGGTCTTAGTTGTGGCCCATGGGATCTTTGGCCTTCATTGTGGCATGCAGGATCTTTAGTTGTGTCATGTGGAATCTAGTTCTCTGACTAAGGATCAAACCCAGGCCCCCTTCTTTGAGCTAGTGTAATCTTAGCCATTGGACCATCAGGGAAGTCCCTAAGACATTTCTTAAAGAAAAATCAGTCAAACTTATTATTGATACATTGTTATCCTGCATGACTTTGTAAATGTGTATCAGTTAGCCAGGACTGCCTAACAAACCACTTTATTTTTTTTTTCAAACCACTTTAAAACTCAGTGATATAAAACAACAGTGATTTACTTTCATGTATGCTGCCGCACTCTGGCTGATCCAGCAGCCAGGCACTCTCTGGCATGGCAGAAGCACAGAGGGCAAGGCCAACCCTGCAAGCACATTTTTAAGCCTCTGCTTGAGCCAATAACTGCTAACATCCCATTGGGAAAAACAAGTCATGCAGCCAAACCTAAGGTCAGCAAGCAGGTGGAGAACTATACAGGTACATGATCCAGGTCAACATCCCCAACATCAAAATTTCACTCTTCCTCTAGAAGTGGTGTGGGAGAGGAAGTGAAATGTTTTTAAACAATTTAAACTTGCCAGAAAATTGATTTTTAAATAAATCACTCAAATGCCTTAGTCAAGTTGTGGCCCTTGATTGTTCCATTGCTTATTTAAAGAGGTCAAGGAATCTATCACCAACCACTTGCCCAGTTAGTTGAACGTTGCATAACATGAATGATGAAACAGTCAGCACTCGGGAATAGTCATCATTGTTAATGGCATGAAACCCGTAAAATAATATATGTATTATTTCTGTATGAATTGGTCAAAATACATCAGTTATTACAATTGGCAAGGCTTGGGTCACAGGTTCACTGAGTGGATGACAAGCACAACAGTTTTCATTCTCTAAATCCCCCTTCCCCCTACCCGTGACATTGACGTTTGTTACCTACCAGTCGTTCCCCCTCTTTGAACAGCAGTGCAGATGGAAAAGTTACGTGGGTTCTGTAGTGGATACAGTGACATGCTGCCCAGACCCCTCACTCTAGGACTGAAGCACTTGTATTCCCCCAGCTGCTGGAAGCATAGTCTTCCGACAGCTCTCAATTGAATCCTTCTTGAGGATTTGCCCTTGACTGAGGAAAGCAACCTAGTCCAAGTTCTATCCATCCAATGACTGGATGAAGTAGGAGTCCCAAAGGCCAGCCTCCATGCCATCCTAGCTCCACACTTACCCCTTTGCATTAGCTGAGGCCTCTGGCGACTCTAACCCACAACAGGCTCTGAAGTCAGATGGAACTGGGTTCTGAGTTTCATCCCAAATATTCACAAGCTGTGTGGCCTTAGACATGATACAACCACCTTAGCCTCAATTTTTTAATCTCTGAAGGCGAAATAATAGTAGCATATGCCCGTTATAGTTACGGTGAGGATGAAGAGAAATAATACATGTAAGTCACATGGTACCTGGCACATGTTAGATTGTGCTGAAGTGTATTCCGTTTTTACTCAGATCTTTGCCGGGTCTTCCAAAAGCCAGTGTCCGCATACTTCACCAGGGCGGAAATGGATCTGTTGTGCTAAGTTCTTTCCAGCAGATGGCGCCAGTGGGTAAGGCTGCAGTCCTGTCCAGCTCAGTTACAATTCTCACTATTCACAGATTGACATCAGTTTCATAGGGATTATCTCGTTCGAGTCTCTGTCATCAACCATTTCTCAAGGGCTATTTCATCATTTATTCTTTCATCCCTTTCTCAATGCATGCTTACTGAGTCCTTACTCCAGCCAAAGAGCAGCTTTAAATCCCTTCTAAAGCATCCCTTCTTAAGCATTTGATTACAAAATAAAACAAAAGAGGGACTTCCCTGGTTGTCCACTGGTTAAGAATCCACTTTGTAATGCAGGGGATGTGGGTTTGCTCCCTGGAATCTGCATGACACAGCTAGAGAGAAGTCTGTGCATGGAACTAAGACCTAGCGCAGCCATAAATAAATACATAAATAATTTTTTTTTTTTAAGAGAAGAAATAAAATTCCAAGACTCTGCTGGCAAGCTGGACTTTTACAGATAAAAAAGACAAGTTTTAGCCACTGATTTTGTTCTGGTCCTGACTTGCTGCCAACTCGTGTTCTTAAAGGAGGCTGCTTTCAGTAAAGCGCTAAAGCCCAAGAAGCTTGATCTGAGTGAAGCTGAGGCAGGAAGATGATTCCTCTGCAGGGGCGGCTAAGGTGGCTCCCCAGAGACCATCCTCCGTCCTTCCCAAGGGCCATCGATTTGAGCGCCCAGCACATGGTTCCTGGACTGGTTAAAATGGCCCAGTTGGAGAAAAAAAAGAAAAAAAAATCTGTGAAGGAGATGATGCTGAAGGCTTGGGGGGAAGAGGAGTCAGTCAGCCTGAATGCAGGAGCTCCTGGGAGAAGCGACTTTGCAGTAGTTCCTTCAGCTGTGCCTGCGGTTAGCCACCATCCCTGGAAGCCAGGAGACCAGGCTGAGGTCCTGGTGGGACAGAGGCGCCCCCTCTCAGCCTTCTCTCACCCACTCCACAGCTGTGGGGGAATGAACTCACCAGAAGGCCACCCCAGCAGTGCAGTTTAGGGGTGCCAAGAAGGGCTTCTTCCACAGATGAAATCCCTCTCTCATCAACCAGGCTCTGGGCCCTAAATGCCACCATTAGTGCTCCACTGTCCCTTAAAGTGAAAATTGTGAGAGTTAAGAGCAGAAGAACAGAACTCCCCTGTATAGGTAGGGGTGTGTGTATGTGAGAAAGAGAGAACGAGAGTGTACTGATTTGGAGAAAAGTCTGTAAACGTGCACATCAGCTGTTAACATGGCTTGTCTCGGGCCAGAAGGTGTGGAGTAAGTTAGAAAGATTAATGGAGGATAGCAAAAGAAGATGAATAAGTGAGAAAAAAAATCACATTAAAAAGGATGTTCATGATTGAAAGAATTATTATTATTTTGCATAACAACCAATATGACTTTATTCCGGGAATATAAAGTTGATTTAACATTAGAAAAATGAGGGACTTCCTTGATGGTCCAGTGACTAAGACTCCAAACTTCCAGTGCAAGGGGCCCAGGTTTGATCCCTGGGCAGAGAACTAGATCCTGCATGCCGCTACTAAAAGGTCCTGAGTGATGCAACTAAGATCCAGGGCAGCCAAATAAGTAAAGTAAATTTAAAAATATTAAAAAAGAAAACAGACATTAGAAAATGAACTCATATAATTTACCACTTTAATAGAGTAAGGAGAAGTGTCATACAACCATCTCAGTAGATGCAAAGAAAGCATTTGATAATATAGAACACAAGTTTATGATTTAAAAAAAAAGACCTTCAGAAATTAGCAGTAGAAGGGAACTCCCTTAATGTGATAAAGATTTTCTACAAAGAACACATGGCATATTTAATGGGAAAATATTGAAAACATTTCCACTGAGATCAAAAAAGAAACAAATTCCCAGTATGTCCATTTCTATTTATTAGTGTATTTGAGATCCTAGTCAGTGGAAAAATAAAAGATATGAAAGGAAGAAAGTTGCAAACATGGTTACATATAAGGGAAAAATCCCAAGTCTACCAGTAAGCTATTAGAATTAAAAGTAAATTTAGCAACATCACCATATACAAAGTCAGTGCACAAAAGTCAATTGTATTTTTATTTATCATAAAAATGAAATAAAATTTTAATAACATTCAAAAGAAAAAAATAACATTTACTTGGTATCACAAAACCCCGATAGCTAGGAGTAAGTCTAAAGAAATATGTGCAAGACCTGTAAATTGAAAAGCTTAAAACATCACCAGGAGAAACGAAAGTTCTAAATAAATGGGTATTACTTGTTCACGGGTCAGAAGACTCAATATTGCCAAGGAGTCAGTTCCTTCCAAATGATTCTAGAGATTCAGTGCAATTTTTGTCTTTGAAAAAATAAGGAATATTTATTATTTGTTTCAATTTCTATAAAAGGTTACATCTGTTGCTCATGAGTATAAAGATACGCATGAAAGATACCCACTAAAATATTAACAGTAGCCCTATACCATGATGAGAATTTGAGGGACTTTATATTCTTCCTTGTAATTTTATATATTTAAAATTTTTTATAGAGAGTATTTAATTAGGAAAGTGGATTTAAAAGCAAAACAAAACCAAGAAAACTATTGCAAGCCACAGGGGAAAAGCAATGACAAAAGCTGAGACTTTAATATCAGAGAGGATTCAAATTCCAGCTCCTCCATCCCCTAGCTATGTAACTTAAAGCAAATTGCTTAACCTCTCTGTGCCTCAGTTTCTTTCTCTTTAAAAGCAGGGGTTGAGTAGATAGCTCTTCTTTTTGCCTGCCCAGCCTCTTGCCCCTTGATTTCCCTTTGGCAATCATCCCACCTAACTCCCACCACAATTCGCTTGATTTGTGCAAGACTGGTGAGCCCAGGAACCCACAGGCTCTAGTCTGCTGATGTAGATGAGGGAAGTAGGCCAGATGTGAAGAAGGAACATGGGTGAAAGAAATATTTTACTTTCTTCTTTAATCCACTGTTTAAGAAAGATAAAAACCAATATTGTAAGGTTGATGACAAATGGTTCTGATCTGAGGCTTCAGGGCTGAAACAAGGGCGCAGTGGGGACTGTGGAGAAATGGAGAGACCACGCTCTGTCCAGAGGGGACCCTTGTCACAGGGTGAAGACGTGCACCCATGTTGTTCAATTTCCAAATTGTCAGGAGAAGCAGAAATCTGGATTTTTGTGTGAAATCTCTTGATGCTTCATTTTTGGCAATGAATGCAAAGAAATTTTAATTGCAATGCGGGCCCAAATGGTAGAAGCCAAGCAAAGCAAGATTCTGAGTGCCACATCTGAGCCTGAGGGTCCACTGAGAGAGACAGATGGGCGGGGCGTATGGGCAGTTTTGACACAGCTTGATGACTGGAAAGGTGGAAAGACATGGTGTCAGGGGGCAGAGAAGAAAAGCCGGGGTGGGGAAGAGGCGGGTCTTTGAGAAGGAGATTGCACCTGAACTGTGTCCTAGAGGAGAACTCAGCAGGCCAAGAAACTGGGGTGGAGCAGTCCAGGCACAGATAACAGTCCAGGGAAGTTCTGTGCTCAGGAACCCAGCAGATGGGCAGCTCAAGTTCAGATGGGGGTGGGGAGCAAGGGGAGATGAGCCTGGGGAGATGGGCAGGGCCCTATGGAGGGTGGCCTTGACCACATCACGTGTATATGCAACCATTTCTTAATTTTCCCACATTGTAATTCTGCTCTTTTTGATAGAAAACTAGAGGTTGTTTCTATTCCCTGCCATGCAACCATTTCCTGTGATAATTAGCAGTCCTTTCAGCTCTCAAACTTGGCAAAACTCCTCTCTCCTCCCCACACCCAACCGCTCTTGGGCTCACCCTCATGTGTATTTCTTTTTTTTTTTTTTAATTTATTTATTGTTTTAATTGAAGAATAAGTGCTTTATAGAATTTTGTTGTTTTCTGTCAAACCTCAACATGAATCAGCCGTAGGTATACATCTCATGTGTATTTCACTTTCACCCCTGGGGTACCCAAGAAAATACTTTTGACCTTTGTCAGAACACCTTGGACTTGCCAGCATAAAAGAAGCAAAATTTGCACAGGAGGAAATGTTTCACTTCCTTCCAAATGGCTCTCTTTTCCCTTATGTCCAGAGGCAAATGCAGTTTTTTTTTTTTTAATTAACTTTTTATTTATGGCTGCGCTGGGTCTTTGTTGCTGCACCTGGTCTTTCTCCAGTTGCAGCAAGTGGGGACTACTCTCTCGTTGCAGTTTTTGGGCTTCACATAGCAGTGGCTTTATTTGTTTCAGAGTGTGGACTCCAGGGCATGAGGGCTTCAGTAACTATGGCACATGGGTTTAGTTGCCCCGAGGCATGTGGAATCTTCCTGCACCAAGAATCGAACCCCTATCCCCTGCACAGGCAGGAGGATTCTTAACCACCAGGCCATCAGTTCAGTTCAGTTCAGTTGCTCAGTCGTGTCTGACTCTTTGCAACCCCATGGACCACCAGGGGAGTCCCCAAATGCAGTTTTGATTTTGAGACCACAGGGGTGGCCCGCAGGGAGGTTCCAAGCCTGTTCTCATACTGGTCTCGTGGCCTGACTCCTCCAATAAGACCAGGCCACACATACCCAACTGGAGTATAAGCATGTATGTTGGATGTTCTCCTTGAACCTGCTCCGTCATGACTCAGGGCCCAAATCTCTTGCACACAGAGCCAGCGTGGACCTGGTGTCAGTGATGGTGTGAAAAGTCCATTTAGCCCACACATGATACATGCCAAAAAATGAAAGAAAGTGAGAGTTGCTCAATCATGTCTGACTCTTTGTGACCCCATGGACTGTTGGAATTCTCCAGGCCAGAATACTGGAGTGGGTCGCTGTTCCCTTCTCCAGGGGATCTTCCCAACCCAGGGATCAAACCCAGGTCTCCCACATTGCAGGAGGATTCTTTACCAGCTGAGCCACAAGGAAAGCCCAAGAATACTGGAGTGGGCAGCCTGTCTCTTCTCCAGAAGATCTTCCCGACCCAGAAATCAAACTGGGGTCTCCTGCATTGCAGGTGGATTCTTTACCAACTGAGCTATCAGGGAAGCCCAATATGTGCCAGGAGCTGTGCCAAACGCTCACCATACATGAGCTCATATAAGCCCGTACGAGTCTCCCCCCATATTATAGAAAAGGAAGCTGAAGTCCAGGAAAGTTTAATGATAGCGACTTGTCCAGTGTGATGAAGCTTATACATCTGATCTCAAAGGCTATGCTGTTTGAAATGGAATGAGGTTGATTGCGATGATTCGGGGTTTTGTTTTTTGTTTTCTTAGTGCAACGTATGGGATCTTAGTTCCCTGACCAGGAATTGAATCCACAACCCCTGCCTTGGAAGCACGGAGTCTTAACCACTGGACTGCCAGGGAAGTCCTGTTGATTTATTCTATGTGTCAACTTGACTAAGCTATGGGATGCCCAGATAGTTGGCAAAACATGATTTCTGGCTGTGTCTGTAAGGGTGCCTCTGGAAGAAATTAACATTTGAAGCAGTAGACTGAGTAAAGAGGGTCGTCCACTGTGTGGGTGGGCATCCTCCAATCCATTGAGAGCCTGATTAGTACAAAAATGTGGAGGAAGGGTGAATTCACTCTGTCTCCAGAGCTGGGTGGCGCTAGTGGTAAAGAACCTGCCTGCCAATGCCAGAGACATAAGAGATGCGAGTTCAACCCCTGGGTCAGCAAGATCCCCCTGGAGGAGGGCATGGCAACCCACTCCAATATTCTTGCCTGGAGAATCCCATGGACAGAGGAGCCTGGCGGGCTACAGTCCATAGGGTTGCAAAGAGTCGGACACAACTAAAGCCACTTAGCACACACACACAGGAGTTCCTCTTCACCAGCCAGACACATATATGCTCCCACCTGCTGCCACTCCTGGCAACATTCCATGTAGAAGAATCTCTGTCAGCCTGGGCCCCAGGAGAGCGGAGCAACCCCCACCCCTGCAATATTCAGTCGACACGTAATATGAGGGAGACCTAAGTCATCTTGTTCTAAGACTTTGAGAATTTGGGGGTTATTTGTTACTGCAGCATAACCAAACATATTCTGACTAATGCAGTTAATATTATATTCTGTCCTGCAACTACAACCAACACTTTGTCCATACTTTAAAATGAACAGATTACAATAAACATAAGCTATTTCTATCCTGGCACATGTGAAAACATCTTTATTTGCCCTCACACTTGGTTATGTTTGCCTGGGAATAGAATTGCATGTTAAAAATCTCTTCAGAACTTTCAACATACTGGGGTATTGGCCTCTGGTTTTTGGATTCTGGTGAGAAATCTGATACTGGGCTGAGTATTTTCCCTTCATAAATGAATACTTTTAAAATCCAGGAGAAACTCAGAATCTTTAAAATGTATTGCATCTGACACAATCTTTTAACCTTTTTCTCATGTTCTCTCTCTTGGTCTTTTCCACCTCTATTTCTTTGTTCTATGTTGGAGGAACTTTCTTCAACTTTAAGTTTCAGCCATCTATTAAAGTTTACATTTAGCAATAATGTACATTTCAGAAATTTTAACAATATTTATATCAGTATAACAAACAGAAAAACCCATGAATCATAAGTGTACAAATAGATGAATTATCACAAAGTGAACACACTCAGATAAGGATACTCAAGTCAAGATATTGATTATTACCAGAAAGTAATTGTCCTCTTGTGCTACCCCCAATCACTACCCACCCCTTCTCCCCAAAGATCACCCATTTTCCTGTTCTAACTCTGTCATTGAGTTCCTCTTGCTTTTTGAAACTTAGTGGAATCATGCAACAAATCATATATCCTCTTGAAGATTTAGTTTCCTCAGCTGTAAATTGGGAGTAAAAATATAACTAAAAGAATATGGCTAATGATAGTGTTTAGGACATGTTTGTTAAATTTTAGAATCTAGGGACTTCCCTGGTGGTCCAGTGGCTAAAACTCCATACTCCCGATTGAGGGGACCGAGGTTCATTTCCTGGTTGGGGAGCTAGATCTCACATGCCACAACTTAAGATCCTGCATGCTGCAATGAAGATCGAAGATTCCGCAGGTTGCAACAAAGACCCAGTACAGCCAAATAAATAAATATTTTAAAAACTCTGTGGTTCATTGTACCTTAAATCACTTGCACAAGTGGTGAACTCATGTCATTAAAAAGAGGTCACATAATCAGTGAACCAGAAAAACTGTACTCCTTGGATCTGGTGTGGGCAAACTAGGAGATGAAAAGCAGAGTAAGAAAGCAGCATTTTCTGTTGACAATGAACAAGAATTCCTCTTGCTTCATATCCTCACTAGCATTTGGTGTGGTCCATGTTCTGGAGTTTGGCCATTCTAAAGGGTGTATAGTTTTCTTTTTTTTTTTTTTTTTTGGTGTATAGTTTTAATTTGCTTTTCCCTGATGACATGTGATGTGGGACATGTTTTCTTATGCTTGCTTGCCGTGTATTTGTCTTCTTTGGTAAGGTGTCTGTTTAGATCTTTGACTCAATTTTTAATCAGGTTGCTTGTTTTCTTATTGTTGGGGTTTTAAAGAGTTTTTGTATATTTTTGATAAGTCCTTTATCAGATGTGTCATCTGCAAATATTTTCTCCCAGTCTATAGCTTTCTCATTATCCTCACATTGTCTTTTGCAGGGTAGAAGAATTTTATTTTAATGAAGTCCGGTTTATCAAATTTTTTTCTTTTGTGGATCATGCCTTTGGTGTTATATCTAAAAAATTATTATCATGCTCAAGGTTTTCTCCTGTAGAAAGTTCTCTTCTACAGGTTCTCTCCTGTACAAAGTTCTCTTGTAGAAGTTTGGTTTTCATCTAACCTGTGGCTTTTGCCTCGCATCCAACTGGTTTCTAACCGATGCCCTTGGCTCATTATCTTCTGACAGTCATGGCAGTGTTAACATTCTATAACCCTCTCTTCCTTATCTTGCTAAGAAAGCAATTTCAGCCCAGCATTCAAAATCTCCAAGTACTTGTGTTCGTCAGATTACTTCCCCTCTCTTTACAAGTCTTCTTATCAGATCCAATTGAGACTTACACTATGGTAACCAAGATTCATTTGATTCTACACAGGCTTAGGAGCTGGTGTCTTCTCTCAGAGGGGGAATTACATTTACCAAGCTCAGGAGACTGATGTGGAAAATCGGAATGTCAATGTATTCACCGATAACAAGAAATAGAATTGTTAAACAGACTGCAAACTTCTCATCAGTCTGAGCAGCACAGCCTTTCTTGAAGACAGATTTAAGTGAAAAGCAAAATTATCTAAAATAAAGGAAAGAAGATGGCTTGGTGAGCATTCTGCCCCTCAGCTCCATTGACTAAGAGCCTGTTACATGTCAAGCATTGTACTGGACCCAAGGTGGAGAGCAGCCAGTAGGAGAGATAGGACTCTATGTTCACAGCTCCTAGGCTACACAGAGAAGACAGGCCCAGAGCAGATAGTAAAGGCTTCTAGATTAAAAAAAAAAAGACCATACACCTTAGCCTCTGCTTCCTCTCTGAAACTACCAAATAGAAGTACAGGGATTAAAAAAAAATTACAATGCCCCGGGAAGGGAGAATGGATAAATTGGGAGGCTGGGATTGAGATATACACACAATTATATGTTAAACTCATAACTAGTAAGAACTTACTGTCTAGCACAGGGCACCCTACTCAATACTCAATGACCTACACGGGAATAGACTCTAAAAAAGAGTAGATGTATGTATATATATAACTGATTCACTATCCTGTATAGCAGAAAATGACACAACTATGCTTCAATAAAAATGAATTAAAAAAAAAAATACAATGTCCTAAGACAGAGGGCAGCCAGCTATGGTCACACACCAAATCTAGCCTGCTCCCTGTCTATGTACAGCTATGTAATCAAAGACTAGTTTCACAGTCTCAAATGGTTGGGGAAAAAAAAATCAAAAGCAGATTAATATTTTATGACACATGAAAATGTTAGGAAATTTGGATTTTAGTGTTCCGAAATAAAGTTTGGTTGCAACTTAGCCGTGTGTTCCAATGCACGTCCCGTGTATCGTTAACGGCTGCTTTTGTGCTACATTGACATAGTTGAGTATTTGCAAAGGAGACCATGTGGTGTTCAAAGCCAAAAATACTTACTATCTGGCCCTTCACAGAAAAGATTTGCCAACCCGTGCTCTACAGTAGCTATATTCCATAGAACTTTCTGCAGTGACAAGAAATGCCATGTGCTATCTAATACAGTCACTAGCCACTAGCTCCATGTGGCTACTGAGTGTTTGAAATGTGAGTAGTGTGATTAAGGAACTGAAAGTTCATTTTATTTTGTGCTAGTACTAAGTCGCTTCAGTCGTGTCCAACTCTTTGCAATCCTATGGAGCATAGCCAGCATAGCCTGCCAGGCTCCTCTGTCCATGGGACTCTCCAGGCAAGAGTACTGGAGTGGGTTGCTGTTTCCTTCTCCAGGGGATCTTCCTGACCCAGGGATGGAACCTGTGTCTCTTACATCTCCTGCATTGGCAGGCAGGTTCTTTACCACTAGCACCACCTGGAAAGCCCATCAATTCAAACTTAAATAGTTGTGGGAGACCAGAGGCTTCTGTGTTGGATAGTACAGCTGTAGAGAGTAGCAGAAGGGGATCTGAATTGGAAACACCATGTGCAGTGGTTGATGGGGTGGCATCCTGAAAGCAGAGGGATGAAGTGAAAGCTTCCACGTGGAAGACTAAGATGTTCTGCCCAACCTTCTTCCCTCCAGCTTCTTTCCCAATGCAGATTCCAGAATACTGACACAGATACGTGCTTAGTTGCTCAGTTGTGTCTGACTCTTTGCAACCCCATGGACTGTAGCCCACCAGGGTCCTCTGTCCACAGGGATTCTCCAGACAAGAATACTGGAGTTGGTTGCCATGCCCTCCTCCAGGGTATCTTCCCAACCCAAGTATCAAACCCAGGTCTCCTGCATTGCGGGCAGAGTCTTTACCATCTGAGCCACCAGGGAAACCCAAGGACTCGGAGGATAATACTCTCCTAAAGAAAAGATGTAAGAATCTTCTCTGGAGAATTTGATTAGATCAGGAGGAAAACTCTAAAGAGACACACTGGGACATTGGGTGCTTCCTAAGGAATGGGTAGTCTTTCCTTCTCCAAGGGATCTTCCCAACCCAGGGATCAAACCCAGGTTTCCCACATTATAGGCAGATTCTTTACCAGCTGAGCCACAAAGGAAACCCAAGAATACTGGAGTGGGTAGCCTATCCCTTCTCCAGCGGATCTTCCCGACCCAGGAATCGAGCTGGAGTCTCCTGCATTGCAGGTGGATTCTTTACCTACTGAGCTATCAAAGAAGCCCTCCTAAAGGACAGTCACATCAAAGCTCATGGTTAATAATTAGACCTCTTCATGTGCATTCAGTGTCCAATCAATACAGCCTAGGTCCTGTCCAATGTAAGCAGACAGCCAAAGCTCATCATACATTTAAGGAAAGATGCAAATATGAAAGAGATCAAACATTCAGACTTAAGCAAAGACCTGTGGGGGAATATAATCTATGAAAGTTGGAGGCCCATGAAGTTGGGTGAGAAAAATGGTTTTTATTTTCACTAAGTTCAATTGAAACTCAGCATTTCCTTCATTTACGAACATAAGCAACAAACCAGAGTAATATTAACAGTTCCTGTGACTTCACCCTCAGTGGAAAGCAGATATTTTCCTATCACAATGGTCTTGCTGAAGGTATCTCAAAATATTATTTCTGCTCATCATGACTTTGCAATTATCTTAGTTATTAGACACATGGCTAAATCTTCTAATACAGAAGCACATATGTTACTATATGACAGATTTGTTTTTAAAATATTTTGATAACTGTATTTCAAAATAAAAGATTTCATCTGTAATCTTATGTATGGAAGTTTATTAATTTAAAAATATTATATTGAGGGAAATTTCCTGGTGGTTCAGTGGCTAATACTCCATGGTTTCAATGCAAGGGGGTCCAGGTTTGATCCCTGGTCAGGGAACTAGATCCCACATGCTACAACTAAGACATCGAGCAGCCAAATAAATAAATATTAAAATTAAAAAAATAATGTGTAGAGAAGAGGTCCAGGGGCTTCATCAGACTTCAAAGGGATCTATGGCACAAGAAGAATCCCTGTATCTGTGCTCTCTTTAGAGGTGTAAGTGGACAGGGAGTGGAGGCAATAGCCATTAAGTACTAAGTGCCAGATTTTAATCCTCATCACTCAAAGAGTAGGTGTTATTGGTAGTAGTAGTAGTACTTGGAAATGCTCACTTTGTCATTTCAATGAGATGTTTGGAGGGAGAAAAGATGAATCGATATGCTTAATCAGTGCTCTAGACCCAAATTTTAGTTTTATTTTATAAAAATAATACACGCACAACATAAGTGAATTAGAGAAGTAAAAAGGAGACAGCAAAAATCACCTCCAACCTCACTTCCTTTTTGGTGAATGTTGTTCTAGACAGCACCAGGTGCATATATACAAAAATATGCATACACACCCACACAAACTTACACAAAGATAAATATCGGTATAAAGATATATGTGTGCATGTGTCCATGCTCGGTCGTGTCCGACTCTTTGCAACCCCATGGACTGTAGCCCACCAGCCTCAGTCCGTGAGATTACCCAGGCAAGAATACTGGAGTGGGTTGCCATTTCCTATTCCATGGGATCTTCCCGACCCAGGGATCAAATTCCCATTTCGTGTGTCTCCTGCTTTGGCAGGTGGATTCTTACTACTGCACCAGCTGGGAAGTCTTATAAAGATATATACATAGTTTTAAACAAAAATGGGATCGAACTACACATTTATTATTATTATTTTATTTTTATTATTTTAATAAACAATACATTGTGTTTATCTTCCATAGCAATAATAAGAATTGAGGCAAGTTAATTATGTTCACCATACAGCTCAGGAAAGGGAAACTTGGACGAATCAAAGCCTTGTCAATGACCACACCTGATGAGAGAGGAAGAAATCTCTTGGTCATCCTGGAACCGCATGTCTGTGAGAGAGTAAACCCTGTAGTTTAGCTGAACTGAGAAAATTTCATCCTCTCAGCTGCATTTACCTGAAAACGTGTGACTTATGTTACTGGAAATCTTAGCAACTTCAGAGGGTGCTAGCTCGGGTGCAGGTGACCCATATGCTGAATCCCAGCAGAGATCTATTGCTGAAAAACTTCATCTCTACAGTCAGAGTGCGCAGGCAGGAATCTGGCGCATCCTGGGCTGCCTTCTTTATTTGGGTTCTGAGTCTTCAGTGAAACAAACGGGAGGAAGAAGTCACTTGTCTCCTTACCCCCCCACCCCCCCATCCAGTGCTGTAACTCACCACTAGGTGTCTCCCTGGCAGCGCGCGCGGTAGTCCGTGGATGGAGGCCACGCCCACAAAGATTGATCTCTTCATCCGCTCTGGCTCCCAGGAAAATGAGGAAGTGAGGAAGATGAGAGAAAGTGGACTTCCTGAGCCTGGTCCCAGGGTTATCCGAGGGATCCCAAAGCTTAGAATGGCTACATCAGAATCACCTAAGGAGCTTGTTGAAAGTAGGGATGCCAAGGTTTTGCTTCCAGATAAGTGGATATCAACCTTGGCTACACATTGGAATCACCAGGGAAGCCTTTAGGAAACAAAGTGTCAGCAAGTGTTATGGACTAAATGTTTGTGTCTTTTCCCAATTCACATGCTGAAACCTTCCCCTCCCACAATATGTGATGGTCTTAGGAGGTGGGGCCTTTGGGAGGTAATTAGGAGTAGATGTGATCATGAGGGTGGAGCCCTCATCAATGGGATTAGTGCCCTTTAGAGTCACAAGAGAGCTTGCTTCCTCTTTCTGCTCTCTGCCGTGAGAGGATACAACAGGGAGTAATAACTAGTCTGCAACCTGGAAGAGGACTTCCACCAGAACCTGATTATGCTGGCACCCTGATCTTGGACTTCTAGCCTCCAGAACTGTGAGGAATACATTTCTGTTGTCTATAAGCCACCCAGTTTATAGTATTGATATTTCTGTTATTAGCAGCCCAAGGGCTGCTAAGACAAGACACTCCAAGCTCCTCCATAGAAACACTGAAAAAAGAAGCAGAAACTGTCAGAAACAACTTTGTAAGAATTCTGGAAAGCCATCAGGGCTTACAGCGACCAAGTGAATGCTGAATCAAGAAAAAAAAAAGGCAACTCAAAGATGGCTCAGTGCAAGCGGGGTGTATGGTCTAAGGCTAAGTTGCAGACACCCTGGCTGAGAGTTGGGATGCCACAGTGCAGAGCCCAGCTGCAAAGACTGAGAGGTGTGTTTTGTTGTGTTTGTTTTATGTTCAGTTCCTGATGTTCAAAGAGATCTCTGTCAGGGTGCTAGTTGAACATTAGCTGAAGAACAAACTTCAGTGACTACATATGACATGAAATACAGCCTTTGTAAAATAGTTTGGGACAATCACTATCCAAACAAATGACTGCAGTCTTCATCAATCACAATTAGCAACTCCTGGAGAAGGGGGAGAATCTGATTTCCAGTTACCACATTATGATAGTCAGATGTCCAATCTCGGAAAAAAATTCATGAAACATACAAAGAAACAGGAAAGTATGGTTCAGTCAAAGGAACAAAATTAATTGACAGAAATTGACTCTGAGGAAGCCCTGACATTGGACTGACTAGTCAAAGACTTTGTTTTTTGTTTGTTTGCTTCATGTTTTGGCTTTTTGGGCCACAAGGCACACGGGATCTTAGCTTCCAGTGCATGGGTATGTGCTCAGTCACTTCAGTCCTGTCTGACTCTTTGAGACCCTATCGGCTGTAGCCTGCCAAGCTCCTCTGTCCATGGGGCTCTCCAGGTAAGAATACTGGGGTGGGTTGCCATTTCCTCCACCAGGGTACCTTCCCCACCCAGGGATCGAACCCATGTCTCCTGTGTCTTCTGCAATGCAGGCAGATTCTTTGCCGCTGAGTCACTGGGGAAGGCCCTTAGCTCCCAGACCTGGGATCAAACCTGAACCCTCTGCATTGGAAGGGGAGGTCTTAACCACTGGACCACCAGGGAAGTCCCCAGTCAAAGACTTTAAACCAACTGTCTTAAAAATGCTCGGAGGACTGAAGGAAACCATGGACAATAATACTTTAAAGAACTAAAAAAAAAAGTATGAACAAAATATGAGTATCAATATTCTATCAAAAGAGATAGATGTGATTAAAAGAAACTAAATAGAAATTCTGGAGCTGAAAAGTATAATAAGTGAAAGAAAGAATCTGATGCCCAGGGCTCACCCTAGTCTGCATGCACGCTCAGTTGCTTCAGTCATGTCCGACTCTTTGAGAAGCTATGGCTGCTTCTGTCCATGGCTCTTCTTCCAGGCTCTTCTGTCCATGGGATTCACCAGTCAAGAATACTGGAGGGGCTTCCCTGGTGGGCCAGTGGCTAAGACTCTGCGTTTGCCGTCCGTGGGGCCCAGGTTTGATCCCTGGTCAGGGAACACCATCCCACATGCTGCAACTAAGACCCAGTGCAGCCAAATAAAATAAATAAAATATATTAAAAAAAAAAAAAAGAATACTGGAGTGGGTTGTCATGTCCTCCTCCAGGGGATTGTCCCAACCCAGGGACTGAACCTGGGTATCCTTCATTGCAGGCAGATTCTTTACTGCTGAGCCACCAGGGAAACACCCCAGCCTAGATAGGTAGTGTTAGCTGCTCAGTCTTGTCTGACTCTTTGCAACCCTATGGACTGTAGCCCATCAGGCTCCTCTGTCCATGGAATTCTCCAGGCAAGAATACTGGCTTGGGTAGACATTCATTTCTCCAGGGGATTATCCCAACCCAGGGATCGAACCCAGGTCTCCCTCAGTGCAGACAGATTCTTTACCGTCTGAATCACCAGGGAACCCCAGTCTAGCAGTGTCCAGATCTCTGGGGTTGGGACTCTAGTGTACTTTCCAAAGCTGCTTAGACTGTGAACCACTGTCACAGAGATTCTGTTTTAGGAGGTCCAGGGTTGGGAATCTCAATCTTGGAGGTACATTAGCATCATCTGAAGAGCTTTAAAAATACTGATGGCCAGCCCACTCCCCCAAATCTCTGAGGGTAGGCACCAAGGACTGGCATTGTGAACAAACTTTTCTTACAATTCTGATTACTGCTAATGTGTAGAAACCATGAAAAATTCCATGTTATCTAATCTTCATCTCTATGAAAGCTTTGTGTTCAACTGAAATATCAAAAGCCCCAATATCTAAAATTTAAGTTAATAGCATTTGTTTATTCCTTTTCTTCTGGCTTCACTGCAAAGATTTCAGTTTTCTGATCAGGGATTGAACTCAGGCTATAGCAAAAATAGTGCCAAATCCTAACCCCTGGACCACCAGGGAGCTCCCAACGCTTGTTTATTCTAAAGTCCTTTGATGAGGCAATGAGATTAGCATCATTCATTTACTCATGTATTTACTTATATAAATTCATCGAGGGGACTTCCTTGGTGGTCCAGTGGCTAAGACTCTGAGCTCCCAATGCAGGGGGCCTATGTTCGATCCCTGGTAGGGGAACTAGATCTCGAATGCCACAAGTAAGACCAGGAACAGCCAGATAAGTAAATATTTTTTAAAAAAATGTATTGAGGGCCCCTCTGTGTGCCAAGGAAGGCAGCAGTTCACAAAATAGCCAGCCCCTACTATCGTCAAGCATTCATCCTAGCACAGAAGCCATAAATGAACAAAAAAATGATATGTGTGTCAAGCAATAAGAGAATTAAAGTGAGACAAAGAGGATAGAGGGGGATGAGAGCAGCTATTTTGGATAGAGTGGTCACAGTGTCCCTGAGTGGCTGACATTTGAGAAGTCACCTGGAAGAAATGAGGGAGTGAGTTTGGTGCTGGAGAATGTCTGGGGAAGAGCTATCTGTTGAACAGAAATCTTTGAAATCTTGGTTTAAGATTAATACTCACAACCTCCCATCAGCCAGTTTCTTTCTTTCTTTTGTCTTGGGTGCCCTTGATTTCAGGGCTTCTTCCCTCCAGGCCCGTAGAGAATATATTTGTGCTGTTTCAAGCGCTAAGTTTGTATTAATTTGTTACAGCAATGATAGGAAACTGACAGAGTTCTCAATAAATGTTAGCTCTTGTCGTTAGGTATGACCATCAGGACGAGTAGTTAGTGTCCTCAACAAACCCCAACCACAATGATAATAACAAAGACTGGGGTCTTCTCTGGTGGCCCAGTGGTAAAGAATCCGCCTGCCAATGTAACAGACACAGGTTCGATCCCTGGTCCAGGAGGATTCCACAGGCAACTAAGCCCCTGGGCCGCAACTAGCGAGCCTATGCTCTAGAGCCTGAGCTCTAGAGCCGGGAGCAGCTCCTGAAGCCCTTTTCCCCTAGAGCCCGTGCTCTGCAACAAGAGATGCCGACTCAGTGAGAAGCCTGCACACCACAACTAGAGAGGAGCCCTCTTGCTACAACTGGAGAAAAGCCTGTCCAGTGATAAAGGCTCAGCACAGCCAAAATAAATAAACAAAAAACACAACGACAACAACAAACAACAGCAACACAGACGAATTCACCGGAAGGGGCACACTGGGATGTTTCTTCCACTTCTAACTTTTGGCGTCCTAGGCGTCTGAAAGCACTTTGTCTGCAGTTTTGTTTTATTTGGGGGGCTTTGTGTGTTGCTGTCGTTGTTGTCTCTGGCTGCACAGCACAGGATGTGGGATCTTAATTCCTGGACCAGGGATCAAACATGTGCCCCCTGCTTTGGAACCACAGAATCTTAACCACTGGACTGCCAGAAAAGTCCCCAGAAGTAAAATTCCAAACTAGCTTCCACTACTTAGGCCTAATTTCACACTTTGGGAAAAGTTAATAATTGTATAACAGGAAGAAGTAGTGGTGAAATAGAACACACTCCAGGTTGGACATCAGAAAAGCTGGGTCCCAGTCCTCACCCTGTCTCTTTCTGGCTGTGTGACTTAGGTTATCTTGCTTCCCATCTCTGGGCTTCATATTCACTGTTTAGAAAATGAGAAAATTAAATCAAAACTAATTGCCATTTTGTTGAATATCTACAACGGACAGTTTATACATATAGTCTGGTTCAAGTACGAGATATCATTCCCATTTTCTATAATTGAGAAAATTGAGAGGCCCAGAGAGGTTAGGTGATTTGCCTGAAGTCACAGAGTAAATACCTGGCAGAGCTGAGATTTTAAAAATTTTTTGCACATTTCAGAGTCCAAGGCCATCTTTATTATTTTTATTTTATTTCTTTTTATCTTTTGGCCAGGCCACGTGACATGTGAGATCTTAGTTCCCGACCAGGGTTCAAACCCATGCCCCCTGAATTGGCAGTGTGGAGTTTTAACCACTGGCCCACCAAGGAAGACCCCAAGGCTTTCTTGAAAAGACATATTGATGCTGCTTCCAGTTTTCTCTGTAGGTCATAATGTGGATGATTCGAGGGGCTGTGACCAGCCCTCAGGCCATTCTCCATCCTCTCTAACTTTCCACATCAGGGCTCTGGAAACTGATTCATCGCTTGCTTTTCTCAGGAACTCTGACTCAACCCCTCGGAGGCTTCTCTCACAATGATCCATTCCCCATCTCATTTTCTTCGACAGACACTACTAACTGCTTAACCAATATCTAATCTTCTCTTTTTACTTAGTAACAGAACCCCAACTTGGCTTGAATAAAATGTGCCCAGTGAAAAATACCTCCCCATACACCCTTGCAGCTAGGGGTGATCTTCTCACCCAGGTCTGACTGACAAGATGCGAGTAGAGATTTGGGTAGAACTTCCTGGGAATCTATTGTCTTCCTCATAAGAAAGGGTGGAGGAATTGAGCAGGCACATATTTTTTCCTCCTTGCTTTAACTTTCATTTCTGCCAGGAATATAGGTGAGATTTTTGGAAGTGAAGCTGTCACCTTGTGACTGTGAGGGTGAGATCCACCTGCTGAGGGTAATAGAGCAGGAAGATAGAAGGAGCTTCGGTCCCTAATGGTTTCTTTGAGCTTCTGTACCAGCCTGAACCCCCTGCCTTTTTGTTTGAAAAAGAAAGTTATTTGGGCAGATTTCTGTTGCATGCAACTCTGTGCAATTCTAACTGACAAGTTCTCCAAGAAAAGTCTCTCTTCTACCCTGGAGCCCTGACATGTGGCCTTAATCAGCATCTGTGGTGACCCAAAAATAGACCTGGGGGGAGGAGGGGTTGGCCATGGATGTGATTCTGAACTTGCTGAGTCATCACCTGTTCCATCCATGCTCTGGAGAAGAGTGCTGTTAATGACACTCTCCCTGGCCAGTCCAGCACAGAAGATGTCTGTGTGTTCTCAGGGAAGCTCAAATATAGCTCGGGCTCCTCCACGGCTTTTGCTGAGTGTGCAACATCTTCATGTCTGGCAGCCTCACTGAAAAATGGGGAAGCTTCTCCTGGGAGGTTAGGGTCTGAAAAGATGCTAAATCCAGGGGATGCTGCCAAAGTCTGGCTCAAGGAAACAAGATCTCTATTTGTTCTGCCTCCTAGTTAGCAGGTGATGAAACTAGCTTGAGGTCCAGAGGGTAGAGGGACCATGTGTTATGTTATTTGACTGCATGAAACTACCTGGACTCTATAACTGGGAAAAAAAATAACTTGGGGGATGAATATAAGATGGATCACAGAACTGCACATGAGACTGAAAATCCAACTTGGACACAAAGGCAAACAGAGTTCCGGGGGTCTGGGTGGCAGAAACAAGCATTGGGGTGACAGCTTGGGTCATGAGCTCATTCCATGGCTAAAGGAGGGCTGGACACCTTGACTGACAGTCTTTCTAAAGCTTATTGGGAAGAATATATTTTTAAAAATTTTATTTTATTGAAGTATAGTTGATTTACAATGCTATGTTAATTTCTACTGTACAGCAAAGTCATTCAGTTATATGTGTGTGTGTGTACACATATATACATTCTTTTTCATGTCCTTTTCCATTATGGTTTATCACAGGATAATATACAGTGATATAGTTCCCTGTGCTATACAGTAGGACCTTGTTGTTTATTCATTCTATATGTAATAGTTTGCATCTGCTAGTCCCAAACTCCCAATCCATCCCTCTCCCATCTTCCTCCTCCTTGGCAACCACAAGTTTGTTGTCTATGCATGTGAGTCTGTTTCTGTTTCACAAATGAGTTCATTTGTGTCATATTTTAGATTCCACATAAAACTGAGAGCAAATGGTACTTGTCTTTCTCTTTCTGACTTTATTTAGTGTGATAATCTCTGTGTTCATCCATGTCACTGCAAATGGCATGATTTCATTCTTTTTCATGGCTCCATTGTATATATGTAGGGAAGAATGATTTTCCTGAAGCATCCTGAGGGTTCAAGTACCACAAGATTGGCAAGAGATAGTTGGGTGGTAAAAACAAAAAAAAAGTCCCCTGCAGATAGTATAGGATCAGTCAATATCAAGGGTTTGGGGAGCTGGCTGACTTAAGTTAAAATCTTAGCTTTTCCCTTTACTATCTATCTTTGGTTAAGTCAGTTAACCTCTTTAAGCATCAGTTTTCTCATCTGTGCGTGATGGGAGTAAGACATGTTTGAACCCAGCAGGAAGTAAACTCTTGATGGCAGAGATTTTTGTTTTGCCCCCACTGTTATATCCCCAGCATCCAGACTAGTGCATGAGTATTTTTGGGGGGAGGCCACAAGTCATGCGGGATCTTAGTTCACAGATCAGGGATCGAACCTGTTCGCCTTGCAATGGAAGCTCAGAGTCCTAACCACTGGACCACCAGGAAATTCCCTACTGCACAGTTTGTAACTGATGCTAATGCATATTTATAGGATGAGTGAATGAACTTTACATTTGTCCCAAAATAGTTGTTAGTAAGATATTTTACTGGAAATATAATGCGATAGAGGTACTTGGAGTGGAAAATGAGCAGCCCCTCCTGCCTCATCACCTCACTCAGGCAGCCACTGAGATGGATACAAAGATGTCCACTCTGTAGGCTCTTCCCTTGAGACGCTCCGCACCAGCATGCTGACCTGCGTCCTCGAATCACAGTCATCAGCCTTCATCCTCACAAGCAAGGCTCTTCTGCTGAAAACAACAGGGCGTGTCAAGGGCAGGATGGATCTGGCCCAGCGATCTCCAGGGCTCCGGTATAATGTTGGCGTGTACTTCTTGGCTTCTAGGTCTGACGGGTTAAGACGTCTGAAGTCACCACGACCCCACACTTCACAGTGAACTGTGGCATACAATGGCAAATAGAATAAATTACAGCCCTGCAGAACATGTGCCTTGTTTTAAAGAGCACACACGGTGGGACTTCCCTGGTGAACTGACGTCAACTCTCTCAGTCCTGTTTTCATCCAAAGCTTGACGAGCTACTAAGCTGGTTCCTACCCCAGGAGCATGGCAGAAATACAAAGCACAAAAAAGAGAGGCAAACGTGGAAGAAATTGGGATTTTGGTATTTTTGTGTGCGTGCGTGCTAAGTCACGTCTGACTCTTTGTGACCCTCTGGACCATAGCCTGCCAGGCTCCTCTCTGTCCGTGGGATTTTCTAGGCAAGAATACTGGAGGGTTGCCATGCCCTCCTCCAGGGGATCTTCCCAACCCAGGGATCAAACCCTTGTCTCCTGTGGCTCCTGCATTGCAGACGGATTCCTTACTGCTGGGCCACAGGGGAAGCCCTTAGGTATCTTTAGTCCCTCCAATAACCAGGACCTTTGCCATGTTCCTCACTACCCTCAGAAGCATGACCATCACCATACCCCTGATGACCACTACCGCCACCATTTTCCACGACTGGTACTCCACCAATATTATCACCATCACCACCGTGCCACAATTACCATCAATACCACCACCACCAACCCAACCAAGCCCAACACTCAGCAAAACCATATTCTCCATTTCCAGCATCTCCATCTCCCTCATCTTCACTGTAAAAATTGTCATCAGCATTGTTATCACTACATAATACATGATACTGGGGTCCCATCCGGGGGGTTTTACCAGGTTGGTATACTCATCCCCCAGCTGCTGGGACAGTTGCTTGCTCACAGGTTACAGCTACTCCCTTCTCCTGAGAATTCCCCCTCAGTCAATGGAACTTCTGTGCCAGGAAATGCCCAGAAAGTTACACCCCTGAAGGCAGCGTGCACCCAATGACTGATTGGCATGTACAAGTGCCCTGCCCTCTTGCCTCAAGCTGGGACAAATCTGTGGTGGTACAGAGCTTCCTCAACTTATGGTGGGGATATGGCCCAAGAAACTCATCATAAGCTGAAAACATTGTAAGCTGAAAATGCATTTAGTACACCTAAACTGCTGGACATTCTAGCTTAGTCTAACCCACTTTAAGTGTGCTCAGAACACTTATATTAACCTACAGTTGGGTAAAATAATCTAACATGAATACTACTTTATAGTAAAGTACTGAATGTCTTTATGGAACACTGTACTGAAAGCGCACAGAATGGTTGTCTGAGTACAGAGTGGTCGTATGTGTATTGGTTTTTCACCCTTGTGATCACATGGGTGACTGGGAGCTGCGGTTTGCCACCACTGCCCAGCGTCACAAGTGTCTTGTACCACGTATTGCTAGCCTGGGAAAAGATCAAAATTTAAAGTACAGTTTCTACTGAATGAATATCACTTTTGCACCACCATCAAGTTGAAACATCCTAAGTCCTACCATCGTAAGTCATGGCTGACCGTATACGTGCCCCCAAAGCTCTCTATGGGATCAGCCTAGAGAGGCTAGACTTCAGATGAGCCCACATTTTTAGCCTAGCTTTCTCCATCCTCCCATCTGCTTCCTTCATCTCCTGGTAGAATTCACCTAAGTCCCTTGATCAATTGTACAAGAATCCCAGAGACTTCCCTGGTGGTCCAGTGGTTAAAAGTCCGCCTTCCAATGCAGAGGACAAAGGTTCAAGCCCTGGTCAGGGAGCTAAAGGTCCCCCATGCCATGGGGTGACTGAGCCCACACACCATAACTGCTGAGCCCTCTGGAGCCCATGCTCTGCAACAAAAGAAGTCCCTGCTTACCACAACTAGAGAAAGCGTGCACGCTGCCACAAAGACCCAGCACAGCCAAAAATAAAATTAACTAATTAAAAAAAAAAGAGAATGCCATTTCAGACTTTACTTTGAGAAACCCAATGCAAGACACACTATTACCACTTTCATGACTGTCCCAGTGGACACATTTTGGACTGCCTTCCCTGCCCACACCCCTCTTGGAGGGAATTCTGCCTGCACAGAGGGCTTTGCTGGAGCTGGCCAGCTCGAGCTCATGAAAGTCAGTCACCCACATTCTTCCCAACTCTGTGTTCAGAGACATCACACGGATATCTTGAAATCAGCCATGGTGGGAGAACTTGCACTGTGGAAACTGGCAGAAACATTTTCCTGTTTTCATTTGTGTGCTCTGGAATGCTGGTTGTTAAATATTTACCAGCATACCACCCGACATAGGTTGCCCATACAATTCCAAACAATTCCAAACCTTGGTTGGAAAAGATCAAAATTCAAAGTACAGTTTCTATTGAATGAATATCACTTTTGCACCACCGTCAAGTTGAAAATCCTAAGTTGTAACTTAAGGAGCTGAGAGAGACTCCTGCCCCTGGAGAAACTTATCCGTAAGCTACCAGTGACATATGAATTATGTGGCCTGGGGAGAAAAAATGGCTTAGGCCAACAGATGTCTCGTGGAACTGGGAAATCAATAAATTACGGTCAGTTGGCAAGTAGAGTTGAATAAAAATAATCATCATAGCTACTTGCAAGCTAAGCAAAAGTTGTGATGCACTGAGCACTTTGCACGCATTATCTTGTGTAATTCTCGTAACATCCAATGCAGGATATGACCACCCCTTTCTGCAGGTGGTGCAAGTTCAAGGAAGTGAAGCCCTTGCCCAAGACCACACAGTTTGGTGGAGGAAGTAAGATTCAGTTCAATCCACTGTCTTTCTGCCTCCAGAATCTGTATTCATAATCACCTATGAATCAGTGCTAGGGGCTTAGACAGGCAAAAAACACAGACATGGTGATGTTACGAGGGAGTAAAAACTAGAGTAAGTAGAATGCATTCATCAGGATGCTTTGTTTTCAAGTTATAGAAACCAGTCTTGAACTAAATTCAATGAAAGAGTTCTTCACTGGCTCAAATCCATCCCTAAGATGAGTGCTACTGGGGCTCTTAAGGCTGACTCAAAGAAGAGTCTGGAATCCAAAATGAAGCAATTTCTCTCTTCCTCTCTCTCTCTCTCTCTGTCCCTCTGTCTCCTCTTTCCCCCCATATCTTTCTTTGTTTCTGTCTGCATTCTAGCATCCTACAAGGAGGGGCTAAGCGAACACTGTCCCAGCCATCCCGGGCCCCCAGCCCCATCTGATTGCAGATGGTACTTGTTCAAGGCATCCAGAAGGTCATGGGATCAGGAACCAGGGGATACACGCCCAAGAGATTCTCTGATCAATGAGGACACAGTTCATTAAGACTATGAGGAATCTTATGGATAGGGGACAGTTACCAAAGTTCATCATCTTTCCCCACAACTGGAATTTTCACCCACAGTTCTTCCTGGGCAGCATGTGCTGTGAGGTCTGATGTCACAGAGTCCTAGGTTCAGAGTGGCAATCCCATGCACACCCAGAGCACTATCTGAGTGACATGTGATGGTTAACTGACTTTGGGTAAGTCATTTCCCTTCTCTGAGTCTCAGTGTCCCCATCTCTAAAATGAAGGTGACCACTGTACTTAGCTAGAAGACTTGAGAAGATTCAATGAATGAGGTGAAGCACCAGGAACACAGATGGGGCTTAGTCAATGTTCATTTCCATCTTCACTTGCTTTTCCAGTGGAATCAGCTCTCTTCCGTCCTGTCATTTTCAGTTGGGCTAGTGGAGTGGCCTCTATCCTTACCCAGGACTGTAGGGTAAAGGGAAATATATTAAAAATATCTAGATGAGGCCCTAATTCTTTGCTAGCAGTTACATAAATTCTAAAGTCATCTCCATCTTTCTCTGTCCTGGCTAGCCTCCAGAGCAATTAAACATTGATGTTGTAGCTATACTTATCTCCTTTTCCCTCTTCCAGCCTAGGACATCAATTCCTTATCAAATGAAAAATTTAACCCTCACATTTGTGGACATCTTCGGTTTCTGAAGCACTTTCAGATTCACGGTTTTCACATACTTATTATAGGAATTAAAGCAAATGGAAAAGTACAAGGAAGAAAGTTGAAAGAAATCAAGAGATCAAGGTCAACATCACCAATGATGCGTCATATTGTGATCATGTATCGCTGATAGGATGTCATGAGAAAAACATGTAACTTCCGTGGTCTTCTTCCCTCAAATCCACAATTTCAGTCTAATCATGAGAAAACATCAGACAAGCCAAAATTAAGGGATGTTCTACCAAATGTCTGATCACCCTAATAGCAGAAAGCAAAGAGGAACTAAAGAACCTCTTGTTGAGGGTGAAAGAGAAGAGTGAAAAAGCTGGCTTGAAACTCAGCATTCCAAAAACTAAGATCATGGCATTCAATCCCACCACTTCATGGCAAACAGAAAAGGAAAAAGTGGAAGCAGTGGCAGATTTTATTTTCTTGGACTCCAAAATCACTGCAGACAGTGACTGCAGCCATGAAAATAAAAGATGCTTGCTCCTTGAAGGGAAAGCTCTGACAAAGCTAGACGATGTATTAAAAAACAGAGACATCACTTTGCCAACAAAGGTCCATATAGTCAAAGCGATGGTGTTTCCAGTAGTCATGTACGAATGTAAGAGTTGGACCATAAAGAAGGCTGAGTGCCAAAGAATTGAAGCTTTTGAATTGTGGTGCTGGAGTAGACTCAAGAGTCCCTTGGACTGCCAGTCAATCCTAAAAGAAATTAACCTTGAATATTCGTTAGAAGGACTGATGCTGAAGCTGAAGCTCCAATACTTTGGCCACCTGATGCAAAGAACTGACTCACTGGAAAAGACCCTGATGCTGGGAAAGATCGAAGGCGAAAGGAGAAGGGGGCAGCAGAGGATGAGATAGTTAGATAGCATCACCGACTCAATGGACATGAATTTGAGCAAATTCTGGGAGATAGTGGAGGACAGAGGAATCTGGTATGCTGCAGTCCATCGGGTTGCAAAGAATTGAACACGACTTAGCAATTAAATGACAACAACAAAATGCTTAGAAAGTGTCAAGGCTGTGAAAGACAAGGAAAGACTGAGAAACTTTCAAAGGCCACTGGAGATAAAGAAGACATGGCATCTAAATGCAGCATGGTTTGAAAACTGGGATCAAAAAAGGACATCAGTAGAAAAATCTGAATTAAGTCTTTAGTGTAGCTAATAGTATCATAGGGCTTCCCTTGTAGCTCTGTGGTAGAGAATCTGCCTGCCAATGCAGGAGGGGCCAGTTAGAGCCCTGGGTTGAGAAGATCCCCTGGAGAAGGAAATGGCAACCCATTCCAGTAATCTTGCCTGGGAAATCTCATGGATGGAGGAGCCTGGCAGGCTACAGTCCACGGGGTGACAAAGGAGTCAGACACGACTTAACTATTAAACAACAACAATAGTACCATATCGATTACCCAGTTAATTTCTTCTTGTAAAAATATTTACTTATTTAGCTGCACCAGGTCTTTAGCTGCTGCATGAGGGATTTTCACTGTGACTCACAGCTCTCCAGCTGTGGGCCTCAGGCTCAGAAGCTGTGGTGTGAGGGCCTAGTCGCTCCTTAGGACCTGGGATACCAGTTCCCGAACCAGGGATCACACCCACATCCGCTGCATTGCAAGGTGATTCCCAACCACTGGACCACTAGGGAAGTCCCCCAAGTTAATGTCTTAATTTTGATAAATGTACATGCTTATGTAAGATGTGAACATTAAAGGAAGCTGGGTGAAGAGCAAATGGAAAAATACTTTCTGTACTCTGCAACTCTGCCCTAAATCTACAATCATTTTCAAATTAAAGGTTAAAAAAAATTATGAAATTTGCATAATTCAAATGAGATGAACATCATGTCATATACTGTTCAATGCATGTATGGAGATAGATCATCAGAAACAATTGTTTAAAAATTGTTTCACATAATACTCTTCTTAAATTTTGAAAGATGTCTTATTTTACTTGGATGTAACAGTAAAGATGAAATAATTTCTGAACTTTAGATAGCTATTTTTCTACATCAGAAGAGATATTAGTTCCTCAAAGAAGCCTCTGGAAAACATCAAGACATTGCAACCATCATCATTTTCAGCCATATATTTCAATTTTAGATGGTGACTACCTGCAGTGAAACATTGGCACTGTTACACTTTCCCTCAAATGTCCTGTTTTGTATTAGTTATTATTTTTATATTGTTGGGCAAATCAGTTAAAGATTGCCTTTAGTAATGAAACCTGAGCAGAAAATCTGAGCAGACAGCAGCTTAAATAAACAAACAATGAAGAGTCAGGCAGTTGCTGTTACTGGTTCAGTGCCTCAAGGATGTCAGGACTGAGTTCTCTGCAAGTCTTCTGGGATTTTCCTCATGATTGCAAAGCAGCTATTGTAGCTCCAGCCATCACAATTTTCTTTTACTAAGGACGGAGAGAAGACTCCTTCAAGAAAGGAAAACTTTCTACAATTTCCTCATCTATACCTCATCAGCCATCACTGTGTTACATGCCACCCCTACCTACAGCAAAGGCTAGGAAATATTGAGTTTTATTTACTAGGAATATGTGATGGCCCCAGTAAAATTAGTATTTCTTAGTAAGGAAGAAAGGAAGAGATGCTAATTCTCAATTATTTTTTCTTATTCTATATTTAAGCATATTATTTACACTATTAAATAATTATGATTTTATAAGCCAAAGCTTCTTTATATCCGAATTCTTTATTTTGATTCATCTCTTGGTTGGCAGGATTTCATTGCCACAGGTGATCTCATGAAGGCCCCACAGAAACCTGCCTTGCAGTACCCTAATTTCTTTACTGGCCTGGAATCTAAACAGAAAGAAAGAGTCACAGTGGTCCATACCTGGCCCCCTTATCTAGGCAGAATCTGTCCCTTTGAAACGGAGTGATAACTTACTGCTGCCAGAAAGACTTTTGATTGACAACCAGTGGGCTCCCTGGAGGCCTGATGTCATCGCCAGCGAACAACAAGGCATCTAACTGGCAGCGCAATGATGAGCTGTTGCTGTGACTGGTATGGGGGCAAGAGTGCAGTACCCATCCATCAAGATTTTAAAGCTGGGGGGTCTATACCACCCTGAACGCACCCGATCTCATCTGATTTTAAAGCTGATGGGACTTGTCTTAAGGGTATTTCTTCTCGTCCATCCCTGGCTCTTCAGGGCTTGTCCCCCAGCTTTACCCATCAAGCCAGGCTGGGTGCTGGGCTTCTCTCTTCTGTTCTGTCTTTGGAAGTTGGGCATCCTGCCTGCAAGACCAGACTCAGGAGGGTGCCCAGGACTGGAAACCCTTGAAGAGTTCTGTCCACTCCAAGAATCCCAGGTCTGAACCTCAAATGGTTTTCATATGCATGTCCTTTCCCCCTGCTCCTCTCCAAGGATAAACTGGGTATTATTTTTTTTCTGGTTATAAATGTAATACAGGTTTATTATTTTTTAAAAGAAGAAAGGAAAAAAAGAATAGTATAAAGAATAAAATGAGGGAATTCCCTGGTGGACTAGTGGTTAGGACTCTGTGCTTCCACGGCTAAGGAAGCAGGTTCAAAGCCTGGTCAGGGAACTAAGATCCCACAAGCTGTGTGTGTGGCAAGGCCAAAGAAATTTTTAAAAAGAGAATAAAAGGAAAATTAGCAACAATCACTACTAACATTTTTCTGTTCTTTCCCTCCAGGATTTTTTCTATGCATTTATGCGCTGTTCTTTCTTTTTAGTGAGATAGGATGTATAAACTTTCATAAAGCACACGGTTTAACTATACACTGAATTTTTATGCATAAATACGCCAAGTTGACCACAATGCAGTTCAAATTCTAAAACATCCCCAGTGCTCTAAGCATGCTTCCCAACTGATAATCCCCCTCAAATCTTGATCACCATAGACTAGTCTTTCCTATTTTTGAACTTCATAAAAATGAAATGGATCTTAAAAATGAAAATGGGACATAACTGTTTTACCTCTTTTTTTCACTTAGTATATGCCATTTCTATTTGCCCATGTTCTCATTTTCTCACAACTTATTTTTAATGGCTAAGTATTTTATCATATGATTCTATATGATTTATGTAAGTATCCCCCAATTCCTTCACAATAAAATGATTTCTGAATTTTTGCTATTTTAAAAGAGTATCAGGCAGAGCATCATTTTTGTACATAGTTTTTCAGAGGATGTATAGCAAGGTGGTTCAGAGCATGGTTTTCGGAGTTAGAGATCAGGGTCCATTCCCCAATCTATCATTTACCAGTTGCTTGAACTTGAACAACTTACTACACCTCTTTGAGCCTCAGTTTTCCCACCTGAAAAATAGACACAATAATACTCATCATGTGTTGCTGTAAAGGCTAAGTGAGTAAAGTGTCAAGTTCTTAGCATATTGTCTGGCACAGAGCGAGCACCAAGTAAATGCTAAACTGCTATTATTCATCCTGTGTTCGTTTCTAATTATTTCCGTAGGAAAAATTCCTAGAAGTGCTGGATCAAAAAACATGCTTGTCTGTAGGTTTTGAGTCCAGTCTGCCAAATTGCCCTCCAGATAAGCTGTGCCAATTCACAGAACTACCAGCTGTGTGTGAGAGTGCCCTTTCCCTGGTCTCTCAACGATGAGTATCATCATTAAAAAAGAAAGTAAGAAAAAACAAGAAGCAAGAGGAAGGAAAAATAAGAAGGAAACCTTGCTAATCAGATAGGGGGGAAAATCCCTTATTTTTGTTTTGCTTTCTAGTGAAGTTGAAAAAAAATTTTTTGTATTAGCCATTTGTTTTTCTTCATTTGGAAATTTGCCTGGTCAGGTCTTTTGCCTTTTTTTTTTCCTGCTGGGGAACATGCTGGTGTTTCCATTCAAGAGGTCTTATTCCATCCTGATGAGCTGCAGTCCCTGTAAGAGGACTTTGGCCTTGGTCCCTATTCCTAAGTCATCTGGGTGGTCTATCTGATTTCTTGGTTCTTCTATGTATAAGCTTCTGCTTCATACTTTGCTAGGACCCCCAGATATATGGTGATCCCTTTTTCCCCACCCCTTGGCAGCCTGCAATGTATAGGTGCCCAGAGCAACCAATCATTCAGTGTCTATTTTTTTCTTTAAATATGTGTTTGTTCAAGGTTTGTTTAGAAATGAGAGTATTGCATGAAGGAAGAGCTGAGATGAAAGACCCCATGTGGTGACAAGCAATTCAGTTCTGGCCCCAAATTTGCATATCTCTTAATGAAACTATCGCCCTGCAGTTAAGCACACACGTCCACGTCTTCCTTAGAAGGCAGTTTAATGGTTCAAAGCATCTCTTTCCCCCAACACCCCAAGTAGTTTTTGAAAGTATCACCTTCCAATAGGTATAGTGTCACACCTGAGAAATTCAGGTCAATGTAATACTGTAAACCTCATTTCATATCTTGAGGTGTTTTTTAGCACCCCAGGGATGCTTAGCACCTTCTATAGATTGATGCTCTTGGCAATTTCCCATTTAACTAGGGCATTACTGATTTTGCTTAGTCCCTATAGGGCCCTGGGTTTCCAAGATGTTTGATGTTGCTCCTTGCCAATGAGGCGATTCAGGATACAAGGTTATAAAGGGAAGTGTATAGAAAAACTTGGATCCCCTGAAAGAAGATACCATTCCCACTTATTAGATCACAGAGTATTTTTTTAGAGAAAGAGAAAATGAATTATCCAGAATTTAATTTAGTCAAGCATGCCAGGTAAAACCTACAAAAGGAGATTTTTATCTCCTGGATCAATGGAGAAATATACTATATGTGTGGAAAGAAAGGCATAGCATTGTAATGGTATCAATTCATGGAATTCTCACTAATATTTGAGGGAGCAGAACTGAATAAGCCAATTTGAAAATGTGCATGGAAGAATAAATTTTCACAAATAGCTAAGACAAGTCATCTCAAAAATAAAAGCACAGGGAACTCTGCTCAATGTTATGCGGCAGCCTGGGTGGGAGAGGGGTTTAGGGGAGAAAGGCTAAGTCTCTGCTGCGCACCTGAAACTATCAGTTCAGTTCAGTCCTCAGTCATGTCTGACTCTGCAACCCCATGAACCGCAGCACGCCAGGCCTCCCTGTCCATCACCAACTCCCGCAGTCCACCCAAACCCATGTCCATCGAATCGATGATGCCATCCAACCATCTCAACCTCTGTCATCCCCTTCTCCTCCTGCCCTCAGTCTTTCCCAGCATCAGGGTCTCTGTTAATCAGCTATACTCCAACATAAAATAAAAATTAAAACAATAAACTCAAAGGTAGGAAACTTCCCCTGCTGCTGTTGCTGCTAAGTCACTTCAATCACGTCCAACTCTGTGCCACCCCATAATAAATTCTAATTTTCAAAGTGTGCTATTAACGCTAGACCAATGGGACGGAAGAACCCAGAAGCAGACTCACGTATATGGATATTTGGTATGCAGTAGAGGTGGCAACAAAAGTCAGTAGGGGAAAGGGTACATCATTTTCATGGTATTGGGGAAAGTGGATCCACTGTATGGAATAAACAAAATTATATCCTATCTCATACCACATAGGGACAAACCTCAGATGGTTTAAGCAGCTATAAAAAATTCACGGCAAATCATTATGATATGGAGTGAAGAAAGTATTTCTTAAATAAAACACATAAAGAAAATGATTGATTTCTGTTCAATAAATGACATCACAAAGTTAACAAATGTGTAACAGATTGGGAAAAGGTATCTGCAGCCTATTGGCAACAACAATCATTAAAGAATGAAAATCTAAGCTGCACAAGAAACTCAGTAGTAAGTCAGCAAGAAAAAAGTCTAGCAACCCAACGGAAAAATAGGCAAACGCACTTTCTGAGGAAATCAAGTAGTGAATAAACAGATGAAGAGAAACTCAACTTAGTGACTAGAGAAGGAAAAATTAAAACAACAATGACATACTGCTTTACATTCATCAGACTGGCAAAAAAAAAAAAAAAGATAATTTCAAGAGCTGAGTAGGATGTAGAGAAAAAACCCTAATGCCTTGTAAATTAGCATAGCTATTCTGAAGAGTAATTTCAAAGCATGTAGTGAGACAAAGACATTTTAATCTATTATTTTTCAAATTGTGAGTCATGGCCCATTAATATGCTAAATAATCTGTTTAGTAGGTTGTGATCAAAATAGAATAAAATAGACTTAACTAGAATAAAACACATCAGAATGCTTTTCTCATGATAAAGATAGGTATTATTTTACGAAATTTTTGTTTTACTTGTGTGTGTGTGTGTGTGTAGGCGGCCTTACCAGATTATGATATAAAATGTACTTCTCATTGTGAGTCACAGTCAAGTAAGCTTGAAAGACCCTTCAACCCTACCATCCAGGAATACCTCCTCTGCTTAGATACTCTAGCAAAGACAAAAAGACAGGCATTGGATTGGCCAAAAAGTTCATTTGGGTTTTTGGAAAATCCTGAATGAACTTTTTGGCCAACTCAATATAAATATATCCATCACAGCATTGCTTATAACAGTAAAGTGATGGCAAACACATCAGTCTGAAAATGAATTTATAAAAAAATGAAGACAAACATTAAGCAGTAGTTCCATAAATTAAGAGTTAACACAAATCTCAAATACCGTATTGATTGTCCCATTGGACAACAGAATAAAATATATGACATGCTAGAACTTACATGAGGTTTAAAAAATGCCCTCCCAAAGCAATACTGTGTATTACTTGTGTATACACATACATGTAAAGAAAGGTTTTGAGGGTGGATTGTTTAAGTTTATACATGTGACATATCAGAGTGGGTGGGTGTCTGGTGATGGTGGGAACTGTGAAATCATGGCATTGTGATGGCAAACAACAGCGACAACAAAACCACAAAGACGAACTGGTTTGAGGGAGTGAGGAATAGTGTACGTGTTCCTGTTGAGAGTAAAGAATGTTCCAATATTGTCAATGTTTATTAAAAGCTTTGAAAACATGCATCCTTTTGACCCAGAGGTTCCACTTCAAGTGAACCCACTATGGATGTGTCACCAATTTAACTGGGAGAGTCGTTCTTTCTTTCTTTGCCACACCAAGCAGCTCGTGGGATTTTTTTCCCCTACCATGGATCAAATCCTTACCCCCGCCCCGCACTACAGAGTCTTAACCATTGGACCACCGAGGAAGTCCGAGGTATATTTATCGCTGTGGGAAAATGTTTACAACAGAAAGTTAAGTGGGAAAAAAAACCAAACACAGGCCATGAAACTACTTAGGGTATGAGAGCATTGAAATGCACTTAGATAGAAGAAAAAGGGGGGGAGAAAACAGATTTTAAAAATAACTATCTCTGGGTAGTATGTTTTTTCATTTTTCCTTTGTGCTTATTTTTCCCCTAAATTTCCTATCACAGGCAAGAGTGTTTGCGGGTTCTCTGTGCCTGGGTATGAATCCAGGAGGCAATGTCATCTTAGAGTCCGCCCATCATAAACAGTAACTTAGAGAAGACAAGTCAAAGCAAGATGGTCTGAGACTAAAGAGTGCAATGGGGATCCCTGGTGGTAGGGAGAGCAATCATCCTAGTTTATTTAGAACTGTCCCAATTATGAAAATACATATATATGTGTGTGTGTGTGTGTGTGCGTTAGTCGCTCAGTCATGTCTGACTCTTTGTGACCCCAAGGACTGTATAGCCTGCTAGGCTCCTCTGTCCATGGGATTTTCCAGGCAAGAATACTGGAGCGGGTTGCCATTTCCTTCTCCAGGGGATCTTCCCCACCCAGGGATCCAACCCATGTCTCTTGCATCTCCTGCACTGGCAGGCGGGTTCTTTACCAGCTGAGCCACAGGGGAAGCCCTTAATTATGAAAGTACATCCTGGGAAACCTCAGTCCTAGGGAAACCAGAACTGTTGGTCACCCTACCTGGCAGAACACAAAATGATTTTAGGTGGCCTCCATTTTACTGAGAAAGTCTTCTTTCTGTGCTACTGTGTCTCTTCACTTCTCTAGGTTGTCAATCAAAGAGATTGCTGACTTCAGACTCAAGCCTTCTGCAAGCCACAGTTGTTCAGTTGCCAGGTTGTGTCCAACTCTCTGTGACCCTATGGACTGCAGCATGCCAGTCTTCCCTGCCCATCACCAACTTCCAGAGTCCACCCAAACCCATATCCATTGAGTCAGTGATGCCATCCAACCATCTCATCTTCTGTAGCCCCCTTCTCCTTCTGCCCTCAATCTTTCCCAGCATCAGGATCTTTTCCAATGAGTCGGCTCTTTGTATCAGGTGGCCAAAGTATTGGAGCTTCAGCTTCAGCATCAGTCCTTCTACTGAATATTCAGGGTTGATTTCCTTTAGGATTGACTGGTTGGATCTCCTTGCAGGCCACAGTATCTCCCTATAATTTAATACTGTTTCAGTTTTGTCCTATTTATTTATTCGGTCACCTTCTATTTATGGCAAGTGATAATGGTTCTTATTCTATAGCAGTAGTATAAAATTTTCACCTCAAATAAATGAACCTAAACAAAAAGTAAGTCAATTTAAGGAATAGAATAAAATAGTAATATTTGTGGCTTACACCTATTGCACAAATCAAGGAGGCCTAGACCATCTTCTCACTCCTATCATTGCCTCTCTGACCACATGTTGTACCACCTTCCCTTTCATTCATCCACATTGGCCTCCTTTCTTTTTCTCTAACACACCAGGCACTCTCCCACCTCAGGGCCTTTGCACTTGCTGTTGCGTTTGCCTGTAACACTCTTTCTCTGGTTATCTGCTTGAGTTACCTCTTCAGGTCTTGCTCAAACATTACTCTCTTATGATGCTTCTATGGCCATCCTGCATAACACTATAAATCTGTCTCCAGACACTCCCAATCCTCCTTCTCTACTTTATATACTTTATTTTCAACATTACTTTCTACCATCTAAACACTATATGTGCATGCTAAGTCACATTAGTCGTGTCCAACTCTTTGTGACGCCGTGGACTGTAGCCCACAAGGCTCCTCTGTCCTTGGGCTTCTCCAGGGAAGAGTACTGGAGTGGCTTGCCATGCCCTCCTCCCAGGGATCTTCTCCACCCAGGGATAGAACCCATGTCTCCTGTGGCTACTGCATTGCAGGCGAATTCTTTACCACTGAGCCGCTGGGGAAGACCCTAAACACTATACACAGTTTTTTTTTTTTTTAACTTATTTCTCATCTTCATCTCCTGTTTTTCCCCACAGGATATCACCTTCATGAGGACACAAATTTACTGTCGCTTTGGGCATTGTTTTCTGCACTTCCCAGGACCTAGAACAGTGCCTGGCTCAAAGGAAGTGCACGGTAAATACTCACTATCCAAGGGCTCTCTGATGTGTGAGTGAGTCAGCCTGGTTTGGAGGTACAAGACTGGGGAAATGGCTACCATTACCTTCCTCCTTTTCCACCTATTTCTCCCATGGTCCAGAAGAGACTTGCACGCAACTTTCCTCCCTCCTTCTTGCCCCTTTCTTCCCTGGATCAGAAACAAAGACACCTGCATTAAAACCCACATTTAGAAGTGTCTTAGTGTCTCAGCTCTGGCTGAGTCTGGGGTTACTTGGTTTCAAGAAAGAAGACATGGAGAGGGTTTTAGTGCAGGGACACAGGGCAATGTCAAAGACATTGGCAGAAAATATAGGCAGGTAAGTGTATCTGCTGGGATGCTGTCACTGGCTGAAAACACAATCAAAAGGCCCCAAGCCATGTGTATTAAGCAGTAATGAAATGTACATGCTAACAATTACACTAAGCCACTAAGTAGGGCAGTTCCAAGGTTGGTTAACTCAGGGGCTCAATGACATCATTAAGGATCTGGGTTCTTTCTTTCACCTGCTCTGTCACCCAATTTTTCAGGTCTGTCCTAATTTAGCTTTCCTCCTGGTTTCAATGAGTATATGTCCAGCAATGGAAAAGGCAGTGTTTCTTTCTAAGGTGTTTATTTTTGAAGAGTGAGGGAAGGGGCTTCCCTGGCGGTCCAGTGGCTAAGACTCTACACTCCGAACGCAGGGGACTCCGGTTTGACCCCTGGTCATGGGGCTAGAGCCCACATGCTGTAGCTAAGGGTTCACAGGCCAGAAGTGAAGGTTCCAAGTACCACAACTAAGACCCGGCTCTGTCAAATAAATAAATAAATATTTTTTAAAAAGCGAGTGAGGGAAGCTTTCCAAGGAGCTGCTGCTCCCTAAAATTTCACTCACATCACATTGGTCAGAATTGCATCAGATGCATAAACCATAGACTGGCAGGAGGAATGACTGCATAGTGGAGGGTGAATTATCCAGATAAAAACAGAGAAAGATATAGGAAGATGGCTTTGGGCAAGCAACCCAATATGGGTGTTTCAGTCTCACAAATAAATGAAACTGAGGACTGCAAAAAAAAAAAAACCACACAACAAACCAGGCACCAAGGTTGCCCCCTCCCTATTTCCACAGCTTGATTTTCTTTTCATTTCTTATAGAGTTCTTTTTCAGTCTCCTGCTGCCCTAGGAAGTCTGGCTTTCCTTGCCCGCCGTGGCTCATGGCCCAGACAAGGCTCCTTTGGCCCCAACTTAATTTCACATCCCAATTGAAGTACAAGTCCCACTAGTGAATACATTAGGCAGGCTAGACTAATGGCTGCAACAAAGAAGTCTAAAATCTCAGTGACTTCAGACCATCTAGCTCCCTGTGCTATAATAGCGGGGCTTCTCAGGTGGTGCCGGTGGTAAAGAACCCGTCTGTTAAAGTAAGAGACAGAAATGACATGGACTTGATCCCTGGGTGGGGAAGATCCCCTGGGGGAGGCAGTGGCAACCCTCTTCAGTATTCTTGCCTGGGAAATCCCATGGACAGAGAAGCCTGGTGGGCCCCAGTTCCTAGGGTCCCAAAGAGTCAGATACCACTGATTGACTACCACTGCTATACAGTAGGATTTTATTGTTATTCATTCCATGTTTACTAACTAGTTTGCCTCTGCTAACCTGGTTCCCCGTCCATCCTCCCCCATCTCTCCTCCCCCTTGGCAACCACAAGTCTTTTCCCTATGTCTGTGAGCCTGTCTTTGTTTTGTAGATAAATTCATTTGGGTCATATTTCAGCTTCCATGTTTAAATGATAGCATATGGTATCTTTCTCTGAACTTCATTTCACTTAGTATGGTAACCTCTAGTTCCATCCATGTTGCTGCAAAAGGCATTATTTCATTCTTTTTATGACTGAGTAATATTCCATTGTATACATGTACCACATATTCTTTAGATGATGGTTAGTATTTATTGAGCTACTATATCTGCCAACTATCCTCTGAGGTATATTGTTTTTTCTGATGAAAGTGAAAGAGGAGAGTGAAAAAGTTGGCTTAAAACTCAACATTCAGAAAACGAAGATCATGGCATCTGGTCCCATCACTTCATGGCAAATAGATGGGGAAACAATGAAAACAGTGACAGACTTTATTTTTTGGGGCTCCAAAATCACTGCAGATGGTGACTGCAGCCATGAAATTAAAAGACGCTTGCTCCTTGGAAGAAGACCTATGACCAACCTAGACAGCATACTAAAATGCAGAGACATTACTTTGCCAGCAAAGGTCCATCTAGTCAAAGCTATGGTTTTTTCAGTAGTCATGTATGGATGTGAGAGTTGGACTATAAAGAAATCTGAGCACCGAAGAATCGATGCTTTTGAACTGTGGTGTTGGAGAAGACTCTTGAGAGTCGCTTGGATTGCAAGATCAAACCAGTCAATCTTAAAGGAAATCAGTCCTGAATATTCATTGGAAGGACTGCTATTGAAGCTGAAACTCCAATACTTTGGCTACCTGATGTGAAGAACTGACTCATTGGAAAAGACCCTGATGCTGGAAAAGATTGAAGGCAGGAGGAGAAGGGGATGACAGGGGCTGAGATGGTTGGATGGCATCACTGACTCGATGGACATTAGTTTGAGCAAGCTTCGGGTGTTGGTGATGGACAGGGAAGCCTGGCGTGCTGCAGTCCAGGGGTCGAAAAGAGTCAGACACGACTGAGCGACTGAACTGAACTGAACTGAAACTAAAGTTCAGAGAGGAAAGCACCTTACCCAATATTACATAGCTAGTGACTCTCAGAAGCCAGTTATTTTCGGTTACTCATCTAAAAAAAAATTTTTTTTTAATTTATGTTTGGCTGTGCTGGGTCTTTGTTGCTGTGTACAGGCTTTCTCCAGTTTCACCAAGCAAGGGCTATTCTTCATTATGGTGCTCGGCCTTCTCATTGCAGTGGCTTCTCTTATTGCAGAGCATGGGCTGTAGGTTTGCGGGCTTCAGTAGTTGCAGCTTGGAGACTCAGTAGTTGCGACTTGTGGGCTCTAGATGCAGGCTCAGTGGTTGTAGCACACAGGCTTAGTTGCTTTACATTATGTGGGATCTTCCCAGACTAGGGATCAAACCTGTGACTCCTGCATTGGCAGGGGTCTTAACCCCTGGATCACCAGGGAAGTCCGTTACTCAGTTTTGAACTCAAGACTATCCAACCTGAGGGGGTAATTCAGCAGAAGTGGAAGGAACATCCAAACCAAATTAGACTCAACAAGACGTCAGGGCTGGGAGGCGTCTCAGTGGTCATGTTGTGCCACTTCCCTTTCGACAAGTGAGCCCTAGAGAGAGGGAAGGTCTTCCCTCTTGTGAGGTCTTTCCGCTTGTGACAGGAAATCTTCATCTTCTAGGTTTCTAGACCCCAGCCGGCTCCTTCTTTTGATCTGGATGCCATCAAAGGAGAGCTTCAGATGCTGAGGTTTCCTGGTGGGAGAAGGGGTACCAAAGGAAAAGGTTCTGGGTCCTGAAGAGAGGAATCCACCATTCACACCCAGACAGGGCCTCCCTTGGCTTGGGAGAGCAGGTGATGGCTTGGGAAATGACAGGTGGTTATTTTGGGCAGCTAAGCTTACTTCCTTATTCCCAGGAACTGGATATGGAAGCATGCTCTCACTTGATCCATGTTGCTAGTGACAGAGTTAGCAGAGAGTAAGAGAGTTAGTGTGCAGCCTTGGCCCAAGTAACACACTGACACCTCAATTATTTACAAAGAGTTACTAATCACCCCTTATTAGGTGAAAAATATACTTTTTTTTCCCTTTTGCTGCACCATGCAGCATATGGGATTTTAAGTACCCCAACCAAGGATCGACCCATGCTCCCTGCAGATGAAGCATGAAGTAAGTGTTAACCACTGGACCACCAGAGAAATCCCTGCACTTAAATTTTTTTAATTTGGAAAAATACATATTCATTGTAAAAAAAACTGAAGCTCCAGCTCCAATATTTTGGCCACCTGATGTGAAGAGCTGACTCATTAGAAAAGACCCTGATGCTGGGAAAGATTGAAGGCAGGAGGAGAAGGGGACAACAGAGGATGAGATGGTTGGATGGCACCACCGACTCAATGGACATGAGTTTGAGCAAACTCTGGGAGATGGTGAAGGACAGGGAAGCCTGGTGTGCTGCAGTCCATGGGATCAGAGAGAGTCAAACATGACTGAGCAACTGAACAATAAAAGAGGAGGGCATAGAGCAAAAGATCCTGATTCCCGCCTGAAAGTTTTCTGTCTTGCTTCCCAAAGGAAACCACAGTTAACAGCTTCCTTCCTGTATATTGCTCCTGAAATTTGCATGTCTATTCAAAGACATATATTTAAGTATGAACATATATTTATATGTATATAGGTATATACACACATATGTATATAAACACACACAGATGGGATCATACTATATATACTATTCAGATTTTGCTTTTTTATTTGTGTATCTAGGATATCAGTGCATATGGAGACCTACATTGTTCTTTAAAGTGACTGTAGAATTCCTTGTATGGATGTGCCATAGTTTATTTAATGGGCATGCAGCTTGTTCTCAGTCTCTTGCTATTATAACAATGCTACAACATTCTTATTTTATATATGTGCATATGTGCAGGTAGACCTATAGAATAAATGCATAGAAGCAGAATTGCTGAGTTAAATGGCAAATTTCTAAATGAAATGATTTGTAGATTTGAAAATTTAATAGGTGCCAACAAATTAATCTCCAAAGCATGAGTGCTTACTCACTAAGTTGTGTCCAACTCTTTGTGTCCCCACGGACTGTAGCCTGCCAGGTTCCTCTGTCCATGGGGTTTTCCAGCCAAGAATACTGAAGTGGGTTGCCATTTCCTATCCCAGAAGATCTTGACTCAGGGATCAAACCTGTGTCTCTGGTGTCTCCTGCACTGACAGGCAGATTCTTTACCACTGAGCGACCTGGGAAGCCCATAATCTTCGAAGAGTTTCCATCAATATATACTCCCAACACTGTGTATCTTTGTCTATTTCCCTGTTCCCTCTCCCTACAATTAATTGTTGAGCAATTTCTTCTTTATTAGACCGGTAGGTCAAAAAAGGTGACTCGATTTTGTTTTAATTAACATTCCCTTAATTGTGAGAGACACAATATTTTCTTGTTTACATGACATTTATCCATGTTACGTGCTGAGAATCACATAACATAGATAAATCTTCCTGACCCAGAATCGAACCATCTCCTGTATTGGCAGGTGAATTCTTTATCACTATGCCACCTGGGAAACCATGCCATTTATAAATTATATGTCTGAGAACTGTCTGATCATGACTTTTCTCTATTTCCTATTGGAGCAATGGCCTTTCCACAGTTTTGTAAAAACTCTTCATATATTATACATATTAAGGAAACTTTTTTTTTTTTATCCTTTGAAAAACTTACTGTAGTTTTGGGCTTCCCTGATGGCTCATTGATAAAGAATCCACCTGCCAATGCAGGAGACACGGGTTCGATCCCTGACCCAGGAAGATCCCATGTGCCCTGGAGCAACTAAGCCCGTGTGCCCCAGCTACTGAGCCTGTGCTCCAGGGCCCTGGTGATGCAACTACTGAGCTCGCCTTCTGCAACTACTGGAGCCCCAAGCACCCTAGCGCCTGTGCTCTATGAGAAGAGAAGCCACTTCAATGAGAAGCCTGCTCTCCACAACTAAAGAAAAGCCCACACAGCAACAAAGACCCAGCAAGCCAAACATAAGTAAATAAAATTATATACAAAAACCTTACTGTAGTTTTACAATGTTTTACCATCAGATAGGGCTCGTTATCTTTTATTCTTCCCTACTCTTCCCAACTCATTTTCCTGACAACTTTTACATGCTTATTTTTCCTATGAACTGTAAAATCAGCTTGTCTAGTTCTCAAGGTTCTTTTCCATTTTTTCTCCATTATTTCTAAAACTCTTTTACCCATTTAGCCTTGAAGTCACTGAACGAGGTTTGAAGTTTATTTTCCAAATGAGAACATAGTGGCTTAGCACTGCCTAAGGTCACACAGGGGGTTTCTTATGGCCAGGATCTGCCCCTACCTCAAGCCCCTGCCTCCTCCTCCACCTGCTGCTCTGTGAGTATGTGTGTGCGTGTGTGAGTTGGTGTGAATGTGTGTGTGGGTGAGTGTGTGTGTATGTGTTCGTTGAGGATGACCCAAGAAGTGCAGCAGCGCCCGATGCAAGGGCTGCTGCAGTAAGTCTTGCTTTGGAGATGCTCAAACCAGGTGTGTGGTAAAGCCTGACCTCATTCCTTCTGCCTTCCCATCTCTAACTCTCTCTCCCCTCGCTTGTTTCTGTCTCTGCCTCTTTGTTCTCTGCCTCCTGCGTCTCTATTACTATGTCCCTGTCTCTTGTCTAGTCTCTGTCTCTTTCTACCCTTTGTTTCTTTCTTTCTCTCTCTCTTGTCCTAAAGGGTGGTTTTGGGGGGCAGAAATCACACCCCCTACCCAATTCCTTTATTATTTTTCTTTCTTTTTTTTAGCCATAAGGCCCCTCACCAAATAGTAAGTGAAGATACTCTTCCTGGACCAGAATGTGTGTTCCTGCCCCTCTTCGCTCCCTGCTCCCCCACATGCTCATCTCCTGCCATGAGAGAATATCAGATGCTTCCCCAGAGGGAAAACAGGCCAGCAGGGGTTGGGAGGAAGCAGCGGCCTGAGCCCCACAGTGAAAATGGGTCCTGGCTTTGTTCCAGCTCTGCCTGACTCTCCAGATGACCCAGGATGGGCCCCTGCCATTCTTAGGCTTGGCAGGGGAGGGGTCCCCAGCCTGCTCCATAACTGTGCACAGCTCTTTGCAGTTTTTGAAAGTCAGGTGCACTAAGAATTTCCATAACGGAGGTGAGGCAAGTGTGCTCTATCTATTGTATGGTCCAGAGCGGACATAGGCTTTATCCAAGGTCACACCAGAAGGTGGTGGCAGAGGCACTTAATGGTTTCTGCTAAAGTAGGGCCCCACCAGCCTCTAGCTCAGGGCTGGCCTGTAGTAAAGTGCTGATGAGAATTTGCTGAAATACATTGGCTGCCACAATGATGATGATAATTGTTAATGCAGAAAGCACTTACTATGCACCATGCCATGTGGTTACTGTTTTATAAGCAATATCTCACTTAACTCCCACACCCCTACTTCCAAATCTATCCGGTATCATTCCCATTTCACAGATGAGAAAACAGAGACAGAGAGATAAAGTCATTTGTCTAAGAGATAACTATGTAGCTAGTAAGTGTCACTTATTATGTAGCTAGTAAGTGTCAGTGCAATTGAGATGAAAGGGTGGGAGGGTGGATAGTTGGGTGGATGACTGAATGGATGGTTGGAAGCATAAATGAATGGTTGAGACAGTTGTCTAAGGGACTCGGAATTAATAAAATATCTTAATATCTCTACCCCCATCAGCTCAGTCTTGTGTTAGCCAATTAAACGCAAAAATTAATCCAAGAAGATGAGTCCCCTTTCAAGCTATCAGCCTACATGGACAAGTTCACAGACAGCAGCCTTCACACACAGTCAAATTCTCACTACCAGGATTTAAGGGGACAGATACATACACACATGGACAAGAAGAGACATCTGACATTGATACCCAAATAAAACCAATACAGCCTAGTTACATACACACACACATGGATCCTGATACACTAAGAGGTAAAACAGATGCTGAGAAGCACACACTATCAGTAGGAGACACCAGCCCACTCAAGCAGATACAGACCCACACAGACTGGGACACGTGGCGCGGGTTACACACATAAAGAATGGACAAGTGCTCTCTTGTGTGTCTGTCTCTCTTGTGTCTCTGTCACACACACACACGCACACACACACTCACACACACACACACACTCACACACCAGTGCATACAAAGACCAGGATGTATGTTGCATTTAAAGCTAGATTGGATTCACTTAACACAAAGACATGCATCTTCCAAGGTCATATTCAGAGACAAGGTCATTCACAGACAAGGACACAGATATGCAGAAGTGCCCATCTATTCAGAGACACACCCACAGAGATGTTTACGTGCACACACACACATATCCACACACCCCTACCCCAGCAGGCAGAACACAAACAGGATGAGTCTTTTTCTTATCAGCAGCAACCAGGACTCTCTTGGGTTCAGCTACCTTCCAGCCGCCTCTCCCTTCCTCTAGAAAGGTGCTCACCTGAGTCTTGCTACACACAGAACATTTCGGGGCCACTTCGCTGCGCGCTTCGTCTTAGAGGACGGATGCTGAAGAGGAGGAGTTTCATCCATCTGTGCCGTTTTCTCTTGATGCTGCAAAGCTTGGCAGCCTCGCTCCCCCCTTCCCTTCCCGATCCTCACCCATCCAGCCTGCCTCTTAATCCTGCCCAATGTTGTCTCAGCAACTTTCTCAGGCTCAGCCCTTCCTGCCCTCTCCCCAGCCTTGGCCCTTGCTGCCTCCCACCCAGGGCCCACAGCCTCCCATCTGGCCTCGGGACCCACGGTCCCCCCACCTCCTCCGTTTCACCTTCCCACGGGACATGCTTTCTCAGCCTCCCCTGCCATTTGCATTTTAGAAACAATCAGTGGCTTTTGGGTTCAAATCAGGATTTATCTGAAGAGAAGAGGGGGAAGCAACCCTCTAAATTCACTCCAATCTATTCCTCCCAGAGCAGTCCCAGAGATGATTTTTAAATGCAAATGTGAGGGCAGTGGCTTTATTTCATTTGCTGGTATTTATATCCCCAGGGCCAAGAACAGTGCCAGGCACATAGCATTTTCAGCTTAAATGTCACCTCTCCAAAGAAGCCTTCTTAAATCCCCTCGGGCTGGGTGAGATACACACACACACGCATGCAGGTGCAAATACATGAACACACACGCACTATAAATTACATACATACATATATATCTTACAAGTGATATTTACACAATATGTCATACATATATATGTGTGTCTATCTATATTATTGCTGTTGTTTAGCTGCTAACTCAAGTCTGACTCTTTTGTGACCCCATGGACTGAAGCCTGCCAGGCTCCTCTGTCCATGGGATTTCCAAGAATACTGGAGTGGGTTGCCCTCCTCCAAGGGATCTTCTCCACCCAGGGATGGAACCTGCGTTTCCTGCATTGCAGGCAGATTCTTTGCTGCTGAGAGACCAGGGAAGCCTGTCTCTCTCTCTACTAATATATATACACACAGCCATGTATATTCTTAATCTAACCACACAAGCACTTTAATAGCAGAGCTTTCTCAGTCCAGGAAGTAGAAGGGAGGTGAGAGAGATGCTAAGGAGGAGAAGTGTTCGACATCCTAATAACGATCTTGAAGATGAAGAGGCCATGTGCAAGGACCACAGACCTGCTTCTAGGAATGGCAAGTGACTTCTGGCTAAGAGCCAGAAAGGAAATGGGACCCTCAGTTCTACAGCTCCGAGGAACCAAATACTACCAACAACCTGAATGAGCTTGGAAGCTAATTCTTTTCAAGAGCCTCCAGATAAGAACCCAGTCTGGCCCATAACTTGTGAAGTCCTAAGCAAAGAACCCAGTCAAGCCTGCTCAGACCTCTGAGAGAATGGTAAACTAATAAATGGGTGTGTTTCTTTTAAGTCTCTTTGTTATACAACAACCAAAAACTAGTACATGTTATCTTACTTAATCCTCACCACCATCCAAAAGTGGGGCGCGGGTTGAATCCCCCTTGTACAGATGGAAAAACAGGCAGGTGAAGGATAGCATCACAGTCTGGATTGAAACTGTGCTCTTCTTGCCATCTCAGCAGGCTGCTTCCTGAAGCAGATGTAGGAACAGCTGGGAAAAGTTAGACATCTGGGCCCAACTATGTAGGGACCTAGGTCTTGGGTCAAGGCCAGGGAATGGAGTGCAGATTTTGAGTTATGACTGTGTTCATGTAGGGGGCTCTGCATTATCTGAGTGTTTGTGTGTGTGTGTGTGTGTGTGTGTGTGTGTGTGTGTGTGTGAGTCCCTGAGGGTTTATACGTGGGCGTGTCTGGGTGAACATGTGAGTCTGGTGGAGTGTTTCTCAGTGAGCCTGTATGAGTCTGCGGGTGTCTATGCATCAGAATGTATCCGTCACCAGGAGTGACTAAGTCTGTGCGACTGTGTCTGGGTGTGAACCTGTGTGTGCCCACTGAGGTGTGTCTGAGTCTGAGGGTGACTGTGTGAGTCCAATGGTGTTTGCCAGGGTATTTCTGGGTGTGCCCGAATCCCTGTGAGAGAGGTCAGTGTAGGAGGGGCACTGGTGTTTCTACATGAAGGTCTGGTCACTATGAGTGTGTCACTGAGTAGGCGTGTCTGTGAGTGTGGATTCTCTGGATACGGTGGGTTCACGATAGTGTGTGTGTCCACCTGAACGTCTCAGTTCGTGTGGGTTCCGAGGGTCTCCTGTGTGGCCAAGGGTGTGCCTATTTGTTGCTCAGACTGTGTCTGCAGGTCTCTGGGTGTGAATCCGTGTGTGTCCGTGGACGTATCTACCTGCGGGGGTCTCAGGGGATTTTGGCGCTTGGTTCTCCAAGTGTCGCTATGAGTGAGCCCGGGTGAGTCTCTCTGGGTGTGTAAGTCTGAAGGTGTCCGCGGTGTATCTTGCACAAGTGGATGCAGTCTTGGGGGTGCCTCTTTGAGCTGCTCTGCGGGTTCACGTGTGAACCTGAGGGTCACCAGCGCCGGTCACCGGGACTGTGTCCCTTTCGAGTGCGTTTCTGTCCCTGGGGTTGGCCGGTCTCAGGTGGGGACCGGACGCCTGGAATTCGAGGCGTCTGCGGGGGTTCAGTGTGGGGGTGGGGACAGCGTGGGGCCGCACCCCGGGACTGGGGGCGCAGCAGTCGGGCGCGCTCGTCGCTCGGGGCGCGCACAACCTGCGGGCCCGGGAGGCGAGGAGGGGCCCCGCCCGCGCCCTCCGGCTCCCACGCCCCGCGCGCGGCGCCCCCTCCCCCGGGCGGCGCCGATTGGCTGCGGCGGCGACTGGAGCCCGCCCCGCGCGGCCGGCTGGGGGCGCCGCGGGCCAGAGCGAGCTGCGCCGCCACCGCCGCCGCCGCCACCGCCACCGCCGCCACCGCCACCGCTGCCGCCGCCGCCGGGAGCACCGCGCGCCTCGGGCTCCGCGCGCCGCCAGCTCCCGGCCCGCCCGCCGGCCCCGCCGCGCCCGCCCGCCCCGCCGCGGAGTCCCGGCCCGGCCCCGGGCCGCCGCCACCACGCCGCGCGCCGTACTCCGCGTCAAGAATGGGGCGGCCAAGCTGCCCAAGCCGGCCGCCACCGCCGCCGCCGCGGCCGAGGCGCCGGGCGCCGGCGCGGGCATGGAGCGCTCGCAGAGCCGCCTCAGCCTGTCCGCCTCCTTCGAGGCGCTCGCCATCTACTTCCCGTGCATGAACTCCTTCGACGATGAGGACGCGGGTAAGCGCGCTGCCCTCCCCCGACCCCCGGGGGGCGTCCCGGGAGCCGGATCCCGAGGCCCCATCCCCGATCCGGTGCGCCCTAAGAGGTGGCCACTCTTTCCTCCCCACCCCCAATCCCAACCACCCTCGGGGATGCGCCCCCAGGGTCTAATTTCCCACCCACGGGGCCTCAGAGTCTCTAGGGTGTGGGATCTTCTCGCCTCCCGCCGCCCCCAGGGACCTAGATCCTCTGCATTCACCCCTTTTCCGCAGGTGGGCCCTTTGGGTCTCCTGGACTTAGCTATCCCTACTCACCTGCGCCTACTGAATGCTCCCATTCTTGTCCCTGGATCCGACCTGCCGCCCTCCCCGAGCCTCCTGTAAGTGCCCCCTCCTCAGACCCCGGGGCTCTGGCCGCCTCACCCGCGGGGCTCCGACGCGCCCCCCGCCATTGGAGGTGGCGCGCAACCTTCCTGCTCCATCTTTGTCTTGGCTGCATCCTGAGACTCCCTGGGCCAGACCCCTGCCCCGCGCCCAGGGCCTTGAGCGCCCCCCGTTTGTCTCTCTTCGTCCTCCCCCAGGGGCGGGGGCTTCGGGCTCCAGGACTGGGGTGGACCTTGAGGGGACCGGCCGGGGGACGGCCTTTCCTCTCGGTTCCTCCCGGCTGGTCCCGGAGGGAGGCGTAGGGCGGCGACGACTCTACACCTGCGCGCCCTTCCGAGTGTGCCCCTGATCCCGGGTGCTCTTGGGCCTGGAGTGGCCTTTCTGGGTGGGCTGGACCGGGCTATCATTCATCGGCCCGAACCTCAGGCTCCCAGGCCTGCGCGCAACCTCAGCCGGAGCCCAAGGGGCGGGGAAATGTGGAGAAACCGGCTCCTGGCGGCCCTGGGACCAGGCAGAGGAAACAAGGGCTTCGGATACGCTTTTGCGGTGAGGAAGCGAATCCACCAACAGGTGGGGTAGCTGGAGGGCTTTGGGTGAGAGTTCCCCAAAGAGTGCCAGAGAGGGAGTCGGAATCAGGTTCCGGTCTTGGGCTTGCTTATCTCTTTATTAGCCGTGACCTTGGGTGAGTCTTGCCTCCCCTAGCCTCCATATACTGATCTGTAAAATGGGAGGACGGTACCTCAGACACAAGGTTAAGTTAAAAGTGTTTTGTACGCTGATCTGAGAGTATTTTAGTTCAGGGAGGGGATGAAAGGGGAGGGGAGTGTGTGGTGGGGAGGAGCAAAATGGTTTCCTAGACGTTTTGGGGAACTTAATGACAATACGGATGAGTTCTCCCCTAAATACATACACGCACCATCCAAACATTTTTGTCCATAGTTTTAGGGAGTTCAAGGGCTCTGCTTAAAACTCTCTGCTTGCAGGGACGCTTATTCTGGTCAGCCAGTTATCTGATAAGCCTTGGATGGAGCGGTGGGTGATGGGTGCTCACCTCTTCCTGTTGGATCAGGAGGCAAGTGGGGAGAAAGTTCTACAGCAGAATGTGTTGGCTAAGTGGGTGAATGGGGGCGTGTGAGGCTGACCCCTGACACAGCTGTCTTGCTGTTGACCTGAAGAGGGGGTGGAGTGAAATGGTTACTGCAGAGCCAATTTACAGAATCACCATTTTACAGAAAGAATAACTGAGGCTTCGCTTCCCCCTTGATGCTGCTGAGGGAGCGTAGTATTATTATTATTATGGACAAGGCAAGGTGAGGAGGGGTGGAGGGGCTCTCCTAACCCAGTGGCCTCCCCTGGAGCAAAATCAGAGAGAGGAAATCTTGCTCAACTCAGGGCTTGGGGACGGAGCCCCACCTGCCTCGGTGGGCAGGCTCCCCTATCCCTCCCTTGATGTTCAAGGACAATCCTGAAGTTCAGCAGGCCACTTGGGTCTCAAGAGCCAACTGTCGCTGTGGTAGGGACAGTTGGGTTTTTCTCCAGAGTCATGCTCCTTGTCATGATTCAGACGCTTTGGTTATTATCGTTGGTTGCAGGCGACTTGCTCTGGTTTCACTTAAGTTACAATAGGTAACTTCATGCAATATTAGAGATTTTTAAAGGTCCACCTGATTTTTTTCCCCCCAGCAGATTTCTTCAAATTCTTAACTTTTTTTTCACTTGGGGGACCTCAAAATCATCTTGTCCAACATCTCTTTGCCCCCAAATGGATGTGTGTGTGTTTGTGTGTGTGAATGTGTGTGAGATTGAAGTCCCTGTGTGTGTGTGTATAACCCAAGGTCACCCAGTGAGTCGGGCATAGAGCCGAGACTAAAATCAGGTTTCCGGTTCTCTTTCCAGTAAAGCACTAGTCCTGTCTCTGAAAGATGATTTTTTTTTTTTTTAAGTCAGATCTCGCTGTGTAGAAAATGGTTCCCAGGTGAAGAGGCCCCAGGGAGCTGCCAACAGCCAAGAGTTTGGTTTGGGCGTCTTGTACTCAACTGCTCATCTTAAGGGATGCTTCAAATTTGGGAGGGGGAGGAAGAAAGTGAAGTTTCATTTCTGGAAGGCTAAAGAACGTCTGGTGAGAATCAGAAGTAGGGAACGTCGTCTTGGTTCTTAATTTTTCTTGTTCTTCTCAAAGTCATTAATTTCCTCCTTTAGAAAAGAAGCCTTTTAGATTCATTCTTTTAGAGCGGCGCTGCACTGAACTAATTTCAAAAAGCGGTTTGAATATGTCTCAGATAGTGGACAGAGACTGCTCTAGTCGGAGGGCTGTCAGACTGACCTGACTCTACCTTTCTCTTTTCTGCTCCCTCGCCTCGCCTCGCCTCGCCTCCCTCTCTGTTCCCCGTGGCCCAGAAGGGCCCCCGATGGTCCTCTGGCTTATCTAGGGTCCTCCCTTTGTTGCTGCTTCCACCTCCTGTCCACTGCATCTTTTTCATCAACTCGATTGACTCAGAGCCATCTTCAGAGCTTATATGCTACCCTTCAGCTGGTTTCCTGAGAAACTGTGAGGAGGAGACTTTCATTAGCCTTAACTGGGCCAGAGCACTTTCTTCCCTTGAGCTTGGGAGCCTTGGACATTTTGTCAGCAAAGGAAGCTGCCCCTTCCTCCCCGTTCTAGCCATCCTGGGGCTCAGGAGGCTGGTAGCCGCGGATTCCTAGAATTCTTCCCAAGAAGCATCTTCCCTTGTGCACTCTGAACCCACTTCTTACACTGCTTTGCCCCTTTTTAGAAAGATATTGGGGCTTTAAGCCCAGGTTGGATGCATGAGACAAGTGCTCAGGGCTGGTGCACTGGGAAGACCCAGGGAGATGGGATGGGGAGGAAGGTGGGAGGGGGGATCAGGATGGGGAACACATGTAAATCCATGGCTGATTCATGTCAATGTATGGCAAAAACCACTATAATGTTGTAAAGTAATTAGCCTCCAACTAATAAAAATAAATGAAAAAAAAATGCAGGCAAAAAATAAATAGATAATTATTATTAATTAAAAAAAGATATTGGGGCTTTAGAGAGGCATGCTTTTGGGAGGCATTTTTCATGTTTGTGTCTTCATGGCTCAACCTGGTTCCTTCTGGCTTTGTAATTGAGGAGGGATGGGGCAGCGGGGAGTTAGACATGTGACCTCTGCTTTCTTATATCAGGAAGAAAATAAAGAGTATGGACCACAGAGGGTAAACATTTTTTAAATGATTCCTTCTGCTAAGTATTCTCCTAGGCACTTTCAATATTGCTTTCTTTCCTCACAGCAAGTCTATAAAATTAACATTTGACAGTCCCCATTTTCAAATGGGAAAACTGAGACAGAATTCATGTTAACATCCCCATTTTTCAGAGGAGAAAACTGAGACACAGAGAGAGTATTCACTCAAGGTCACTGAACCAGGAAATGAGGGAGGCAGGATCTGAACTTGAGCAGTCTGCCTCAAGCATCTATGCTGTTGATTGTTACGCTGTGTGTGCAGAGGGCAGAGTACAGCGCCTGACACGAGATGGGCTCTCAGTAGCTGTTAGCTTGTTTCTGAGCAAGATTGTAAAAAGGAATCTGTGGGTTAGAGGCAGGGGGGAAGCCTGGTTCTCAAAACGTTAACTTATAAGCTAATTTTATTGCATTGTTATAGCTATTAAGGCAGAATTGGGCCCTCCTTCTTGGGAGGGGTTTAAAGAAGGGGATTTGGGGGACTTACATGTGGAACAAGAGGGTGGGGAGCACCCAGCTCCCCATGTCCCTGTTCTCTTCAACAGTTCATTTTTATTACATCTACAGTCCCAGACCTGCCAGTCTGCCTTGGGGCATGGCTGGGGAGTGTGTCTGGAGAGTGTCTCCAGTTTCCAGCAAATGCCAAAGGGGGCTGCTACATCAGGGTCTGAAATTGAGGATGGTGTCCCTGAGTCTGACCAAGTGGTTTTGGCGTCCAGTTCTCCCCCACCCGCTCGGGAGAGGGGCGGAGAAGATGGAGCAGCCAGCTCCGATTTGCCCATAGGATGCTTCGATCCAGTGCAGGGAGGAAGTTGCCATGGCAACACCGGCCGGCTACCGGTCCCTCTCCTAGCAGTTCGGGCCACATCTCTGAGCTGGAAAGCCCTTCGTGGTACCGCCTTCTTCCGATCAGGCCAAATCTGGTGGGTGGGGTGGCCTGGTGGCTGGGACCTACCAACTAGTGCCGAAACCCAGTCCCCTTATTTTTGGACGGAGGGAAGATGGAGGGGGCTGTCTGCGTTACCTCTCCTGGCTGGTGGGGAGGAGATAACTTATGTCTCGCCAGACAGATCTCAGCAGGGGGACCGAGAGCTCCAAGTCCCGCCCCCACCCCAGGCACCTGGAATGACCCGCCCTGGACTCCCCCTCCCTTCCCCAGTTTTCTCCTCTTGGCAGAGTTTTCTTTCCCAGCCCCAGTGCTAACTTTTGTCCTTGAAATTTGACCTGAGCTTTTCCTGGGAAACAAAATGTCCTGCTGAACCACCCCTTCCACCCTGAGGTGGTGGGAACAGAGGACTTCGGCCCTAAAGGGGGGCTGGGGCTGGGTGGATGAGGGGGAGTGGTGAGGGGAGGAGCCTGAAAATATCCTTCAGGATCGGGGCCGCTGGAGGGCGCGAGGTGGAGGTTCGGAAGCCTCTGTTCCCACTTTCATCCCTGGGGCACGCCACTTCCTGTTCCCCCTCTGCCGCTTTCCCTAAGTTACCACCAAGTGCTGTAATCTCCTTTATGGGCTGGGAATTGGGCAGAACTCTTCTGGATTTGGATAACTGAGGCACAGTAAAGAATGGAACCAGCTCTTCTCATAGTTCAGGCTGTGGGTGGGGTGAGAATGCGGACCCCAAACTCCGCTGTCTTGAATGACCCTGAAAGAGGCATCTCAGAAAAATAGCATGCACAGGAGTCATCCTTTCCCCCGGTGCACAGCTCACTGGCCTCCAGATCTGTTCTGATGCTGTTAGAGCTCTTTCCGAAAATTCTCTCCCCCCTCTCTGGCGCCCTCTCTTCCTTGTCCCCAGGCTGCCAGACTCATGGCTGCAGCTTCCTTGGTGTTTGCAGCTATCAGAGAGGCCCCCCTGCTTGTGTTTGGTGGGAAGGGAAAAGGAGGGACCCGTTGCCTTGTCTCCCTTTGAGAACTCTGCGCTGCCTTCCTTCTTGCCCACCTCCACCCAGAGGTGAGCCTGTTCCGACTGAGGACTGGGAGAGTGCAGGGCAGAGAGGTGGAGAGCAGATGCGAGCCAGCTGACCCCCTCTCTCATCTCAGGGCCCTTCTCCTCTCTGCCTCCCCTAACATCTCTTCACGGTGGCCTTAACAACCATCGCTTCAGCATGTCTTTTAAGAATTGTTGGAAAGGCACCAGTTTTGGAGAATGTGCTCAGAAGGGTGTAGACGCCCCCCCTCCCCCCGCACACACACTGTCGTCTGTGTACCCCCTCCCCGCCTTGGCAGTCAAGCCCGCTGTCTTCCTGTCGAAGCTCAGTTCCCACCCTCACCCCCAGTCCCCTGGAATGACCAATGGGAATTCCCTCCCGGTCCCTACCCTCCCCATTTACTCGATGCGGCTTGGATTTGACTCTACCTTGGTGTTAGGGCCTCAGGCAAATCCCAGGCCTCAGTTTCCCTCTCTTGAAAAAGGGGTTAATCATCCTTGTCTGCGCATGTATCAGGGTTGTAAAAATAAAAATGGTTGAAGGGTTGCGCTCAGTGCCTTCCATAGTCTCCCTGAATCTTACAGCAGCCAGAAGGGGTAGCTACTGTTGTCGATGTACCCATTTTGCAGATGAGGAAAAGCCAGGCAGCTTGGTGTAGTTTTGTGACTTTCTTGGGTTGCACAGTAGTGATTCAAACCCAGGCGTGTTTGACTCCAGAGACCATCCTCTGCCTCCTGGCCTGAAATGAGATTCCAGGGGGGAAAGGGCAGTGTCAGGCCTGGCGGCTGTGCTTGGGCTGGCAAAACAGCCACTGACGAAGGCAAGGGTGTGTGGGCCTGTTCAGCTTCAGATGTGCCCCTCTGGGATCTGCCATCCCACTCCATTCCACCCCAGCTCACTGGAGTGCCTTCCTGCCCATCGGTTCCTGGATGATCTCCGTCACGGGGCTGCCTGGCCTCCTTGAAGAATCCAGTTGTCTGCCCCAGCCCTGGGGGCCGATCTATCACCTGCCTCTCCAGACCGATGTAGGCCAATGCTGGATTATATTTAACGCTGTGCTATTTCCACTTGACAGCTCCGGAGCACCGTCCCCCCTCCCCTTTTCTCCTTCCTCCCCCCTCCCCTTCTGATTCACTCGGAAACTGACAAGGCTGATGTCAGCGCCTTATTCTTAGCCCCCGTAATTGTAACTGCATTTAGCAGTGCGCACTTCATTAACAGTTTCTGCGATGGGGGAGTGAGATGAGTGTGTGGCTGGGCAGGGATGCGGGTGGGGGTGGGGAGGGGGCAGCTGCTGCAGAGACCCTGGCCAGGTGCCTCTTCTGGATGGACTAGCTGGGTGGCTTCCAGGCCTGGCTTTCCAAGACTAGCGATCTTGGAAGGCCTCTTGGAGAGCATCTAGTCCATGCTCTTCATTAGGCAAGGAGGGAAACTGAGGCTCTATGAGGCAGAGCACCTTGCCAGGGTCACATGTTAAGGATCCAGGGCTCTGGACTTTGAGTCTAGGTTTTCTTCTTTGGTGTTATTATTTCTTCAACTCATATTTAATTAGCTGCTCAGTGCCAAACGTCTCTTTAGGTGCTGGGGCTATATCTGGGGAACAAGTCAGGCAGTTACTGCTCTTATGGAGCTATGTTCTGGAGTGGAGGAGACAGATAATAAACAGGGAAGCAATTAAGCAATAAATAATTTCAGACTGTGTTAAGTGAAATGAAAAGAAGATAGGTTGATGGGCTAGGACATGAAGTAAGGTAGTCAGGAAAGGCTTACTGGGGAGGTGACAGGTGAGTTGAGGCCCTGCATGACAAAGAGCCAGCCATGGGAGTATGAAGGGCGAGAGGGATTTAGGCGTAGGGAACAGGTGGTGCAAAGGCCCTGAGGTCAGCGTGAATGTGGGTGTTCAGGGAACAGACAGCAGACCAGCGTGATTAAGCTGCATGAGGGGAGGCGAGGTCAGAGAAGTAAGCTGGGGGCACAAGTGAGCCTTGTAGACAGGAACAAGGAATATGAGTGTGGGTAACTGAGGTTCAGAGTGGGAAGGAGAAAGACCCTCAGCTTGATAAATAAATTCAGAAGCCAAGAACTCCCGCCTCCTGAATCCCAGTCTTTTGAGTTCCTTAGACACAGGTGACTTTAAATGCGTCATGTGGCTTCCTTTCCCATTGTAGCTGGAAGGTAGTGTGGAGTCTGGGCTGCTTCTGCCCAGGCAGGCTCTCCCTGCCTGCCCCCTCTCTCCTCCTCAGCTCTCATCTGACCCAGCTGTATCACTTCTTGGGGTGATATAGCTGGGGAGCTTCCAGGGTGGGACAGAAAGAATGTGGCTTTGGAATCCAACACACCTGCATTTTTATCTCACCTCTGCCATTTCTAAATTGTGCGACCTTGGGCCGGTGGCTTCAGCTCTCTGGGACTCAGTTTCTTCTTCTGTAAAATGGGCGCATAATAATGGACTTCCCTGGCTGTCTCATTAGTGATTAAGTCTCTGCGTTTCCACTGAAGGGGGCATGGGTTCGCTCCTTGGCTGAGGAGCTACAATCCCACAAGCTGTGTGATGCGGCCAAAAAAAAAAAAAAGTAAGTTCTTCAAAAGGTTATTGTAGGGAGTAAATTGACATAATGCACAAAACACACCTACCTCAGAGCTGGGCATGTGGTCCTCAGTTATAAGGACCAGTGAGATGATGGGTTTAATCCTGTGCACATAGTAGGTGCTCAGTTAGAGGTGACCGCTGTCATTGTGCTTGTTCCTGTTGGGTCAGAATCCTCAAGTTGACTTGTTGAAACAGATTGCTGGGCCTCTCTCCAAGTTTCTCCTTTAATCTGGGTTGGGACCTAAAATTCTTATTTATTTAAAAAAATTTTTTGGATGCACCACACAGCATGTGGGACCTTAGTTCCCCCAACTAGGAATCAAACCCACTCCCCTTGTGGTGGAACCTCAGAGTCTTAACCGCGGGATTGCCAAGGAAGTTCCTGAAAAATCTCATTGCTAACAAGTTCCCAGGTGATGCTGATACTGGTCCAGACCTACTTGGAGAATCACTGGGTTAAAGAAAAAAGCTGGAGAGAAATGAAGGGTTCTTCTGAACTTGGGATGTTTCCTTAGATGTCTTAGATGCTTGGGACATTGGGTACCAGATTCGGTACCCGGGTGTAGTCTTCAGGCACACCTGTTTCCATCACAAGGTCTCAGATCAGATGAGTCTCAGCTGCTGCCCTGCTTTGCACCGGGTTTAATGTGAAGGACCCCATCAATCCTTTTGGAAGCCATCGGTATAAATGATAAATGAGTCGACATGAATAACACATCAACCCATAATATCCTTTTGTGACATATTGGCCTCAGACAGCTCTGGAGATTCTGAGGGGCCCAGGCCTAGCCCCTTTTACCAAAAGGAATAGGATGCCACCCCTTTCTTGCATTGAGGAAAGGCAGAACTATGTGTTAAAACCAGGAGGTTCATTTGAGGACAGGTCTCCACTGGGAAGAAGTAAATTAAAGGAACCATCAATGTAAAAGGGTAAAAAGTAGGGAAATTCTTCCGAGAGACTTTACTGAGTCAGTTTATTTAGATGTTTCTAAGAAAGGGGTCGCTGGTAATTTCTTAGGGAAGGTTGAGGTTTAGCTCAGATTCGAGGTGTGGCGGGGACAAACTTTATGATGTGATAAGAATCTTATCCTGTCTGACAAAATTCAGAGTCTGAAGACAAAGGCATTCACCAATACATTCCAGTTGGGATTTCCTCAACTGATGGGAAGGACTCTTCCAAGAGGGGTGGCTCAGGATCGCGAAAGAGCATGGACTTTGGAAGCCCCCAAACCCAGGTTTGAATCTCTGCTGCATCCTAGCTGTGTCTCTCGATGTGTCACTGTTCCGGACCTCAGCCTCATCCTTTGTCAACTGGAGTGAGTAACTCTACCTTGTGAGAATGAGGGAAAATGCCAGTGTGGCGCATAGAAGGCGTCTGGGCCGCTGCAGCGCTGCCTTTCCTGCTGCTGTAGACATCCTGGGTGCAGGAGGGGCGGGATGGTGGGAGTGCATTCCCTGCGGTTGGGACTCCTGGCTCGGGTCCCAAACACAAACACAGTTGGTAAAATTTACTGTGTGCCTGGTGGAGCCTGAGAGGCTGCATTAGGAGTCAGGAGAAGAGGTCTCCATTCAGCCACTGGATCGCAGCATCTCCTGAAGCCACTTCGCATTTTCTTTTCGGCCTCTGAATCCCCGTTTTCAGAACGAGGTGGGCTTGGTTTATATACAACCGGAGTCTCCCAACCCTGCATCTCCTCCTTTGTGTTCCTCCCCTACCTGTTTCTCTCTAGTTGATTCTTGGCTGATGGGTCATTGAATACCATTATTTTTAAATGAGTCTTCCCTGTAGCTCAGACTGTAAAGAATCTGCCTGCACTGCAGGAGACCTGGGTTAGATCTCTGGGTCGGGAAGATCCTCTGGAGAAGGAAATGGCAACCCATTCCAGCAGTTTTGCCTGGAGACTCCCCTGGACAGAGGAGCCTGGCAGGCCACAGTCCATGGGATCACAGTTGGACACGACTGAGCAACTAACACTACTACTACTTAAAATTCAAAAAAAATTTTTTTGGCTGCTCCGGGTCTTCGTTGCTGTGGGCAGGCTTTCTCTGCTTGCGGTGAGCAGGGACTCCTCTGGAGTGGCAGTGTGGAGGCTTCTCTTGTTGCGAACAGGCTCCAGGCACGTGGGCTCAGGAATTGTGGCTCACAAGCTTAGTTGCCCTGAGACATGTGGGATCTTCCTGGAGCAGGGATCAAACCCATGTCCCCTGCGTTGGCGGGCGGATTCTTAGCCACTGGACACCGGGGAAGTCCCTGAACACTTTTTAAAAGAGTATTATTTGGATTAAGTAATATATGCAGATGGTACATTTTAGAAGCACAAAAATTACCCAGCTAAAAGGGCCCCAGGCACCTCCGTCTTCTGGGTCTCCTGTCCCCTCCCCTGGACAAACACTGTTTTCGGCTCTCACAGCCCTTTATGTTGCCGTTACTGACTGTAGCTTGTTGCGTGGTGAAAAGCCAAACAGCATCAAAGGACAGCCAGGGAAACCATCAGTCTCCCTGACACCTCAGCTACCTTGTCCCACTCCCGTAACCCACCATCTCGGTCATTTAGGTTACCAGTTTTTTCTTTATTTTCCAGTTAGCAAATTCTTATTAAGCTGTTATGCTGGTGCCAGGTTCGATCCCTGGGTTGGGAGGGTCCCCTGAAGAAGGGAATGGCTACCCAGTCCAGGATTCTTGCCTGGAGAATTCCATGGGCAGAAGAGCCTGGCAGGCGACAGTCCATGTAGTTGCAAAGAGTCGGACACGACTGAGTAAGAGGAAACTCTGGCGGTGCCCAGTCCTGTGAGGATTCAAGAGTGGTCAGATGATACGCACTGTGGATCACCAGAGCGGTGGTTATGGTACACAGTCCATAGCTGGATGTCCTGGGTTTGAAGCCTGGCTTTGCCACTTAATGCTGCGTGATCTTGAGCAAGTTACTTCATTGAGCCCTAGTTTCCTCAGCTGCAAGAAGGGCTAGTAATCGCTCCTTCCTGCCTTGAAGGTGTCAGGAGGATTAAATGAGTGCATATTTGTGACATGCTTTGTGGAGAGCCTGCCCGCAGTAAGGGTGTGTTCAGAGTATTAGCTGTTACTGTCTCAGAACCTTTAAGTCTCTTGAAGTCCTCTCACCGAGGCCCAGACAGGGATTGCATGGTTTGCCCAAAGCCTCGCAGCAGGTCTCTGGCAAAACCAGGGGCAGAATGGATGTTTCTGGTTGCCAGCAAGGGCCTCTTTCTCTCCCAGGTGACCCAAGTGGCCACCCTGGACCCTATCGGCACCCGAGGCTTCCGGTCCGTTTCCTGCGTTTCCAGATCTCGGGGTCCCTGAGAAACGCTGCTTGGTGCCTTGGGAGTAGGTGGGAGGACGTGTCCTTAATTGGGGCCTGGAATGGAAATTCATTAGTTCCTCAGCAAATGCCCCAAAAAACATCTCTCATCTGCCTGGGCCCAACACCAAGACTGGATCAGGGGCCTCGGGGGCCCACCCAGACCCAGCCAACCCACCCTGCAGCCATCTGGCCCCTGGAAGCTGCAGCCACTTCTGCTTAGCTTCTGTTGGTTGTGCTGAGTGTGGGGAGAGGGACCCCCAGGCTGGGGAGCCTCGTTCTGATGGGAATCAGGTGGGTGCTTCGAGGGAGGGAGAAGTGAACATGTGTGGTGTTCTTAGACTCCTCTTGGTGGTCTTCAAATTGAAAAGATTACAAAAGATGGGAGAATGCCCTCCTGCTCCCACAGTCTTGGGCTGAGACATAGCTTCCTGTGCAGGTGACACGCAGTGATCTCAGGTGAGACCAGGATGCAGGATGAACAGGAAAAGAAGCAGTTGGGGATGTCCCTGGTGGTCCAGTGGTTAAGACTTCACCTTCCAGTGCAGGGGGTACGGTTCAGTCCCTGATTGGCGAGCTCAAATCCCACATGACTTGTGGCCAAAAAAATCAAAACATAAAACAGAAACAACATAGTAACAAATTTAATAAAGACTTTTAAAGTGGTCCACATCAAAAAAAAAAAAAAAAAGCAGCTAATAACGGTCACTCTCCCCCAGGCCAGCCTCAGTCTGACCCAGGGAAAGCTCTGGAGGGCAGATGGCATCAGAAGGTTGATCAGCCTTCTGTCCTACCGTATCAGACAGTCATGGGTTGTGGATAGCCCCACACATGGAGGGTGGGGACATAACTGGGCAAGGCAACTCAGATTTGCTCAGAGAAGTTCTCCAAGGAATGGGCAGCTGGGAGCCAGGATGGCAGAAATTCACAGCAGCTGTGGGATAGGTGTCCTTGGAGGGGCTCTGGCTGGGCGGGTCCACCCATCCACTGTCTGGGAACTTCTGGTGACAGAGTGGGGAGAACAGGTGTGGCCAGCTCTGTGCTGGGCAGTGGCCACCCCTGTTACAGGTCACCTTCTCCACAGTCCTGCAAGGTGTGCATGGCCGTAGGGCTAGGTGGGGCTGGAAGAATCAAGTGTCTGGGTGGATTCCTGGCTTGGCCACGGTCAGGCTAGTGAAGGGTAGGACAGGGCTTCAATCCCAGTGTGTATGAGTGTGTGCGCTCAGTTGGGTCTGATTCTTTGCAGCCCCATGGACTGTAACCTGCCAGGCTCCTCTGTCCATGGGATTCCCCAAGCAAAAATATTGGAGCAGGTTGCCATTTCCTACCCAGGGGATCTTCCTGACCCAGGGATCGAACCCCAGTCTCTGGCATCCCCCGCATTGGCAGGGGGATTCTTTACCACTGCACCAGGCCTGCCTCCAACACTTCTGATCTTTACAACACTCTGTGCTAGACCTCCTTGGTGGTCCAGTAGTTAAGAATCCGCCTTCCAGTGCAGGGAATGTCGGTTCAATCCCGGGTTGGGGAGCTAAAATCCCATGTGCTGCACGGGACAGCCAGGAAACTAAGAAAATAAAAACAGTCTGTGTTGCAGTTGATTCTGTTCATGACTATAATGTATATTTTGTGCTTCCCAGTGGGTTTCTTTCCAGGTACCTCTTTGAAAGGTGTCTGTCTTGGTTTTCTCTTTTGCACCTTGCAAAGATAAAAACCTTTTGGGCCTGACAGAGCATGTTTGCCTGTTTGATCTCAGCTGAGCCTCATGGAAAATCGGCTTGGTTTCCAGAGAGGTGGGCAGGGGCCCTGACAGGCTGCTTGAGGTGAAAGACTAAGGGGTAGCTGATTTGTCAGGGAATGAGCCAGGAATTTGTCATAAGAAAACCTAGGTTTGAAACCTCATTTTTCCCATTTGCCAGCCGAGTGAACCTGGGTAGGTCTCTTTGAGCCCTGCTTTCCTCTTTAGGTGAAACAAGTCCATGACTGTAAGCCTTGGGTAGCCTGGCAGGTGTTCTAAGGACATTGCATGTAGCAATTACCTGGCAAGGCTTTGACTGGGGGTGGGGACAAGGAGTCCAAAACCCAGAGCAGACCTCTGCTGTGTGTGTGTGCAGAAACAAGAGTCAGATCAGGGCCTGCCTGTGAAATGGGCTCAGTGACGCTCGTCTTGCTGTCCTAGCTTGTGTTTCCCATGAAACAAGCATTTGAGTACAAGTATTAGGTTGAGATCTTCCCTGGTCATCCAGTGGCTAAGACTCCATGCTCCCAATGCAGGGGGCCCGGGTTCCATCCGCGGTCAGGGAACTAGATCCCACATGCTGTAACTAAAAGATCCTGTGTACCACAGCTGAGACCCGGTGCAGCCAAATAGATAAATATTTTTAAAATTATTACTTTGAACCATAGGAAACTGCCATTTGTGGGAGTCGAAACAGTCGAATAGCAGTTGTATGTGGTTTATGTGGTTCATGACAGTGATGGGTGAATCTCCAGGAGGGGAGTGAGAAAGGCAGTCAGTATTATCAGCCATGTTACCCCTGACCAAGGGCAACCGAGTCAGGTTGTACCAGGGGCTCTGGGAGGTGATATAACAGGGCTCGGCAAACTTCTGTAAAAGACCAGACCCTGGATGTTTTAGTCTTTATGAGTCATAAGGTCCCTGTCTCAGCTGCTCAATTACACAGTTGGAATGCAGCCAAAGACAGTATATAAATGGATGTGTGGGGCTGTGTTCTAATAAAACTTTATTTACAAAAATGGGCAGCGAGCTGGATTAGCCCATGGGCCCTAGTGTGCAGACCCCTGGAGTAGAACATATACCTCTGTTATCTCACCCAGGAGTGAGGGAGCTGGGGTGTTTATACAACCCCCATCGGTTGTTGAGGGGTGGGGATAGGGTGGGTGCCAGGGCTTGTCTGAAACCCTCAGCCAAGAAAAACAGGGGCTGGCCCCAGGAGGTCAGGCCAGCGGTCACTGAAGTGGGAAAGGTGGATGGGGTAGGGGACAATGACTCTTGCCAGCTCTAAGGCCTGACTGTGTTTGGAGAGTGTATCAGAGAGAAAGTGGCAAGATGAACAGGAAAATGAATTTCTAGGAGGGCCAGATGATTTAACTTTGTATTTCTAGCCTTTTCAGCCAGTTGTTACTTCCAGGCAAAAATTGGCTCCTGCATTCTTGGCAGTCCTGTTAGCATTTTCTACCTCCCGTGCCTCTGCTTTGGCAATTTCATCTTCCAAGTTGCCCTGCCCTTCCCTTTCAGGGCTCCGATGCCACCTCCTCCAGGAAGCATACCTCTCTTGTCTCAGGTGGAGTTGATTGTTCCTCCTGGGTGTTCACCTGAGTGTGTTTTCTCTCTCTCCAGCAGTTACAAAGTCTGGCTGATACCAGTTTTTAATGCCACCCTGAGAGCCCTTCCAGGTCAGGGACTGTGTGATTCTCAGCCGCACTCCAGTGGGGGCACTGATTTGGGAAGGGTGGAAATGAACCCCAAACCTTCCCCTGCCTCCCTTCCACCCTGCCTCCATCCTCTCCCCTCCATGTCTCCCTGTTCTCCAGTAGTTGCTGATGGCCAGGCCCTGTCCTAGGTGCTAGTGAATCAAGACAAGCCCAGTCTTTGCCTTCATGGAGTTTACAGTCTGGTGGGGGTAGGAGTGGGGTTAGACATTCGAGAACCCAAAGGAACAGTGAATAATTTGATCATTACTGTGCTAAGTGCCATACATGTCAAGTGCAGGGTGTGGGGGGATTGTGGAGCTGGAAGAAATGACCTGGGGGAGGGGTGGGAAGGAGGCAGCTAAGCTGAGACTTAAGGCATGAGTGGAGTTGGCCAGATGAAGGCAGGGGAGGGGAGGGAAATGAGACAGAATGACTTGGGAGTCAGCTATGGGAGCTGGGGGGATCGAATCCTGGATTCTGTCAGTCTGTGTGGCTGTCTCCCCAACCCCCGAATCTGTCTCTCTCCCTCCTCTTTCTCTCTAACGTGCACACATACACACCTGCATAGGGGAGGAAATACTGTCTGTAATTGCTGAATTATGGACAGTTTTTGTTTTATAGTTTGCACTTCCTTGGTGTTTTCCACAGTGGATGTGTCATGGCAATAAATGAAGTCTTCAGCATCCAGAGACCACACTCCCACTGGTAGTTGTGTGACCTTGACCATGCTGTCTAATCACTCCTGGTTCTGTCTCTTGCTCTATAAGATGAAGACAGTGATGATTAACATACGGTGCCCATCACATCACATCGTGACACTTCACCTCCCTTAACTCATTAGAGCATCAGCTACTCTGTGAAGCAGGTACTGTCATTGTCCCTGTTTTTTAGATGAGGAAACAGGCTTGGAGAGGTGAAGCATGTTGCTCAAGAGGACACCGCTAGGAAGCGTCAGAAGTGGCATTGAAACCCAGATGTCTGACTCCAGAGTCTGAGCTTACCCACGTGACTCTGCCACCTGCCTCACAGGGTAGGGATGAGAATCCGTGAGAGGACGCCTTTCAAGCCCTTAGCACAGTGGTTGGCTACAGTTAATGTGCTGTAGATATTAGTGCGTTATTATTATTAGCAGCTGTGCCAAGGCCCTGGGGTAGGAGGGGCATATGGTTTCAGAGGCACATGTGCTTAGTGAAGTACCAGGACTGGATCATGCTAGGTCTTTAAAGTCAAGAATCTTGGCCTTGAACTTCAGGACAATTGAACACCTGTCGGGTTTTTGTAGCAGAGAGGTGACAGACTCAGATCTGGGGCTTAAAAAGACCTCTGTGGCTGCGGATTGGAAGAATGGAGCCAAGAGGCCCAGAGAGGCTCCCTTTAGTGATAATGACACTCCTCAAGTGGGTCGGACCATCCCAGCGTGGACTCCTCAGGCCCTGGCTGTGATGATGTTCGGCTGACTAGGCCGGCCGTGCGGGTCAGAGCACACGCCAGGAAGTCAGGAGCGTGTCACCAGGCTGGTCTGGTGATGCGAGGGGGCTGGGAAGTGCCAGTTTGAAGGCAGGAACAAATTACTCTCCTGGAGACGAGGCCGGGCCAGTTCCTGTCGTGTTGCATTATTAAATTTGTAATCTTCATTCTAATACTTCCCAGCAGTGAATAAGAACCAAATTTAAAATGCCGGCTTTACATTTCTGGAATGAAGCCCTTTGTCAGGGACTCTTGAAACCCATAATTTCTCTCCAGAGGTGAATGTCTACATCCTTAAAAAAATTAAAATAAAAAAAATAATAAAGGAAAACCACTCTTTAGTTAAAGGTTGGGTTTTAAGGGTTGTCTGCAACCCCGGCCCTGGCAAGAGTTGAGAGTGGGGTGTGTTATGTTTCCAGCCCTAGAGAAGGCTCGGAGTAGAACGGGGCCTACAGGTGCCCTGCGCCTCCCAGGATATTTAAACCCCTAAATCTGGGCCTTGCTAGGAAAGAAAAGTGGGAGAAGCCGCGTGCCCACCTCACTCCCAAACCTGTGGGTTTGTGAAAGGGTTTGGTTAAACGTTGGACCTTAGTCTTTAGGAGGATTGACCTGTGTCAGGCTCTGTGTTTTCTCTTGACCGGTTTGGTGGGTGGTCAACCTGACTGCTGGCCGAACCATGGGCTGTGTTGTTCCCGCCTTTGATCTTGGCGAGAAGGGCTCTGATCTGGGGTCCCCAGCACTATTGGGTCGTCTCCAGCCCTCCTTACTGGGTGAGGAATCTCTGGGGCAGTGGGTTCATGCCCACCTGAACCCCTTTTTCTAGGCCACATTCCAGCTATGTGGGACCCTGGAATTCCCCATCCAGATGGCCCTGAGTCAGTATCTGGGGTGCCTGCCCAGACCCCTCCCCTGGGCCCATCCTCTGTCACTGGTGTCCTGACATGTGGCCCTGAAGTAGCTGTTAGTGGAGGTGAGAACAGAGCACAGGTGTAGAGAGTGGGCCTCCGGATTCATGGGGGAGATGAAGGGAAGGGGGGGCAGTGCCGAAGGGCCCATCATATTCAACCCCTCTGTCCATATTCAGCCGTGGAACTCTGAGGAGTCTAAATCTGAACCTGTCCTGGCCTTCAAGGTCATTATGAAGGCATACTTGTCAGCATGGAAGGATAGAACATGTTTTATTTAAGAGCTTGATTTATAACTTTTAGGTATTTAGAATAAATGTGACCTACGGTCCTTTCGCCCTGGACCCCACACTGTTGGGTGGGTGATTTGCGTCATCCTTTGAGCTGAGGCTGAGAGCTGCCCAGGGGTGGCCTGTTCCCTCCGGATGCCACGCGTGGGCCCGGGTCCTCAGACATGGTTTGCACAGCATGTTTGTACCAGGTAGGCAAAGACACCGCCACCCCCCATTCCAGGTGATGGAATTTAACATAGTACTACCTCCTGTGACTTCCCTGGTGGACCAGTGGCTCAGACTCCTAATGCAGAGGTCCTGGGTTTGATCGCTGGTCAGGGAACTAGATCCTACATGCCACAGCGAAAATTGAAGATCCCAAGTGCCTCAACTGAGACATCGAACAACCAAAATAAAAAAAAAAGAATAGTACCTCCTGTAGGTCGGGCTCCCCAACCTTTGGGATCTAAGGCCTGATAATCTGAGGTGGAGCTGATGTAATAATAGAAGTAAAGTGCATGATAAATGTAATGCACTTGAATCATCCTGAAACCATCCCTTCTGCCCCGGTCTGTGGAAAAACTGTATTCCATGAAACCAGTTCCTGGTGCCAAAAAAGTTGGACTGCTACTGTAGGAGGATGAATTAGAAGGCTTCCCCTTCTCCAGCGCCTGTGGGGTGTGCTGCCTGGCCACTGAAAACAGGCTGTATTTCTGCCCACCTCAATTGGGCACCTTTGTGCAGGAGCAGCTTATTCAGTGGTCCATAGTGCTCCCTGGACCTGAAGCAGAGAGGGTCCCTGGGCAAGACCAGAAGGGAAAGTGCTGAGACTCCAAGGTCCCAAGGTTAAATCATTTTACATTTTCAATAATTGTCTTCATCATGATAGCAAATGTTTATTTTGTGTTTCTTACATGCCAAGTATTCTAAGCTCTTTATCTGCATTAGCCTATTGAAACCCCCTCCAGGATATGAAGTGGGGTGGGGGGGGGGTACAGTTATCATGCCCATTGTACAGATGAGGAAACTGAGGCACTGAGAAGAGAGGCTTATCTTTGGCCCAGGCTCGTTCAACAGTAAGGTGAAATGCAGGTCTGCCTGACCTGTGAATCCGTAGGCCTAAACCACTGCTCTGCCCTACCCTTTCTTGTTTTAAAAAGCGTCATTTATGCACTCAGCATATTTACTGACCCCCTGCTCCGATGTGATGGGTGTGGAGGTAGATGCCGAGTAAGATGGGTGTCTCCCTCAGCCAAAGTGGAGAGACAAGCAGAGCAGGTAACTGGGTGACCCCATTGAGCAGGGGGTGCTCAGTAGAGCCCAGAAGGGTGAGGAGCTGTTTACCAGGGTGGAGTGGGGGGCGGGGGGCAGTGCTCTAGGCCACTGGGGGTCCTATGTGGTCAGGGAGGAGCACCTTGAGGTTTATTGGTACCTTGTGGGTATGTGTCTTAAGAGATAGGTGTGGGTCTAGAAGGGTTCCCTGGTGGCTTAGTGGTAAAGAATCCGCCTGCCAGTGCAGGAGACATGGGTTCGATTCCTGGTCTGGGAAGATCCCACGTGCCTCAGAGCAACTAAGCCTGTACACCACAACTATTGAGCCTGCGCTCTAGAGCCCAGGAGCCGCAGCTACTGAATTCTGCCCGCCCTAGAGCCTGTGCTCTGAAACAAGAGAAGCCCCCGCAATGAGAAGCCCGCAGACTGCAACCAGAGAGTATCCTCCACTTGCCACAACTAGAGAAAAGCCCGCGCAGCAACAAAAACGCACCGCAGCCAAAAATAGATAAATAAATTATTTAAAAAAAGAAATAGAATCCAAGCTGTAGAAAACAAACATGGTTACTGGGAGGTCGGGGGAGAGGGATAAATTGGAAGATTAGGATTGACATATACACACTGTTTTATATGTAAAGTGGTTAAGGACTCACTGGATAGCACAGGCTTCGCTGGTGGCTCAGACAGTAAAGAATCTGCCTGCAATGCTGGAGACCTGGGTTCCATCCCTGGGTGGGGAAGATCCCCTGGAGGAGGGCATGGGAACCCACTCCAGGATTCTTGCCTGGCGAATCCCCATGGACAGAGGAGCCTGGCGGGTGACAGTCCATGGGGTCGCAAAGAGTTGGACATGACTGAGTGACTAAGCGCACAGCACTGTATCGCATAGGGAACTCTGCTCAGTACTCTGTGATGACCTATATGGGAAAAGAATCTAAAAAAGAGTGGATGTGTGGATATGTGTAACTGACTCACTTTGCTGACACAGTTAGCAAACTGACACACCTGAAACTAACACAACCTTGTAAATCAAGTCTACTCCAATAAAAATTTAGAAAAAAAGAGAGAGAAGTGTGGGAAGAGGTGGGGCCAGGAAAGAGGGGTGGGGAGGTTGGGAAAGGCTCTGGAGCTGTGTCCAGGACCCGGCCCTTCTTGAAGACCAGAGCTGTGTCATCATCCTCTTGGGCCCCTGCCCAGAGGGGTGGTACTTACCATCCACCCGCCAGCACCATCCTTTTCAACGTCAGAAAAGTGAGATTGAAAGGGGAGGGAAGGGTCCTTTTGTGCATTTCCTGCCAGTTGGGTTTGGGACCCAGGCCTCCGGGTATCCTCTCCCCCGGCTGTAGTCTAGTCCCTTCACGAGCTGCAAGAGTCATTCTCTGTCATTTTGGTTTCTTAAAACCATCTCGCACTTTCACAAGTTACAAACGCTGCTTGTAGAGTCAGTCTAGCTTGCATTTTCTGAGCACACGCCATGTTCCCGGCGCTGTGCTAAGACTTCATGCATGTTATTTTGGACAGTGCTCAGAATGAACCTTTGCAGGGGGGTCCTGTTGTTATTCCCATGTTACAGATGACGAAATGAAGGACCTCTCCTAGGATCACCTGGCTAGCAAATGGCAGAACCAGTTTCCTCGAGCCCAACCTCCTCAGTCTATGCTCTGTGTACCCAAACTTTGGGAAAATGCAGAGAAAGCACACAGAAAGAAAATTAAAATGACTCCAGTTCTATAATCCAAGAGCAGAATGTTTAACCGTTGGGGCTGTTTCTCTCCAGTTGTGTGTGTGTGTGTGTGTATGCGTGAGCGTGCATACAATGAGTGTGTGCAGAAATGTGTGTTTAAACCAAGGCAGGGTCATGCTTGTGATACTGTTTTGTAAACCAAAGCCACTATTTAACAATCACCTTAAAAGCACCTTCACAGGCTGGTCTCTATAGGGGCACTGATTTCGAGGATCAGGTCTAAAACTACATCAGGCTTGCCAAGGCAGGACCTGAGACAGCAGCAGGCAGCTCACCCTAATAGCCCTGGTTCATTTTTGTCCCTGCTTTCTGCTCCTGTTCTTGTTAAAATAAAATAAATTTAAAAACTGACAGACCTACCCAGGATTTTATTCCATGCCTGGCCCGGCATTTAAATGCGAGAAGCAGAAGGCTTGCGAGCTATAAATAGACCGGGCTGCTTCTGAACAGTGGCAGGGAGAATTTGCAGGTCCTGTTCCCTCCGAACCTGGTGACCTGGATTACTTCCTGCAGTGGTTACTTCCCTCGCTGCCTCCTCTGCCCCATCCTTTGTGGAACAGAGCAGGTCCCTCTCTGCAGATGCTTGGTGAGCGTCTACACTGGGCCTAGGTCCTGGGCACACGGACTTGAGCAAGCCACCACCAGCCCCATCACAGCCTGGGGTGGTGGGGGTGGATGTGAACACACACGTCTGCAAATGAAAATCTGGTGATGGGGGAAGCACAAAGTGGGGGGTGGGGTGGGGTCCCTAGTTCTGGGAATCAGGGGAGGCTTCCTGGAGGAGGGGACGCTGAAGCTGGAAAAGGGAAAGAGGAGATGGGAACCTGGAGAGGGGGCACCTAGGAGAAGGAGTCTGTGGGCCCATGGGTGTGGTGCTTGGCACAGAGCAAGGTTTTGTCATCAGTGATCGCATGCTTCTGGAGAGCATATGATGGGTTTCTTTGGAGGCTCCCATGGTTTCTAGGATCCATGGCTTCTAGGATCCTTCTGGGTAAAGAGGCTGCTCAGCGTTTCACTGGCCCAGTGATTCCTCACCTGCTCTGCCCATGCGCTTCCATCTGGAACTAAGATCCTGAGCCACTCAATTAAAAACCTCAATGGAACCTGGAAATCTACTGCTTCACGAGCTCCCCAGGTGATTCTGTCGTTTGACCACATTTAAGGTTCGTGGTGCTGACCCAGGCTCCCATCTGGAGACCAAAGCCTCAGACCCCCCGGTCCAGTCTCCCTCAGATGATGGTGAAGGGAGCTCACACCCTCTCAGAGCAGTTCCTTGCATTGACAGACAGACAGCCTGACTATAGGAAGGTCCTCTCCCCTTGAGCCCTGAGTCACCGTCACCATTAATCCTAACACGGCAATGACACTGAAAATCAAATTTGTACAGTCCTTTGTTGTCTGCAAAACGCTTATTGAATTTGAGATGCGATAGATTTTAAATTCAGACAGACCTGCATTTAAACCCTATCCCCCTCTTTTGTTCTGCTCTCTTGGCTGTGTCCTTAAATAAATGACTTAACCTCTCCATGTCTCAGTGTCCTTATACTTTTTTTTTAAGATTTTTTGCTGTTGTTGTTGATGAGGACCATTTTTAATGTCTTCTTTGAATTTGTTATGGTATTGCTTCTGTTTTATGTTTTGGTTTTTTGGCCACGAAGCATGTGGCTCCCTGACCAGGGATCAAACCTGCACCCCTTGCACTGGAAGGCAAAGTCTTCACCGCTGGACCACAAGGGAAGTCTTCTCCAGTGTTCTTACCACTTAAGTAGAGATAATAATGATGCTTACCCCTCAGGTCAGTGGGAGAATTGACTAACATGCATTCTACAGGCTCACGACAGTAGTAAGGCACTCACTCCTCAATAATTTATTATGATGATTATTACTGCTATTACTGTTATGTACAATATTTACATGGTAAATTCAATATCCACGAGGTTTTCATTGAGTGCTGAATATGGGCCCTACTGCGGGTGATGAGCTACATTGTTAAAAAGTTCTCACTAATTGGCAGTCGTCATTATCAGTATCATTAGGGTGATTTGGGGACTTGCTGGTGTCTCAGTGGGCATGGCAACCCACTCCAGTATTCTTGCCTGGAGAATTCCGTGGACAGAGGAGCCTGGCTGCCAACCGTCCATGGGGTCGCAAAGAGTCAGACACTACTAAGCGACTAACAGACATGCAGGGTGATTTGAGCCTTGCAGAGTTGCTGGAGAAGGTGGTAAAGTCGCCCACTTTTTACTGATAGGAAGTTGAAGCTCAGAGGGGTGGCGCGAGTGGTAAAAGAACCAGCGCTAGTGCCAGTGCAGGAGACATAAGAGACACAGGTTCAATGCCTGGGTCGGGAAGATCCCCTGGAGAAGGAAATGGCAACCCACTCCAGTATTATTGCCTGGAAAATCCCGTGGATAGAGGAGCCTGGCGGACTGTAGTCCATTGGGGCAGCAGGAGACCGACAATGGCTGAAGTGACTTGGTGCAAGGGGTTTCTAAAGCCCACTCAGCTGCTGAGAGGTGGGATGAGAATTTAATCCATGTCTTCCATCTAATCCTTCTCCAGGGGATCTTCCTGACCCAGGGATCGAACCTGGGTCTCTTGCATCGCAGGCAGATTCTTTACCATCTGAGCCACCAGGGAAGCCCAGGGCTAGCAGAAGGTCCCTGTAATTAGACGTACAGGTGGGTTCCTTGCTGGCAAGGTGGGTCCCCAGCCCATGGTTCTCATGTCTTTTATTCTGTGCAAGATGTCAACTTAAGCTTCCCTCGTTCAAGCCTCTCTGAGCTTGCTGTCTCCCTTGCATAACTTTAGCTGCCCTGTTCCTGTCTCTACTTCCATCCATTTCATTGATCAGGCAAATCTAATTTCTAACAGCCTCTGACAGTGGGGAAACACTGGGCCGAGGATCAAGAGACCAAGTTCTAGATCGGTGCTGTCCGATAAGAGATTTCTGCCATGGAAAGTTCTGTTTCTGCAATGTCCAAAACAGCCCTGGCCAGATGTGGCCGTTCAGCACTGCAACTGTGGTTAGTGTGACTGTGGGATCAAATTCTGAATTTTTTAAAGTTGTAATTAAAGCACATGTGGCTCGTGGCTGCTGTATTGGGCAACATAGATCTAGACCCAGTTCTGAATATGTTGAACTCTGAGACCTGGAGCATATTTCTTGCCCTCTGGGAAGATGAGGTGTGCAGTTCAGGAACCCAGAAAGAGGCTGTCTGGAATAGAGACTGAGGTCTGGGGTCAGCTACATCTGGAGTAGATTCCAGCTTTGCCCAGTTCCAGCTGTGTGATCTTGGTCAAGTCATTTAACTTCTCTGTGCTTCAGTGTCCCCATTTGTAAAGTGGGCTTGCTAACCATCACCTCATAGGGCTAAATGAACTACAACAACTCTCTAAGTGCCTTACTCCTGGTAGACTCTTGACAAACTGTAGTATTTTTAACTAGTCTTATAGGAACCCAGGTTCCCCTCCTGCCTCTTTGGAAAGCTCTGACAATTCTTGCTTTTGCTACAAATGTTTGTAAAGGGTTTCCTTTGGGGGCCAGAAGTCATCACCTTGACTTTTTGAAATCATGTACAAGTTGTGTTGTTGTGCATCTGTATTTTTTTTTTTTTATAGAAAACCAAAAAAAATTTTTTTAATGGAGATATACAGCTTTCAAATGATTTTTAAAGGAGTCCAAAAGGTTTAAGAACTCAGGGAGGGAAGGAAAGTGTAACTCACAGGGTCTGTGCAACAGGGCTGATATGATCAGAAGATAGTAGACTCTGGCCCCAGGTGGCCAGCATTCCAGTTCTAGCCCTGCCACCTCTCAGCCGCATAAATCTTGTTGAACTTCAGCTTCTCCATCTGTAAAATGGGGTAATATCGGAGCGGTTTCAATTACAGAATTCAATAAACGAGTCCCTGTTAATCGGGTAGCATAGCGCCCAGCACAGGCCCAGCGGATGCCAGCTGCCTGTATCATCACCGTCGTCATCAGGGTGGTCTTCACCATCACCATTGTTGTCATGCGCTGTATGCCACGCTTGATGTCTGTTTCCCCAGGTCTGTCCTTCCTCACTTGCTGCATCGTCTCAGACTTCGTCTCAAAACACTCCCCTCGCTCATTCTGCTCCGGCTGCTCTGGCCTCCTTGTTTGCCAGATGTAAGTCTACCCTGGGGTCTGTATGTTTGTGTCCTCTGTGTTGGGAGCACTTACCCCTGAGATAGCCACATGACTCATTTCTTTACCCGCTTGGTGTATCATGGGGAGCCCCACCCCCTGACCTCTGTCTAAAGCTGAAACACTCACCCCTCCACGCACCACCTCCTGACACCCGCTCTGTCTTCATGTATTTGTGGGCTTTGGTGTTCGCTTGCCTCTCCTGGATCGGAGCTTCAGGAGGACAGATGGTTTCCCTTATTTTTATTCCCTGCTTTAGCTCCAGTGCCTAGAACAGTACTTGACATATAGAAGGTGCTCAGAGAAATGCTTGGTGAGAGAGTGAATGAGCCAATGGATCTCATTTAGTCTGAGACAGGCACCCGTAGGATCCTCAAACTCCAGGCGATGTCACCGATGTAACCAGTGGCTAAGTTGTGTCTGATTCTTTTGTGACCCCATGGACTGCAGCACGCCAGGCTTCCCTGTCCTCCACTCTCTCCGGGAGTTTGCTCAAATTCATGTCACCCTGCTTGTTTAACACATGCAGAGAACATCATGTGAAATGCTGGGCTGGATGAATCACAAACCTATGTAATATGTGCAATCAATAAATCGCTCCTCTGTGCCAGGTTAAGTCTCAGGTTCTAGGCATAGGAAGATGAAGCACATCTCGGCTCTTGAAGAGCTCATGGGCCTGGGGGTGGGGGTGGGGTAGTCACAGCCATGCTCTCTTCCAAGCATTTACTGCAGTCGTAACCTCCGAACTGTCCTGCCATCCTGTTCTGTCCTCCACCCTAGACTGGAGGGCACAGTGGACAAGTACCCCCATCTCTCTGGCTTGACACTGTGTCCTCAGCACTGGGACAAGGCCAGCACTGGATGTATGAGTGGATAGGACACGTTGGTGGTGGGGTAGGAACTGGCTGAGGGTCTGTGGCCTGCAGAGCCATGGAAGAGTTCATGTGGGAGGCGAGGAACCCTCCCCTGTCCCTTGGCGGCTTGCCTTGACTCTCACTTGGCCAGTGATGGAGCAACTTGGTGATGGTGGGAGGGTGGGGGCTTCCCCTCCCTCAGGAGGCTGGGTGGCCCACTGCAGCCCTTCTATATTTCAGTTCCTGCTTGCGTCTCTGTCCTTGGAGTTAAAAATAACCAAAGATGGGAGCGCAAGGACACACTGTCCTTCTCTGCCATGAAGCCAGAATTCTGCTACCTCCTCTCAAAGCGGGCTGCAGGAAAGCAGGTTGAGAAGCCAGCAGCTTAAAGAATTATCCCTTCCTGCCCCCTTGAGGACAAGCACAGACCTCACTTTCCCCAATCTGGGGTGACTCTAAATGAGTTATGGATTGTTGCAGCTGGAAGGGCTCTCCAGTGTAGGCTAGTTACCTGGCAGGAAGCCCATAGCCCTCCAGGCCTCGGACCTTGGCAGACATTACCAATCAATTACCACCCCCCCCACCTTTCCTGGGACCGTGGCAGGCATCACCAATCAATCACAGCACCCTTTCTGCCAAATCTAGACACAGTCTAAGAATTCTTAACAATGAATATTTTAGGTAACAGCTATCAGAGTTGGCAAAAAAAGAAAAAACCTATTTATCATCACAGTCTAGTCCAGTCCCCTCATGGTGGGGAAACTGAAGCTCAGAGGGGGACAGAAACTTAGTGGATTTTACACAGGAGTCCATAGTGGAACTGGGACCAGACCCAGGACTCCTAACTCTGCTGGGACTTTTTTCCATCTGTCCTCTAACATATATATCCTCTTTTCCATGAGAACTAAGGTTTGTCCAAAAGAAGGGTTTTTTTAACCCAGGGACTGCAAGCCTGAAAATGTTATGCACTGTTCTGTGTGTACGTGCTGACAGGTGCTTTTCTAAGGAAAAGGAGAATAGCTTCCATCAGCTTCTCAAGAAGAGCCTTGTACAACCTAAGAAAGGCAAAGCAGTCAGAAAAGAGAGGAACGGATTAATGTCTTGCTACTCAAAGTGTGGGCCACAGATCAGCAGCATCAGCCTCACCTAGGAGTTGATAGAAATGGAGATTCTCAGACCCCACCCGCACCTACCAAATCAGAGTCTGCATTTTAACCAAATCTCCAGTTGGTTCAATTGCACTTTAAAGTTTGAGAAGCATAGGTCTGGAGTCGGAAATTGTCACCTTTGGTTTCTTGAAGGTGTATGGAGTACTTGCTGAGGTCTAGACACCCTTGCCGGTCTACAGGAGGGCCATGATCCTTGCTGTCATTTGAGGGAGTGGGAAGAAACCTAGGCCCCTTCTCCAAGATGGGTCCCAGCTATTCTGTGACTCTGTTTAGGCCAGATCAAAGGAGGGATTTGCTTAAAAGGAGGGATTTGTTTAAACAGACCAGATCAAAGGAGAGACTTGTTGAAAGGAAAAGGATAAAACTTCCATCCAGCGAATAGGAGACCCCAGCATGCACCGATTGACTGTGTAGGGAGGTTCTCACCTGGAAAGCCTTAGGAAGGTGCTGGCTTAGCTGCCCTCCCGTGCGGTGGTGCCTGGTTTGTTGTTCAGTTGCTAAGTTGTGTCCGGCTCTTTGCAACCCCATGGACTGCAGTACACCAGGCTTCCCTGTCCTTCACTATCTCCAGGAGTTTGCTCAAACTCATTTGAGTCGGTGATGCCATCCAACCATTTCATCCTCTGTCTCCCGCTTCTCCTCCTGCCTTCAATCTTCCCCAGCATCATGGTCTTTTCCAGTGAGTTGGGTCTTGGCAACAGGTGGCCAGAGTATTGCAGCTTCAGCTTCAGCATCAGTCCTTCCAATGAATATTCAGGGTTGATTTCCTTTAGGATTGACTGGTTTGATCCCCTTACAGTCCAAGGGACTCTCAAGAGTCTTCTCCAGCACCACCATTTGAAAGCATCAATTCTTCAGCACTCAGCTTTCTTTATAGTCCAACTCTCATATCCATACATTACTACTGGAAAAACTATAGCTTTGACTATATGGACTTTTGTCGGCAAAGTGATGTCTCTGCTTTTTAATACAGTGTCTATGTTGGTCATAGTTTTTCTTCCAAGTAGCAAGCATCTTTTAATTTCATGGCTGCAGTCACCATCTGCAGTGATTTTGGAGCCCAAGAAAATAAAGTCTGTCTCTGGAGGGACTGGTTTTTAAGCACTCATGGGATTTGGTTGAGTTGAGTGGGAGCAGAGCTGAAGAATTGATGCTTTTGAACTGTGGTGTTAGAGAAGACTCTTGAGAGTCCCTTGAACTGCAAGGAGTTCAAACCAGCCCATCCTAAAGGAAATCAGTCCTGAATATTCATTGGAAAGACTGATGCTGAAACTGAAGCTCCAACACTTTGGCCACCTGATGCGAAGAACTGACTTATTTGAAAAGACCCTGATGCTGGGAAAGATTGAAGGCGAGAGGAGAAGGGGATAACAGAGGATGAGATGGTTGGATGCATCACCGACTCAATGAACATGAGCTTGATCAAGCTCCAGGAGTTGGTGATGGACAGGGAAGCCTGGTGTGCTGCCATCCATGGGGTCGCAAAGAGTCAGACACGACTGAGTGACTGAACTGAACTGAGAGAGACTGCAGTGCTTGAGGTCAGCTTCTCCAGCAGCCTCTGGTGCCAAGAGCCACTCATCTAAGGTGGCTTTGCGCTGATGAGTACTTGTGCCAGGTGATTCCAGCTGGTACCAGTGGGTCTCAGGTGATCCTGGCTAGTTTTTTTGGGTCTGATGGGCTCTGAGGGAAGCTGACCCTGCGTAGACCAAGGAAGGTTGTATTGGGAGTGGGGCACAGAAGGAGGTTTGCTGTGGTGGGGCTGTCATTAAGGCATTCAACCCCTGTCCTCCATGTGATCACTGCATGCTTCTTCCATGGGCCACGGTGGAGATCCGAGTCCATGTGTGTGCTTTGAGGTCCAAACCGCACAGCCCAGGATTCATCTGGCCTTTGTGACAGGCTTTGTGTTCTGGCCTCTTGCTTATCTGGAGTCCTCTCTTGCCCCTGGCAAAGGTCAGTGATGACCTGAAAAACCTACTCACCCTGACACTGCCAGCCGCCTGATTGTCTGGGGTCAGTATAGATTAGGGGTTAACAGCAGGGCCTGGGAAACCACACACACACATGCACACAGACACTCACAGAGCTTTACTGAGATCATTCACATACCATACAATTCACCTATTTAAAGTATACAATTTGGTGGGTTTTGCTACATTTGCAGAGGTATGCAATCAACACCACAGTCAGTTGTAGAGCGTTTTCGTCACCCCCGAAAGAAACGTGTACCCATGAGTTGTCGCACTCTCGTCCCCCCTCAACCCAGCCCCTAGCAACGACTAGTCTGTGTTTCTATCTCTGTGGATTTTCCTCCTCTTGGACACTTCATATAGTCACATCAATGGAATATGTGTTGTTTTGTGACTTGCTTCTTCCATTTTGCATGTTTTCAAGGTTCATCTTTTGTAGCATTAATGAGTAATTCATTCCTTTTTATGGCTGAATAATATTCCAATAGCTGAATATATATTTGGCTTATGTAGTCGTCCGTCGATGGACCTTTGGGTTGTTTCAGTTTTTGACGATGGTGAATAATGCTGCTGTGAGCATGGTGTTGGGCTCCAGGCGTGGATAGGACGGGTTTGTTTTGCACTGTCCCTCCATCACTCACCTGCTGTGGGACCTTGCGCAAACTGCTTCAGTTCTCAGAGGCTCAGTTTTCTGAGAATTTCTGGGGATGGGGGTTGCTGCTGTCTATCTCAGAGTATTATACTGTAGTGGGTAGCCTTTCTCTTCTCCAGGGGATCTTCCTAACACAGGGATCAAACCCAGGTCTCCTGCATTGCAGGCGGATTCTTTACCAGCTGAGCCACAAGGGAAGCCCAAGAATACTGGAGTGGGTAGCCTATCCCTTCTCCAGCAGATCCTCCTGACCCAGGAATCGAATGGGGTCTTTTGCATTGCAGGCACATTCTTTACCAACTGAGCTATCAGGGAAGCCATTATTGATTACAGTGGGTATCATTTACTGAGTGCCTCTATCTTTTGTTTGTTTGTTTGTTTGGTCACATTGTGCAGCTTGGGGATCATAGTTCCCTGACCAGGGACTGAACCTGGGTCCCTGGCAGTGAGAGTGCTGAGTCCTAACAACTGGATGGCCAGGGAATTCCCCTGAGTGCCTTTATCTTATCATGACAGACACTGTACATGTGCTACATTCTAGAGTTCAGCCCCACAAGGGGCATGAGGAGATTTATTTCACAGTTAATGTGAAATAATGGGCTTGTGCTATAATGGACTAAACATGCTGCCTCGTTACAGCAAATCATTTGGTAGCTTGATGAGGTCTCCTTCCAATGTTTGTGCCGAGGGAGGGAACTTCCTTAGCTCTCCTGTACCTTTGGCCTTTTCACATTATTGGGAGGCATGTTTTTATCTTTACTTTTATATATTAAAATTAAAAAATAAGACTAGAGAAATATACATAGAGAACGGGGTGACAGAGGATGAGATGGTTGGATGGCATCACTGGTTCAATGGACATGAGTTGGAGCAAACTCCAGGAGATAGTAAAGGACAGGGAAGCCTGGCACACTGCAGTCCATGGGGTCACAAAGAATCGGATAGGACTTAGAGACTAAACAGCAACAATAGAGAAAAATGCAGTGACTAGAAGAGCTGTCTCATGGTTCCATCATTTCTGTTTTCTCTCTGCCATGAGAAGAGCATGTCCTAGGTAAGACTTGCTCTTCCCTCTTCATGCTGCATTCCAGAAGAATTCATGGAGTAGGGCCATACCTAACTCACAGAGGACATTTGATATGAGGAAGAGCTAAACCATGGTTCTATAAGCCACTGAGATTTGGGGGTCATTTGTTACTGCAGCACGTCCTAGTGAGGGCTGACCAATACATTTAATCCTTGCAGCAATGTAAGGTGGGTTCTATGACTATTTCAGTTTTTTGAGGGAACCGAGGCTCAGAGAGGTTCAGTAACTTCCTTTAGTTTACTCAGATAGTAGCAGAGGGGTGTTTCAAGTCCCAAGACCAGTTATTCAGACTCCAGAGCCTGTGCTCTTAAGACGGAAGTATGTGGGCTGTTTGGTGAGTGATGAGTAATCGGTGTGGAACACCTGGCATGTGCGTGACGTCAGACCTGTAGTATAGGTTTGGGGCAGATCCTGGAAGCCTTGAAAGCTGTGTGGATTGTGAAGCTTCCTAGTGCCAGATGGAACCATAGACTCTACCTTTTGCTCACAGCACAACTCTCCCAAAGCTTGCTCAGCTTGTCCCAAGAGCTGGTGGGAATGGCTTCCTGTGGAAACTTGTGGGAATTGTAAATGATCTTCCTTCCAGTAATTGCTGAGATGCCCCCTCTCCAGGAAATCTTCCCACTCTGGAATCTTCCCACGCTTGCAATAGACTGGAAGCTTGAGGAGAGTGAATGGCTTTTCCCTGGCCATCCCAGCTAAGTTACATGACCTTCCCCTTCCCCAAATGCATTTCCTCTGCTTTCAGAACTCTTTGCCCTCAGTGTATATTTTGGTTTCACATTTTGCCTTCCCTCTACATGTTTTCCATTTGTCGGTATAGCCTTTGGTTGTAGTCTCCTAAAAGGTAGCACTTCTGTCAGCAATAAAATCTTAGGATTTTATTTGCAGTCAAGTATAACTCAGTAGCTAAGTAATGCTTACAACCCAGACCCTGCCTCTATTTCCAGTGCTATATTAATTACTCTTTTCCTCAATTCTTGTAATATGGTGTGTATCTCTGCCCTTGAACTACACTATGTTGTAATTATAATGCCTTGTGTTAAAAATTGCCGCTTTACTTGGCTGACTCCTGGTAGACTGGGAGTTTCAGGCAGGTCTTGGTTTAGTTCGCCTGTGTTAGGAGTCTTCAGCATAGGCCCTGGCATGGAAAAGGCATTTAGTAAGAGTTTTTTGAATAAATGATCAATATTTCTGTTTCATCTCCCCTCCCTGTCTGTTAATTATAAGTCCCTTAAGGGCAAGGACTGTGTCTTAGAATCTGCAAGACCAGGGCCTTCTCTGGTGGTCAGTGGCTTAGACTCCACACTCCTAGTGCAGGGGGCCCAGGTTTGACTCCTGGCCAGGGAACTAGATCCCATGTGCTACCACTAAGAATTCTCATTCTGCACCTAAGACCTGGCACAGGCAAATAAATAAAAATAAATATTAAAAAAGAATCTGCAAGACCAAGAAAAGCTTGGTGTAGCAAATGAGCTCAATAAATATATATTTCATTGGATAAGTGAGAATGACATTTCTTTCTGGGAACAGAACCCTTTAGAGTCACAAAGCTCATTATCCAGTTGATCCTCTCGAAATCTTCAAATTCTGCCTCTCTAGTGTTCTCAAATCCTTCTCGTGTGCTCTTTGCCTCCCTTGCTCCTACCCGTTCCTTCTGTGCATCTTCATGATTTCTCCCTCTTTCCCCTTCAAATCCTCTTGGAAAAAAGTCTGTGGGACTCTGCCCCCTCTTGCCCAGTGAAAAGTGGTCTAAAGGGCAAAAATTACACTCTGGTCTGCCCTGAACCAGGATCATGCTTCCATGTAACAGCTTTGCCGTCTTGGGTAGATTCACTAACCTCCCTGAGTCAGTTTCCTCTTCTGCAAATGGAGCCAATAGTGGTTGTGTGGCTTGGAGGAAGTAACGGATCCTGAGCACCTATCATAGGCTCTGGTAGAGCCGAGTAAGCAGGAGATCCTGTCTTTACATGGAAGGGTGGAATTTGAGACATCAACAAGCCTGTGGGAAGTGACTGTGGTTCTGAAACAAACAGGGGATAGGGTTCCTTGGTTCTGAGGTCTCCCCTCCTTGTGAGCCTCTTGCCCTAGGCAAGCCCAGAACCCCTGCCCCAGTCAGCACCACGGACAGTTCCACCTGCACTTGGCTGTCAGGCTAATTACATCACAACTTTTATTTTTTGTACCACCAAGAGAGATTAAAAAAAACATGTCAGAATTTAACTCTGACATGCTCAGTTGTCATTCACATCTTAATTTCATAGATGTTGGAAAATGTGTCTTAGAATCAATGAAATAATGACAACTTTGTGAGAGGTGGTATCAGTGGGCTTCCCAGGTGGCTCATTGGTAAAGAATCTGCCTGCTGATGCAGGAGACTCAGGTCCAATCCCTGAGTCCAGAAGATCCCCTGGAGAAAGGCATGGCAACGCACTCCAGTATTCTTGGCTGGAAAATCCCATGGACAGAGGAGCCTGGTGGGCTACAGTCCATGGGGTCACAAAGAGTGGGACACAACTAAGTATGCATGCATAGTATCAGTGGGCCATTGACCCCTGACCCTTGAAGAGGTTAATTATAATCCCCAGCTTTTTTTGAAAGCCTACTGTGTCTCAGGCCTTTTCCACTTCTCCTTCTCTTGCCCTGATGCTCTCTGCCCTCTGTACATTCACTTAACAAACACTACATTTGAGAAATATAAATGTAAGTTAGAAAGACATTTAACAGTTTTCTCAGTATTGCTCCCAAAATAATCTAGCCCTGAGCCTCATTTCTTCAGAGTATTGCTTCTTGCCGAAGGATAATCTAACGTGTTAAGCTTTCCAGTCCACATCATGCTTAACCCATTTAAAGACCATGTCAGATGCATACCCTGTGACCCAGTAATTTCATTCCTAGGTATGTGCCAGAAGAAGTGTACACAGATGGTCACCAAAAGACATGCACAAGATTGTATCTGGCAGAGCTATTTGTAATATCTCCAAACTGGAAGCTACCCAAATGCTCATCGACAGTAGAAAGAATAAAAATAATTTGGATATATTCATACAATGTTAGACAATGAAGCCATGAGAATAAATGAACTGCAATGAAGCAATCAGCGTGGATGAATCTCACAAACGTAATGTTAAGTGGAAGAAGTCGGACACTGAAGAGTGTTTACTAGGTGATTCTGTGTATATGGAAGTACAAAACAAATGAAGCCGATTTGGGTTGTTAGAAGCCAGGATAATGCTACTCTTGGCGGGGAAGTAACTGCTACTCATGAGGTGTTTCTGGAACATTGATAATCCTCTGTTTCTTGGTCTCGGTTCTGGTTCTGTAATTGAGTGCACTTTGTAATGTTCATCCAGCTATATGCTTAGAGTTGTACACTGTGTAATTGTACACTTATGTATATTATACGTCAACAAGCAGTGGTTTTTAAAAGCATCTTTCTCCAGAGAGGAGAATGCTGAGAATTTCCTATGTGAGATGATAGGTAAGATATTTGGGGGTAGTTGGTCATGTGGACTATTTGGAGTTAACTGAATTATTCAGTGTGAATGGAATGCAGAGCCCACTGGGGAAAGGGAGGAAAAAAGACCAGAAATGTAGTTTGGGCCCAAGTCAGAAGGGCAGTGTGTGTTAATGCTATTGGGATTTATTCTGCAAGCAGTGGAGTACCATTGGAGATTTTAAATCGAAGAGATGACAGATTCAGGATTGAGTTTTAGAAAGTTCATGCAGGCCACCGAGTGGAAAACTGACAGAAAAGGACATTTCTCAGCTGGCGACACCAGTTAGAGTAAGGGTGATCTCCTGACCAAGCATTTGAGTTATCCAGAGATTTCCAAAAACTGCAGATTTGTGGTTCCCACCCTAGGCCTACTGAACCAGAATCTCCAGAAGAGAAGACCAAGGAATCTGTTTTAACGAAGTTCTAAACAAATTCACACTGGCCTCTACGCAGGTGCTTGGGAGCCTCTGAGTTAATTGACTCTAGCAGTCATCCAGGCCAGAGTAAGTGGGGATGTGAGCTGTGACCTTGGTGATGCAGAGCAGACTCAAATTTGTATCCCCAAAAAGGAGGCATGGAGACAGTTTCAGTTCACTTCAGTCGTTCAGTTGTATCTGACTTTGTGACCCCATGGACTGCAGCACGCCAGGCTTCCCTGTCCATTATTAACTCCCGGAGTTTACTCAAACCCATGTCCATCGGGTCAGTGATGCCATTCAACCATCTCATCCTCTGTCGTCCCTTTCTCCTCCTGCCTTCAATCATTTCCCAGCATCAGGGTCTTTTCTAAGGAGTCAGTTCTTTGCATCAGGTGGCCAGGTACTGGAGCTTCAGCTTCAGCATCAGTCCTTCCAATGAATATTCAGGACTGATTTCCTTTAGGATGGACTGGTTTGATCTCCTTGCAGTCCAAGGGACTCTCAAGAGTCTTCTCCAACACCACAGTTCAAAAGCATCAATTCTTCGGTGCTCAGCTTTCTTTATGGTCCAACTCTCATCCATACATGACCACTGGAAAAACCATAGCTTTAACTAGATGGACCTTTGTTGGCAAAGTAATGTCTCTGCTTTTTAATATGCTGTCTAGGTTGGGCATAGCTTTTCTTCTAAGAAGCAGGTGTCTTTTAATTTCATGGCTGCAGTCACCATCTACAGTGATTTTGGAGCCCAAGAAAATAAAGTCTCTTATTGTTTCCATTGTTTCTGCATCTATTTGCCATGAAGTGATGGGACTGGATGCCATGATCTTCGTTTTTTGAATGTTGAGTTTTAAGCCAACTTTTTCACTCTGCTCTTTCACTTTCATCGAGAGGCTCTTTAGTTCCTCGTCACTTTCTGCCATAAGGGTGGTGTCATCTGCATATCTGAGGTTATTGATATTTCTCCCAGCGATCTTTATTCTAGCTTGTGCTTCTTCCAGCCCAGTGTTTCTCATGATGTACTCTGATATAAGTTAAATAGGCAGGGTGACAATATACAGCCTTGACGTACTACTTTCCCATTTTGGAACCAGTCCATTGTTTCTTGTCCTGTTTTAACTGTTGCTTCCTGACCTGCATACAGATTTCTCAGGAGGCAGGTCAGGTGGTCTGGTATTACCATCTCTTTCAGAATTTCCAGTTTGTTGTGATCCATACAGTCAAAGGCTTTGGTGTAGTCAATAAAGCAGAAGTAGATGTTTTTCTGGAACTCTCTTGCTTTTTCTAGACAGTTTACTTGATTGATACATATTTGTGTGTCATATACTAAATAGTGCTTACTATGTGCCAGGCCTTATTCTAAGTACTTAAGAGAAAAAATGCTAACTAATTTAATCCTCATAGACATCCTACGAGGCACGTACTATTATAGTCTTCATTTTTTTAAGAGGAGAAAACTGAGATACAAGTTAAATAATTTGCCCAAGGTTGCACTACTAATAATGTGACTGGGGCCAGCTATACAACCCAAGTCATCAGGCTCCATTGTCCATGCTTTGATTTTTTTTCTTTTTTGGTTGCACCACGTGGCATGTAGGATCTCAGTTCCCAACCAGAGATTGAACCTGGGCCCACAGCAGTGGAAGCGCAGTCTTAACCACTGGGCCACCCGGGAATTTCCATCCATTGTCCGTGCTTTTAACCACTATGCTTTGCTGCCTCTTGAAAACGCTTCAGAAACAGTCATGAATGGCTGTTTACTGTGATAAGGAGCTGAGAGGCTGGTAATTAAGAGTCCATGCATGCTAAGTCACTTCAGTCATGTCTGACTCTTTGTGACCCTATGGACCATAGCCCACCAGGTTCCTCTGTCCATGGGATTCTCTAGGCAAGAATATTGGAGTGGGTTGCCGTGCCCTCCTCCAGGGGATCTTCCGCACCCAGGAATCGAACTCATGTCTCTTAGAACTAGCATCACCTGAGACCTGAATCCTAATGCCAACATGACTATTGCCCCATGTCCCTCGTGGGCCTCAGTAGCCCTTCTGCGCGAGGAAGGCATTGCTGTGGATGACCACTAAGTTCCACCCAAAAGAAATTTTCTCTGATTTTAAGGGAAGGCAGATGTTGCCAGTTCTGGAGAGAAGAGGGGGAAGGGAAAGGGTTCTTACTGAGGGTTTGTGCTTCCTTGACCTGTCCTTGGAGACACAGCCAGAAGCAGCATCAGGGCTGTGGAGGCCCGAGTTCCTGCATGTCAGCTCAGTCCTTGGTTTTCAGATGAGTTTTAGGACCTGGGCAGGGGGGAGACATGAGACTTGAAGTCATTGGGAATGGCTAGGTCAGGAAGAGGCTGACCATGGAACTGCTAGGGTATTTATCTCAAAGGGACAGGAAAGGCAGGAGCTGTGGGAAGGGAGAGCAGTGAGCCCCAGGGGATTATCCTAGTTTGAAGTAACCTTCTGACCCAGAGCTCTATGTATGGAGGACTTCACAGTCTATCATATGGACTGAGGGAGGACCACTCACAGACATGGGATTATACTGTGGACAGTGACATGGTTAGGGGTTTTAGAGCCTGGGGACCTGCAGCAAGTCATATAACCTATCTCAGCTTTGGGCTTCTCATTTAGAAAACAAAGCTGTAAAGAAAGATCCATCTTGGATAAAATGTCAAAGTGGAGAATGGTCGTGTTCTTTCCCCCTTCTCCCTCCCGTTACCACATCACTGCAGTCTTAAGTGCTTAAGAATATATGGTCTTACAGAGATCTGGATTTAAAACCTGGCTCTGTCTTGTCTTCTGTAACCTTGGGCCAGTTGCTGAACTGTTTTGAGCTTGGCTCCTTTTTGTACAGTTAGGATAATGATACTTGACTCTCAGAGTTATGGCTAAATTTTACATGTACACACACATGTAAGAACATATATAAGTAAATAAATATATATTTATAAATTTATAATTTGTATATTGGGCTTTCCAGGTGGTGCTAGTGATAAAGATCTTGCCTGCCAGTGTAGGAGACATAAGAGATAGAGGTTTGATCCCTGGGTCGGGAAGATCCCCTGGAGAAGGAAATGGCAACATACTCCAGTGTTCTTGCCTGGAGACTCCCATGAACAGAGGAGTCTGGCAGTCTGTGGTCCATGGGGTCACAAAGAGTCAGCCATGAATGAAGTGGCCTGGCATACACACACATGCACAATTTGTATATTATAATTTATATTAATTTAACATACATAAGGGCTTCCCTGGTGGTTCATTTGGTAAAGAATCTGCCTGCAATGCGGGAGACCTGGATTCCATCCCTGGGTTGGGAAGATCCCCTGGAGGAGGGCATGGCAGCCCACTCCAATATTTTTGCCTGGAGAATCCCTGAGGACAGAGGAGCCTGGTAGGCTCCCGTCCATGGGGTCGCAAAGAGTTGGACACGACTGAGCGACTAAGCACAACACATGTAAAATGCCATGTGTATATATATATATATAAACAGTGTCTGCTAAAGAGTAAGTGCCAGAAATAATGTCAACTAATAATTTATCCTGTTTCTTCATGGATACTTGCTTTTGAGAGGAGGTACAGTAACACATTCATACTCAGTATGGACAACTGAATGAGACTTACTTGTTTTCTTTACTGGAGGATTTACACATTTCTTGAGGATGTTCTAAAAATAAAAGCAATTCAATTAAACACACTGTTAGTGGGATGGGCAATGCTGGGTGCTGTCCATGGTTCTGAAGGGAAATGAAGGCGGAATGAGCTTACACAGTAGACAGGATATCAAGTAGGTTGACCAAGGACTGTATTTCAAGGTGCAGTGGAATAGATACCCAATAAGAGTGAAGATGAAGTGCCCCCTGGGACTCAGAGAGCTTGAGCAGAGAAGGTTTTGTGGAAGAGATGGCATTTGAATTCTGTGATAGAGCATAGTGAGTTTAGTGGTTCATTAAAAACATGAGTCAGAAAGACATGGGCTTGAATTCCAGTTCTGCCCTTGGTAGCTGTGTGTGTCCTTGGGACGGTTACTTAATCTTATTTATCCTCATTTTCTTACCCTCTAAAATGGGATAGTAGTTATCTCACAACTTATTATGAGAATTAAAATGAGAAGATGCCTATGTAAAACACTAGGCATAGCATCTGGCACAGTGGTGATACTAATAGTTTTTTGGTGATACTAATGTTAATAATAGTCATCTTCTTGAGTACTTACTGTGTGCCACAGCCCACCTAGGATGTCCAGAGGATTAAATGCCATTATTTTATTACATTACCTTATTATACTTAATCCTCCTAACAGCCCTAAGAGTTTGGTGAGTTCCTGATAAACTATTATTTAAAGCTTAACTCTGGAGTATGGTTAGAATTTTGATAGGGAAAATGAGGATGGCAGGAAAGTAAAGGAGAGAGAATGGGGCTGAGGAAGCTATTGAGGATGTACCTGGAGCAAAGAGGTGCTCAGCTGGGCTGGAGTGCAGAGATGGACAGGAAACCAGGACAGATGGAGGGGAATCAGGTAATGGAGAGTTGTGAATACCTGGGTGTGAAGGGGGTACCTCATTTGAGGGGCAGTGGGGAGCCATTCTAATGTTTTAAATAGGATCATGGCATGAGGTTATGATTTATTTATAAATTTATATTTTACCTCCATTTCCATTTTAGAATTCATACATTTAACTATAAAACCTTGAAAAGATACCACAGCCTACAAAAGAGAAATAAAATATCCCCACTGGGCTGATTGGAGTGTAAATTGGTACAGCTCCTTTGGAAAATCATTTGGCAAGCTGAAGAGATGCTTGCCCTATGACCCAGCAGTTCCACCCTTAGGTATATTTCTGAGATACATAGGTACAAATATTCAGCAAAGGCCATGCACTAAAGTAATCACAGCAGGATTATTTCTAATAGCCCCAGCCTGGGGGAAAAAAATGAAATGCCTATCAACAGTACAATGGATAAGTAGGTTGTGCTACAGAATATTCATAGAGTGAAAGACTGTATAGCAGTGATGATAAACAGTCTACAGGTACGTGCAACAATGCGGGTGCATCTCATATAGTCAATATAATGTTGAGCAGAAGAAGCCAGCCCCGCCCCCCCCCCCCCAAAGACCATGCTCTGTGTATAAAGTTTAAAAACAGACAAAACTAATATCCGATGTTTGAGAACAGGATAGTGGCTGCCCTCATGGAGCAATATAGCCTAGAAGACTGGGCACTGTGGACCTCAGGGGTCCTGGCAACGCTGTTTCTTCATCTGGCTGCTGGTTACACAGGTGTTTACTTTGCGAAAACCCATCAAGCTGTACACTAAAGGTTTGTTCACATTTCTGTCTGTATCATATACTTAGATGAAAAAGTCACAAAAGGACTGCCCTGGTGGTTCAGTGGTTAAGAATCTGCCTGCCAAAAAAAGAATCTGCCTGCCAATGCAGGGGACACGGTTCAGTCTCCGGTCTAGGGAGGTTCCATGTGCCACGGAACAGCCAAGCCTACTAAAGCCCGAATGCCCTAGAGCCTGTATTCTAAAGACAAGCTTCCGCATTGAGAAACCCGTGCCTTGCAACCAGAGTAGCCATTGCTCTTGGCGATTAGAGAAAATGCAGCAAGGAAGACCCAGTGCAGCCAAAGATTAATGAATTTTTAAAAAGTTACCAGGAAAACAATCTTCTCACATACCCTCTAACGATCTTTCTTCCTATCGTTATTCCCCATTAACAGTTTGGGTCACATCCTCCCAGGTTTTTCTGTGTCTATGCATAAAGAGAAGGATAAAGCTACATACACTATCTATAGCTTTACAAAAATGGTCTTCTGTTTTACATACCGTCCTGCAGCATGCTTTTTTAACTCCACAATATGCTGAGGCAGTCTTTCTATGTCACTGTAGATGTAGGTCTTGATGATTCTTTCTAACATTTGCAGTGTTTTATTGTGGGGATGTGCCGTTTAGTCAAGCCATCCCCATTGACAGACCTTTAATTCCAGCATTTCATTGGTGTAAATGATACTGTGGGGAAGTCTCTTCTTGCATAGCTTGGTGTACTTGTCTGTTTGTGAATTTATGAATTACTAGGAAGGGAATTTCTTGGTCTGAAGTGGTATTTTAAGATTGTTAATCTGTTAATGACTTGCTGAGTGGGTGGGTTGGAAGCAGGGAGACTAGTTAGGAGGTTGTTAAAATAATTTAGACTTGGGGTAATTAGGGTGGTTGGCAGCGAAAATGGACAGAAAAGGAGAGAGCTAAGAGATATTAAGGGCAAAGATTTGATACAACCTGGCATCTAATGAGAAAGGGGGAAAGGTCAGAGATGTCCTTGGGGGTTCTGAGTCTGGGTGGCTGGGAAAATTGGGAACAGAAGTCAAAAAGAATTGTTTGCGGGGAGTGGGGTGGGTCAAGTTGCATTCAGGGAGCCAGTTATCATCGAGGTAGTGATGTCCAAAATGCAGTTGGAAGAATTGCTCTCTTTTGATATATAATTTTATTTATTTATGGCCGTGTTGGGTCTTTGTTGCTGCAAGGGCTTTTCTCTAGTTTCAGTAAGCAGGGGCTACTCTCTAGTTGTGGTGTCTGAGCTTCTCATTTTCTTTTTTTGGGGGACATGTGACGCAGTTTGTGGGATCTTAGTTCTGCACCAGGGATCGAACCTGTGCCCCCCTGCATTGGAAGCCTGGAGTCTTAATCACTGGACCGCCAGAGAAGTCCCACGGTGGCTTCTCTTGTTGCAGAGTATGGGCTCTGGGGCGTGTGGGTTTCAGTAGTTATAGCTCCTGAGCCCTAGAGCACAGGCTTAGTAGTTGTGGTTGCTTGTGGGGTCTTCCCAGACCAGGCATCGAACCCAGGTCTCCTGCACTGGCAGCCGGATTCTTTACCACTGAGCCACCACAGAAGCCCCAAAGTATTGCTCTTGATAGAGTTAAGGGCCGCAGATTGAGGCGTAGGATTCCTTTGCTTAGGGTGGTGCTCATGGGGGAGGGGAATGAAATCAGCCAGGGAGAGCCTCTAAAGAGAACGAAAACCTAAGGACTGGGTAGCCAGGGTCTCATGTATAGGGTGCTGGCAATGCTGAGGCACAGGAGGGGTCTACTAGAATCCACCGTCACGGAGGCCAAGGGACGGGTCTGAAGTGACTGTCATTCGAACGATGAAGTAATCAGTTGCCTGCATTAGTCTCCCTCCTATTAGCCTCCCTGGTGAGTGCTGTCATTGCATCTTTTTCTTGCTCCGCGAAACCCTTTACATACTTGCGATTAATCAATGTGATCCTGTGTTGAATGTCCACCTCCACCTCTGAACTGTGAGTTCCAGGGAGGCAGGAACCCCTTCTTTCTTGTTCCCTCTTCCGTCCTCATCAGGTGTGTGTTTAGCACGTAGTCGTGTTGGTACCCGAAAAGTTGCTGCTGGGGTTTGATGGGACTCTGGCCGTCCACACACACCCTCTGCCTGCTGCCTTCCCCCACCCCCAGCTACACACACACAAACACACACACATTCACTCCACACAGGTTGGGAGAGGAGGGACTTCAAACCCGCAGGGTACAGCAGGCAGGAGTGGGTCGCCAAAAGTAGGTCATCCACACTCCATTTACTCATGCATCACTGTGGCCAGCTTGAGGGCAGCCTCACAGCTGAAACCTGAAGGGTACAGGACTCAAACCCGGGGTCTCTTCAGTGGAGCCTTCTGATAACCATGGACGACAGAACCTCTCATCTGACCCCGTTAACCATCCCCTCGGAACTTCACGCCTTCATCTTTGTGCATCTGCTCTTTTCATCACCGGTTTTCTTGGAGGGAATGGTGTTTCCATTGTGGTGCTGGAACCCACCTGTGCAATGATGTTTGAACCTTAACTTCCTTAGGATAACAGCTTAGCTACGTGTTTTAGGTCAAGGTTCCCCAAGGGGACCCAGAGATGAGATTTGTGTGTAGGTGTGTATCCCCGGTGTAGGGAGGGTGTTGTCCTTGGACATGACTGTGCATGCGTGTGTGTGTGTGAGTGGAGGGATGTTCCTCTGTGCCTGTGAGTCTGTGTGAACACGTGTGTGTTTCTGAATCTTTCTGTGCCCCTGACCCTGCTGTACACAGAGAAACAGAGAACTATTGGGAGAGGGACTTCAGATACAAATGAGGGAAAGAGCAAGGGGTGGTATGACAGGAAACAGACAGAGGGAGACACGCCTTCCCCCATAAGGACAAGAAACAGCAGAGTGACACACGCGGACACACAGACACACACGCACGCACGCTGTGTCAGTTTCCCGGTGGGCTTTCTGGAGTGGGTTGGTGTACACTTCTTGCGGTGATGCGTCTGTGTGTGCCGGGCACATGCCCAGACACCTGCCCATTGAGCCTCAGAAGCAGAATGGCAGGGGTGCAGAGACCCAGGGGTGCGTGCGTGCTAAGTCACTTCAGTTGTGTCCGACTCTGCACGACCTTATAGGCTGCAGTTCCCCAGGCTCCTCAGTGCGTGGGGTTCTCCAGGTGAGAAAGCTGGGGTGAATTGCCATGCTCTCCTCCAGGGCCGAGACCCATGGCAATACACAAATGTGGACACTTAGACGTCGGTTAACAAACTGCATCTTTGCAGGTATATTCCTCCACGTGTGTGTGTGTGATTTTCTGAGTACGTGGGCATCTGTGTGCCTGAATTACGCAGATGTGTGTAGGAGAGAAACATGTGGGTACACCCTCTGAGAAGCACACACAAAGCATCTATATCTCTGTGTGTTTACGCACATGTCTGTCTGCCTGCAGGTCAGGGAGGAAGGGGGCACCATCGCTGAGTTGGGAGGAGGAAGACAGGGAGAAGTCCAGCAGGAGGTGCCCCGGCCTCGCCCTCTCTCCTCACACAGACCCAGCTCCCCATCCTCTTACTCAGCAGGATGATGGGGTTTGGGTGGGTCCATTTGCGAGCACTGCTGAAGGCCCTGAGGTCTATCAGCTCATCCCAGACTCTGGGGAGGCAGGGAAGACCCCACTAAAGGTCCACCTCCACCCCTAGAAGCCACACCCTCCAGGGTGGTGGGGGACGTAAAGCTTGCCCTGATCACCAGGCTGTGGAGCACAGAGCAAAGAGACCCCTTTGGGGTCAAATCCTCACCCCCATGCCTCCACTTCCACCTTCTGGGCCTAGGGCATGGACCAGCCCCTTAACCCCATGTCCTCGGTGCTAAATATGGAGGAAGCAGGAGCAACTGCTTCCTGGGTGACTGAGGATTAGCCCCACTCTCAGGGCGGATACCCGTTCATCCAGCAGTTGCTACTTGAGCACTTCAAAGGCTAGGCGCTTCCCTCCTAGCTCAGTTGGTAAAGAATCTGCCTGCAATGTTGGAGACCTTGGTTTGATTCCTGGGTTGGGAAGATCCACTGGAGAAGGGATAGGCTACCCACTCCAGTTTTCTTGGGCTTACCTGGTGGCTCAGCTGGTAAAGAATCTGTCTGCAGGGCACAGTGCAGGAGACCTGGGTTCGCTGCCTGGGTTGGGAAGATTCCCCTGGAGAAGAGAAAGGCTACCTACTCCAGTATTCTGGCCTGGAGAATTCTGTGGACTGTATAATCTGTGGAGTCGCAAAGAGTAGGACACAAGCGACTTTCACTTTCACTTTCCAATAGCTAGACTCCGTTCTTGGCCCTGGGGCTTCAACATTCGACACAGTGAAATTCGCTGTCCTCACGGGGTTTACCTTCTGTATGGAGGAAGCTAGTCAGTAAACCGATGGTGTAGAACACATCAGAGGTGGTGAGCATCAGGAAGAAAACCACGGCAGGGCACGGGGCAGAGAGAGGCCGGGCCAGGAGAGGATCAAGGACAGCTTGGATAGGATGATGTTTGCTCACAGTGGAAGCGAAAGTGAGAGCTGCCGGATGGGGAGAGGATGGTGAGAGGCAGTGAATAGAAGGGCAGAGGATCGGACTTCCTTGGCTGGCCAGTGGTTAGGATTTCATACTTCCCCTGCAGGGGACATGGGTTCAATCCCTGGTCAGGGAACTAGGATCCTACATGCCATATGGTGTAGCCAAAAAATTGAAAAGAAGGGCAGAGGACCACGTTGTTCTCCCATTTTACAGTGGAGGAAATGAAGGCACAAGGAGGTTAATAATTTGCCCAGAGTCTCACTGTCAGTGAGAAGGAGACCCAGGACTTAAACCTGGGGCGGTGTGGTTTGAGCCAGTCATCTAATTGGGTGATCCTCAACCAAGGGTGATTTTTGTTCCCACTCCAGGGGATGTTTGGCCATGTCTGGAGACATTTTTGGCTGCCACGACTGACCTGGAAGGAGGACTAGCATTTATGGGCAGAGGCCAGGGAGACGGGTTAGACCTCCCACAGTGCACAGGACAGCCTGACCGCTAAACAATAATGTGTCCCCTTGCCAACTGTGCTGAGGTAGAGAAACCCTGGTTTAAATCCACGAAAAGCGCTTGACAGAGAATATGATACATCGTAGGTGCTCGATAAATAGTAGCTGAAAAGGAAGAGGGAAATAATTTGGAGAAGATTGCAGGGCAGAAATGAATTCAAGAAACAGTACATGTTGGATGAACCTAGAGAATATTATACTTAGTGAAGTAAGTCAGACAGAGAAAGACAAATACTATATGATAAACCCTATATGTGGAATCTAGAAATAATACAAATGAATCTATATACAAAGCAGAAACAGATTCATAAACATAGAAAAGAAACTTGTGATTACCAAAGGGGAGAGAGGGAGAGATTGGGAGTATGGGATTAACAGATTCAAGCTACTGTACATGAAATAGATAAGCAACAAAGATGTACTGTACAACAGAGGGAATTAATTATAGGACTTCCTGGTAGTTCAGCTGGTAAAGAATCCGCCTACCATGCAGGAGACCTGGGTTCGATTTCTGGATCGGGAAGATCCCCTGGAGAAGGGAATAGCTACCCACTCCAGTGGAATTGCCTGGATAATTCCATGGACAGAGGAGCATGGCAGGCTGCAGTCCATGGGGTTGCGAAGAGTCAGACACGACTGAGCGACTTTCACTTCACTTCACTTCTTCACAGGGAATTATATTTGATATCTTGTAATAACCTATAATGGAATTTAATTTAAAAAGAAAAAAAAACCTGAATCACGTTGCTGTATACCTAAAACTAATACAATGTTGTAAATCAACTATGCTTCAATTTTTTTTAAAAAAGTACATGTAAATGAATCTGCCAGTTAATAGAACTCATGTGATGCTGTTTGATGGGTGAGTATTTGGGCAAGCTACCCCTGGGAGGGTGCGTGCAGGTGAGGCTGGTGGTTGGAGGAGGTTGATGAACCAGGTGGGGCGTGAAAACCCACGCTGGGCAGCCACCAGCCTCTGAAAGACTAACCAGAGGACTGGTCTCTCTGTTCTCTCCCACCCCGTGTATCTCTCCCCGTCTCTCTGGACCACTCTGCCCGGAAGGGGACAGCCGGAGGTTGAAGGGGGCCATCCAGAGGAGCACGGAGACTGGCCTGGCTGTGGAGATGCCCAGCCGGACCCTGCGCCAGGCCAGCCACGAGTCCATCGAGGACAGCATGAACAGCTACGGCTCCGAGGGCAAGTGAGTGTGGGGCCCACGGTCGTCTCGGGTGTGGGGGTGGGCGGGAGGGACGGAGCAGTGCCCTCTAGGAGCCCTGGGTCAGCCTCAGGCCAGGAGGGGTGCTCACTCTGGGCTCCTGGGTCATCCTCAGCCTCGGAAGGGAGGTGATGAAAGCCAACGATTCTCCGAGGAGGCGTGAGTGGGGCATGGATCTGGTACCCAACTATCTGGGTCTCAACCCTAGCTCCACTGCTCACTGACGGTGTGATCCTGGGCAAGTCACCTCTCTGTGCCTCGGTTTTCTCATCTATATCATGGAGACAGTAGTACCAACCTCATAGGGGGTGGTAGGAGGGTTAAATGGGTTCATATTTATAAAACGCCTGGCACAGTGGCTGCCACAGCAGAGGTTAATGAAGAAAGGGGATTGAGAG